>NW_022900950.1:28574034-28730215 GCF_012274545.1 Fukomys damarensis
GGTCCGCCCCTGCCCTTTAGGCCACGCCCTAGCCCAGGTCACCCCCACACACACACCTCTGGTTGACTCCAGCTCCTTAGCCACTTCCCAAGTCCCTGCTCCGTCGGGCCACGCCGTTAGTTTAGGCCACACCCTCAACCCCTCTCGCTGCCCCCGGCCACCCTGGGCTCAACTCTCACACCTCTCTCTGACGGCGCCTCTAGCCCCCGAGCCACGCCCCTGATGCGGCTTTGGACACCTCAGGCCACGCCCTCCGCACGACTCCTCCGCTCTACTCCTTGGCAAGCCTGGGCTCGGCTCCCGCGCTGTCCTCCCAAAGCCACAGCCCACGCTCACTCCTCCGCACAAACTTACCCCTGCCGTGCCCCGGACCCCCCAGCCACAACTCACCACTACCCCAGCCGCTCGACAACGACTACACACAGACTGGCCCTCCAGGCCCTCCCAGCCTCTCCCAGGCCAGGGTTAGAGAGGCCGTCGCGTCTGCCTGGAGTTCATCTCAGGCGAGCGCTTTGTGGCTGCGCATGCTCTGAAGCAGGGAGAAACGCAAGGTGGAGGGTTCCTCAAGCTACCCGTTTTCCCAGGGCCTGGAGGGAACCTCGGCGCACTTTCAGTGAACTCACTCAAAGGATGATCACTTTCTTTCTTTGGCCAAAAGCTTTATCATTAATGCATGTGAAAACCACAGAGGGGAAGCCAAGCCTCCTGTGCCAGGCTCTGCGACCCACTGCTTCCATAATTATTTCCTGTTACACAACTAATGGAATTCACGAAATAAGTATGTTCTTTAAAAAAGTGTAGTCTTTTAGGTGATGTCTTTGAGGGACTATAATGTACCAGCGCGATTTTTATAGACGTATATATTTATAGTCAAAGAACAATACCCACTACTTTCAGATTTTAAAAAATGTGTGAAAGTATATTACCGAGTGAAAAGTCAAAATTGATTGGTTACATGCTTTTCAACCATTGAGAAGGTACTCTGTGCGGTGCTGCAACGGTGAGGATCCGTCATGCATGGACAACAGAGTGAGTGGACATTAGTTCATGGAAACATATTAGTACTCCCCATCATTTGTTAAATGTACCACTTTCTCTCTCTCTCTCTCTCTCTCTCTCTCTCTCTCTCTCTCACACACACACACACACACACACACACACACACACACACACGAAGCACCACGCTAATACGTTAGTGTGGAGGAGGGGTCAGAGGGAAGGCTGTCAGAACACAGTGTAATTTCCCCTCAGTTTTCGGGAAACCTAAAAGTGCTCTTAAGAAGTACACTAGTCTGTTAATGAAAACACACACCAAGATATTAAAAGTATCACTGGGTGGTGGAAAACTGTGAAGACTTTTTTTATTATTTGAATTTTTATTGAAACTCCTTATTTTTGACAATGAGCAAGTATGTTTAAAATAAAAGATTATAAATATAAACTATGGAAGATTTTAGAGACAGCCTGAGAGGCTAATATCAATGAAGGTTTGGTTTTATTTCTACTTTATATAACTAACGAAATCTGCATGAAGCACTTATAAATGAAGTCTATTTTAGTATTGTTAAAAAGACTTAGCAAAGGCTAAGTTGAGGAGGTTATTATCTCTTTAGTTAGCATTAATCTTATAAATTCGAGGAACAGATTTCTATTTTTCTTTAAAAACCATCTGTGTTTCAAAATATCTTTTCTGCTTGCCTGGAAACCATTATTAATAATTACATACAATGCTTTTTTGGGGGGATGAAGAAAACACTAGCAACCGAGTCCTTAGGAAAATAAAGCTGGCCTTCAGATGAATGGATTTCTGCACTGTCTTTCAGGCTTGACCTAAAGGCCTTCACTCCTACCTCCTTGTCTCCCAGTGTGACTAGCCCTGGCTAAGTTTTCACCATCTCTTCAGTCAAGGGACTGACAGTGGTATGACCAACCCTCTTGGCACTGGGTGGAGAATCAAAACTTGAGCCCATATAAGACACTTGTTACTATCTTAGCACATATAGGTGCTTGATAACTGTTCCTTTAGAAAAAAACAAACATTTTCCTTACAAGCTTATGGGATAAAACATATTTCTTTTTGGTTTTTTTGAGACAGGGTCTCACTATGTAGTTGAAACTGACCTGGAACTCACTATGTAGCCCAGGCTGGTCTCGAACTCACAGCGATCCTCCTGCTTCAGCCTCCCAAGTGCTGGGATTACAGGTGTGCGCCACCACACCTGGCCAGATTTTAATCATGTTAGAAGGAAGGATAGCTCAAGAGAAACATGATGAAAAGAGGGGCTGGGCTCTAACCTCTGCTCCTTCGCTAGCCATGTACACTTCATAAGTACATTGCCCAAAACTCTAATTCTCATCTTCTAATCTGTTAAATGAGAGATTAGGACCAGCAAACTCTAAATTTCCTTTCATTTCCATCATTCCACAGGGAATCACAATGCATCTAAGTTCAAAACCAAACAAAACCAAGTGTTCTATAGAGACCACTTTCTCTGCCCACATGGCTGGCCATTTCTCAGCCTTGCAAACAAAGCTGACATCTGCATTCTGTTCTTCCCACAAATGGGAATTCTCAGGGTATCTTTGATCTTTTTTACTCTCCTGATCTGCTCCTGATTCTCAGCTCTGCCTAGCATCTGAAACTCTAACAGCAGCCAATTCAAAACATTCACCCCAGATTCATCCTCACAACACTGATACTTCTGTAGGGGAGTGTCCTGGGATAGAAATGTCCAACTTTCACAAAGTCTAAGGTGCCCACCCCCGTGCATACTTAATAGCATCTCAGGGGTTAGAATCTTTCTCTAAATGTTTACTGAATGTTTAATATGCTATGTGCTTTACATTCATTATCTCTTTAGAGCCTGGGAACAATTATACTGTTCTCCTTCTCATTTTGTAGATGAGGAAAAGAGTTCAGAGAGGAAAGTGAAATTCAGAGTAAATGAGTTGCTTAAGGGTGCTAGTCAGCTATGGAGCCAGAATTTGACCTCTTGTTTCTGCTTTGAAGCATGCAGAAAGAAGTACTGTGGGTCCCTTCAAGGTTCAGGAGAAGCACAGCTGTGTTCAGTCTGCTGAAAGCTCCTGTCTGCCCCCATTCAGCAAGGGCTTCTTAAAAGGGACCAGGGAGGAAGGGAATTTCCTTGCTCTGAATTTTAGGTTTTCTTCTTTGAGGATCTTTTATATTAAAACAATACCAGTCTCTGCCCCACCCTCTACTGACTGGCATGAGAAACCCAATAGGGCATGTGCAATAACCAACCTAATTTACTAATTTATTAACTGCACAGAAGGTTCATGCTCTTTTAACCTTTCTATCCAGGATGCTGCAAAGAGCAGTCTGGGGTCAACTGTAATGCCACAGACCATGATGTCTCTGACCTGGAGACAGTAATTTGACATCTGGACCTGGCAGAGGGGAAAAGGAAACAGAGATTGAGAGCACAAATCGTGATCACATCCTCTGGCTGGCTTTATCAGTAACATAGCTGCCATTTTATCTTCATCCACTAGTCTCCAGTGTAGAGTTCAGTTGTAAAGGTGGGAGGGAAAGGAAGGGAGGTTAGTTGGTCTTAGTTGGTCCACAACTGTCCCTGCAGTAGAAGACCCAAGATCATGAGCCTCTTCATGTAAGCTGTGTGGAAAAGAACATTCCTTATGCAGTGTCAGGAAAGTTCCTTATCTTCGCTGTGATGAGCTCCTCACCTGCGATGCATGATGCACTGTGGGAAAGGTGAAATATGACAATGTATGTAAAATCCTATATCAGTGCCTGGCTCATAGTCACATACTCAACAAACAGTGGCTGTCATTAGTGATTAGAATGGAGAAGGTGAGTTGACCATCTTTTATCCCATAGTTCCTTAAAGCAGATATCCCCCAAACTTGAAGCTTCTTGGAGTGACAGAATAATGTTTGGCATGTATCAGATTCTCCTAATACACAAGAATCTATTCAGGGGAGAGAATCTATTTGGGCAAGGAGAGGAAAGCATTGTCCTTGCCCTTTTTCCTGAAAGGGCGGGCACAAGGCCACTGGGTCTAGAAGGCACAGAAGGGACCTTCCAGAGTTGGGCACGATGGTGCAGGCCTGTGATACCAGCACCCTGGGAGACTAGGAGGATTACAAATTCCAGTTCCACTTAAGCAACTTAGCAAGAGCCTATCTCAAAACTTAAAAAATGAACTTGGAAAAGGCGCTGGGGGATTTAGCTCATTCACCAGTAGAGTACCTCTGAATTCAATCACCAGAACCACAAAAAGGATTGGTAGTGGGGGATTCTGGGAGCCAGCTCCAGGTTGCAATGTGCAGGGTTAGCCCTTCTGCCCAGGGGAAGGGATGCTTTCATCCTGGGGTTAGGAGGGACACAGATGAGCAGAGCAGTCTTGGGAAAGAGACAACAACAAGCAGTGTGACATTATCCTTACATTACAGACTCTGTAGAAAACAGAATGGTGAGTCTTCAAATAATTAAAAATAGAATCTCCATGTGACCTAGCATTCGGCTTCTGAAGGTATACTGAAAACAGGGATGGAACACATACTTACACAATAGGCTCAGAGTAGCACTGTGTAAAATTGCCTAGAGTGAAAGGAACTCATAGTCTGTGGGTGGATAAATGGATAAAGAAATGTGTCATGTACATACAAAGAGACATTACTTTAAAAAGAAGAAATTCCAGCACATGCTGTACCATGGATGAACTCGAAGACATTATTATGAGTGAAATAAGCCATAAGCAAAAAAACCCACACACTGTGTGACCCTGCCTACATGATACACCTAGAGTAGTTAAGTTCAAGAGATCAAAAGTAGAATGGTAGCTTCCAGGGGATGAGAGGACAAGAGATGGGGAGCTATTTAATGGATACAGAGATTCAGTTTTGCAAGATGAAAAGAGTTCTGGAGATGGATGGTGGTGAAGGTTGGACAAAATGCGAGGGCACTGAATGCCACCAATGTGCATACTTAAAAATGGTCAAGAGGGTAAATCTTGTGTTGTATATATTTTGCTGCAGTTAAAAACAGATTGTCCTCAACTTTCTAACCTACAGGCCAGAATTCGTGCAAACCAATCGGGGTTGAGGGGGAGACACAGAGGCAATTCTGTGCCTACACTACTGAATTCCAGCACTGTTTCAATGGCTCTGTGGCCTCTGCCATAGTTGGATCTTGAATGTGCCCCAGAGGACCCTGTGTTAATGTTCTGATCCCCAGCCTGTGGTGCCTTAGGAGGTGGTAGAACCTTTGGGAGGTAGGGCCTGATAGGAGGAAGTTGGGTCACTGTACCCTGGAAAAGTTGGAATCCAAACCTTTCCTCTGTCTCTCTCTGTCTCTCTCTGTCTCTCTGTCTCTCTCTCTCTCTCTCTTTTCAGATCACTACAGAGTCACAGACTTTCTCTGCCACACATCTTGCCATGATGTGGCACCACTGTCGTGCTACAGTCCCAAAGTGATGTGGCCAAGGGGCCAGGAACTGAAATCTCTAAAACTATGAGCCAAAATAGACCTTTCTTCCTTTAAGTTGACTTATCTCAGGTATTTTGTCACAGTAGCAGAAGTTAACACAGCCCCCAGCCCCTTTCATACTGGCACAGAGGAGGAGGGCATCTCTAAAGCAGTTTTCCACCAGTGTACTTTCTGTTTGCTTTACTCAAGTACCTCCCACAGTCCTGTCTTCTTTATTAAATTTTCATGGTTGATACCCTCATCTAACAATTTTGGTTTTATTACTTGGACCCCTTCTTTTTTGGGGGGTACTGGGGATCTAACTTGGGACCTTGTGCTTGAGAGTCAGGTGGTAGAACCATGGAGCTAAATCCCCAGCCCTGGACCCCTTCATCTTTACACAGTACAAACACCCTTAGTGCTCTTCAGGGACAGAATTTCTGCCCTTTGGTTGAAGTACTGGCGTTAAAGGCAGACAAATCTTAGACAGAATCCATGTTTTACTTTTGCTAGCTGGTTGGCCTTGGGACTGTTGCTTCTGCATCTATAATAAAGAAATAGTAATACTCTGCATTGTGGCAGGATTAAATGAAATAATCTATGCACACAGTCAAGTCTTGCCTGACTTATAGAGAATATGAAATAAAAATAGCCACTAAGAGTACACATACATGCAGGCCCAGGTCAGTCTATGAACTGTGTGGTCTTTATAAATGCTCACCTCAAGTTCACCTCTTTGATCACTTCCTTGACTTTCCTTGGTAGCATTAAATACTTTATTTGTTCTAACACCATCAGATCTGAAACACACCTGTTATTGCACCAGAAAGATCATGTACACTTTGAGGACAGTAATTTTTATAACTTTATTTACTTTGGGATTTTTCATAGTATTAGGCTCAGAGTAAGTGACAGATGTTCAATAAAATAATCAAAATAATAATGGATTGTTAATTATTGTAATGTGTTTAAAAGTATATTACATAAAGAGTGCTATATGTAAAATAAAAATAAATAAAAAATAGTTCTCAAAATCAGGGATCTAATGATCTAGGCACACTGCCAGTTCTTTTTGGCTGATTTTTATGTTTTGTGCTTAAAACAATAATTCCTTTCAACTTTAAAATTCTAAACAAGCACCTCATAGCCACCATAGCCCACAACTGTCATTTCAGATGGATCACGTGGCCTGTTTTGAATTTCACCCCTGACCAAACTCCTCCATTTAAAAACCCAAGCTAATTCTTTTCTTTCCTCACCAACTTCAAGCCTGCAGAAGAACAGATGGGATAGAATAAGATGATTTACTGTTTACCTATAAGTAACTTTCTCATAAGGGAGGACATGTTAAGGGGAAAATGATGATATGGGTAATCTTAAAACAGACAGTTACAGCACAGATCAGAACATTCACTAAGGAACATTCACAGCATACCTGTAGACCTAGGTAGTGGGTGTGGGGTAACAGAGGGATGTGCTGGGAAAATGAACTGAAATGCTGGAGCTGTATTTTGGGAAGTCTAAGTAAACAGTGGTGAAGGAATACATTTGACCAAAGTCAACTGGAATAGCCTTTAGAAACTCGGCTTCTGGCCCCTTCTAGCCTTACTTCATTGTTTGAGATACACAAACTGAACCTGAACATGCTTCAGAATGAAACTGGTATTGTTTACAAGCAGTAAAACTAAAATGGCTTGTCACCATTGTGGTAGCTGCCATTCACTGAGCCATACTGTCATCTTTACCTGCGTTCAATCTGCACAGGTTATGGAAGCAAACCACTGAATTATAAGCCTATCTCAGCAACTTGACACTCATGTGACTTAGCCTCAGGGTTTTAAATTGAGGTATAACTAAGATGTTGTGAAGCATATAAATTTTACATTTAAATGTGAGTGAGAGAGGATATGTGCATATGAGAGAGAGAGAGAGAGAGAGAGAGAGAGAGGATGTGGTGTCCATGTCTTCGTGTAATCCTTTTTCCTCAATGTGAAGTCTGCAATGAGCACTACCCACAGAACAAGTCCAGGTGATAGGAAGTCACTGCTGCGAATATGCTGTGTTGTATAAGATCCTGTCTTAGCAGACAGATGGTAGAGTCTCTCACTGAGGGCTGGATAAAGTAAGTTAGGGATCTCAGTTGTATATCCCGCAACAATAAATTCTGCTGACACCAAGAAATGAATTTTCAGATGAGAGCACAGCCCAGGCCACACCTTCAGTGCAGCCTCCTGAGAGTCTGAGATAAGAATTCCCGGAAAATGAGAGGATAAATGTGTGTTGTTTTACTGCACTAAGTTTGTAGCAATTTGTTCCACAGCACAGAGAAAAAATACAATATCAACCTAACCACCATTCATATCAAAATACAGAACATTTCTAGCTCCTCAAAAAATTCTCTCTTGTGCTCTCCTGGTTAGCAGTGCCCACCACCCCAAGGGTAAACATTACTCTGACCTCTATCACTGTGGATTACTTCTGTTTGCTTTTGAACTTCATATAAATGGAATCATATGGTGTATATGCTTTGATGTCTGACTTCCTTTCCTAAACAGTATGAGATTTATCCAAGCGGTTCTGCGTAACATTAGTTCATTCTCTTTCCTGCTGTAATGTAGTCTACTGTTTGAAAATGCCATGCCCTACGCTATTGTTTGTGGACAATTTGATCCTTTCTTAAACTTTTGGTTGTTATGCTACCATAAACATTCTTGAACATGCTTCTAGTAGGAAAAAAAAATCACACTTCTTTTGGGTATATTCCACTGGAGTGGCATTGCAGTCATAGGGTTTGTATATTTCTGCTTTCAGTAGGTACCAAGAAGCATTTTACAAAGTAGTTAACACTCTGACAAATGGTAAAGAAAGTCTGTGTTCTATCCTCACTATGAGCATTTTCTCAGCCTGTTTTCTCCTTAGAAGAATGGGGGTAACAGTAGTGCACATGCCCCAGAGATGTTGCTAGCACTCAGTGAGATCATATAGACATTTTTTAAAAAGACTTGTTTGAAAAGTGGTAGGTGTTTATTTCTATTTTTCTAGCCTGGTCACACAGAAGTGGCTGGGCTGGGGTTCAAACCTCAAAGGATGATTCCAAACTCCATATTCTTTCCATCATACTCATCAGGCTCTTTCTAGTTATTTTTAGTAGCTATCAATATCCATAAATATTTCAAAATTATCTTTTTTTTTAGACTGTCCTCCTGCCTAGATCCTCTTAAAGTATGTGTTTTTCCCACACAACCTAGAAGATAAATAGAACGACAACTTGACAACATGGAGAGTATTTGTGACCTTTAGAATCAAAAAATGTGTACACTCCTCATTGTAAGTTACTGTGGATCATTCCTCCTGCTGGCTGTCTTCACTGCCTTCTAGGGGGAAACAGAGGAGGAGGAAGTCAGTACACACATGTGACAGGTGCATGTGCGAGAGAGGTGGGGCATGGTGGGGCTTGGGGGAGGGTGCTGAGTCCTTAACTGGGTAAGGACCTGAGTCCCATATAGACTCACCTGTGCCTGGTTTATGCCTCGTGTGCTGTGCTCTGAATGTCTGTATCCACCATCATGAATGAGATTAGTGCCATTATTATAAAAGAGCTGGAGGGAGCCCATTTGCCCCTTCCATCCTGCAAGAACAGAGGAAAACATCTATGAAAAAATAGGCCCTCACTAGACAACCAATCTATTGGAATTTTGATCTTGAACTATTCAACCTCCAGAACCATAAGAAAGTAATAAATTACCCAGCCTAAGGTACTTTGTAATAGTAGCCCAGGTGGACTAAGAGAGTGTATTATGGGCTGATTGTTCGTGTCCTGCCAAAATTAATATTGAAATCCTAAAGGAGATGTGGCCTCTGAGAGGGATGAGGTCATGATGTGGGTTGTCTCATTTGTGGAATTAGTGCTCTTTCATTAAAGAGATCTCAGAAAACTACCTTGCTCCTTCCAACATGTGAGAGCACAGTCAGCCCTCGTCAGACACCAAATCTGCCAGCACTTTCATGTTGCACCTGTCAGCCTCCAAAATCCTCAGAAATACACATTTGATATTTAAGCCATCCCAGCTAAGGCCTTTCTATGGTAGCAGCCTGAACAGACTCAGCATACATCATGCTTTGCCTGGATCTGCTACTCCTAAAGCATTGCATGACCTTTCCAGAATGAAACTTTCTTTGAGAGCTGGATCTCATCTCAACAGCAACACACTCCTCTTTCTCCCTTTGCTTCCCTCATGCTGGGCCATGTGCAGTACCAGTTCATTAGTATCAGTAAAATTAATCAAACACAAAATGCTTCATACAGCTAAGATGATACTCAGGGAAATGTTAAGGCTTAGATCTAAAACGTTCCCCCAAATTCTCATGTGTTTAGAAGTGAAGCTTTCAAAAGTGATTGAATCATAAGAGTCTGAATCTCTCCGAGTAGATTCATCCATGGACAGATGACAGTGTGATGGCATTATTGTGCAGTGACAGAAATGGGAGGTGGGACCTAGTGAAGGGAGGGGATTATAGTTGTGTGACATTAGGGACTGTGTCTGGACCCAGTCCCCACCCGCCTCCTCTGTCTCTGCCTCCCCTCCCTCCCGCCTTCCTACCATGAGATGAGCAGCTTCCTCTTTACCCTTCCACCATGATGTTCTGCTCTGCCACAGGCCTAAAAGCAATGGATCCAGCTGATCATGGACTGAAACTTCTGATATTGTGAGCCAAAACAAACCTTTTCTCTTTGGTTCACCTCAGGTATTTTATCACAGCAATGGAATGATGACTAATATAGAAAAAAAAAGTAGTTTATTAAATACCTAGTATATGCCAGGTTCTGTTTCAAGCATTCCACTTATTTTTATTCATTCAGTCTTTACAGTAACCCTACATGGTGGGAACTGCCAAGATTTCTATTTTACAGATGTGGCAGCTGAGGCCCCTCTGTGGAAGCTGATGCCTTGCTTGTAGCTGGTATTCAAACCAAGACAGCTGAGCTCCATCCCTCACCTCTGATAGGAATGTATCTCAGTAATGGGCGTTGCCTCCCCCTGATTTAAGCAGAACAAAAAACATGGGCTTAAAGACTACTAAAGAAACAAAGAACGGTAGATATTAACATGCTCTTAAAACTACAAGAGAATGGTTCTCAGGAATAAAAAGAGTAGACAAGCTAATGGAAATAGGTGAAGAGACATTAGAAGACAAAAGATAAACAACAAGCATGTGGGATTACTTACTGAAGTTCTGAAATAACCTCAGATTATGCATAGATCTGTGCACAACTTGAAATGTTTATTCTGAGTCTCCAACTTTTAGGTATATTAGTGGTTATTTCTATTTTCTTTCAAATAAAGTGCTTGAGATTTGATGATGAGGTCTCATTATTAGTGTTGTTATTGTCATCTAGGGCATGATGATTACATACCAGGCACCATGTTACACATTTCATTTTATTGTTAAAACCACCTTATAGGAACAGTTTATCATTTTCATTTTACAATGGGAAAACGGAGGCAGGAAGAAGTTACACAAATGGCCTTGTGTTCCCAGGTGCATGTAGTTGGCAGTGCTGAGATCCAAGATAGGCAGGGGGTGTAGCTCAGGGATAGAGCATTTTCCCAGCTTATAAGAAGCCCTGAGTTCCCCAACATCATATCACAACAGAGCAAAATGAAAACTTGAGGACTGCCTGGCTTTCAAAGCCTTGGTGAGCCTACTGTGGGCATTTGTCTGCTGAAGGAGCCATGACCACATACACAGCATAGGAATTCCACGCTACTGTAGGACACCCCCATGTCTGGAGGTCATGGCCGGGATGCTCTAAACCTGCTTGAAGTTCAATATTCTCATGAGTGAAATGACAAGAATTGTATTGCTTCCCTGGATTACTGTAGGAATGGATCAAAATCTGACAAAGTCCTGAAGAACTCTTCAGTAGGGGGTCTTGAAATAGCTAATACTATGTGTCAACTTGGCCGGGCTATGGTGCCTGTTTCATCAAATACCAGCCTAGTTATTGCTGCAAGTTCTTTTATAGATGTCAATAATGGGTAAATCCATTGACTGTGAGTAAAGTAGATGACCCTCTATAATATGGAAGGCCTTGAGAGTGAAGATTGAGGTTGCTCAAAGAGAAAGAATTGTGACCTCAAGACTGAAATATCAACATTTACCTGAATCTCCATTGTGTTGGCCAGGTTCATGTTTTAGACTTGCCAGCCCTTACAATCTCAATCTCTCTCTCTCTGTCTCTATCTCTCTCTCTCTCCCCTCTGATCTATAAATTATTTCAGTTCCCCTTATCTATGAGGAATATATTCCATGACTCCCCGTGGATGTCTGAAACCACAGTACCAAACCCAATATATGCAATGTTTTCTTCCATGTGCCCTGCAGTGCTGCCACATAGTCCCAGTTGCTTCCATATTTTATGCTCTGAAGCCTCCTTTGTATCATTTCTTTGCTCTGTAAAATAAGGATCACTTGAACAGTAGCACTACACTCTTACAACTGTCTGATAAGGGGGATGAGCTACTAAGTGACCAAGGGTAAGCAGCATACAAATGTGGACCCACTGGAAGAAGAGATCCCTGTACAGAGCAGGACAGCGAGAGACTTCACCACCCTACTCAGAACAATGTACAATGCAAACCTGATGAATTGTGTGTTTCTGCAACTCCCTGTTTACTATTTTCCAACTGTGGTTGACTGTGGGTAACAAGCTACAGAAAATGAAATCATGAGGAAATATGTACTGTAAGTCTTACTGGCTCTGTTTTTCTTGGTGACAAGTTTGGAAAGCCTTCCAAAAGGAGATCCTGCTAAACAGGCCTCCCCCAGAAGTACACGCGCACTGTCAGAGTTATCTAATACGATTTGAGCACCATGATGCTAAAGATCCAATAAAATGTCACGAAGGCTGCAATCTTCTCTCTGGTGAGTGTCAGGAGGCGAGTTAGGCAGCCACATCAACTGAGGAGTGCTGGGTGGTGTAGGAGCCATGGGTACAATGGTGTGCTCACGCTGAGTGTATGGAGAAATGGGGGCTATTCAGAGAAACTGGAACTGTGGTGGGAGAGCAGAAGGAAGCAGAAGCACATTACAGCTGAATTGCTTCCCCCAGGCAGGGCCTTCTTCCCTCCTGCCTGGCAGTTCTGAAACTCACTCCTAGAGCGCCACTCCTCACCTCCTGCATAAGCAAGTTTAAATTTCCTAGACCATCCATTGAGGCCCATCACAACCTGGCCCACCGACTTTCATCTTACTCTGAGCCACATGCCCTCCCATGGGGCCTTGGCACAAACCATACTGTCCCTCTGATTTCTCCTAAAATACACTGAGAGTTTTCCCACATGTGAGAAGCTACTTACGGTGGGCTTTCTGCTTGGAAAGTCAGACTTGCCATTTTGCTTCAGGCCATTCAAGGCTATTGCACCTTAAAGGCTCAGTGTATGCATATATCTTGACCCTTCCCCAGTGGAAGTAAATATCTCTTCATCTTTCTTCCCTCTAGTCCTTAGGATCATGTATTTATTTTCAGCACATGTGAACAAGATTCTTGAGCTCCTGGTGCCTAGTGTTACACTTAGTATTCACTAGACACTTAATAAATATTGTTTGTGTTAAGCTTAACTGGAAAGGATTGCCTTAGGTTGCTGTAACCGTATCTGTTATCGTACAACTTTTAAATGGCTGAACTGAGGATCAAGTCTAAGTTTTTAGCTCCCAATTCAGACCTCTTTATGCTACTGCACAGCTGACACATGTCCTAGCTTCTGAGGTGCCTGGAACAATCCCTAATTTCTGAGGAGGTGGTGGTAGAAATTTAACAGCACAGAATCCATGGGGTCCTCTTCCTAGAGCCCACCCTTAACCAAAAATTGAACACAGAGTTCTCATTGACTGAAAAGGAGGTCCAGGGACAGAAGACTGGTGAAACGAGGGTGACTGCAGTCACAGTAAGGGACACATTTCACCTCAGGCCCACTTGAGTGTGAAGAGGAATTACTGATGTTGCCAACCTTCACCACCTCCATGGTCCCCTGATGTCCCCTATTCTGTCTTGGGCTGGTTCTGCTCATTCTGGTGGAACCTGACTAAATTGATTTCAGGTCACTCTAATAGGGGCGGTCAGAAAACCACTTGTGGTGATGTGAAATGACACAGTGGGAAAATTCAAATGGGCACAGACAGGACACCCCTTTTCTTTGTCCATAGCTTCCTCTTGTTCCTTTTCTGTCCCACTCCTTTCCTCTTTTGGTGCCAAGACATTTGGTTTCATCCTGTCCTCTTATGCATGCCTTGATGACAAATAGACACTGTCTCCCTTTCTCTCCTAAATGCTAATCATAATTTTAACCTACTGGAAATGTTATCTATACAATAAGCCTAACATTATATGTTATTATACAATCAAAGCCCCCAAAAGCAGGTCTATTTCTCATCTGTTTTAATATTTTCAGCAAACAGAAAGCCTAGTGACTCAGTTTTGGCCATTGCTCTGGCCTGACTGGCCTGAGGCCTAGCTGAGTGTCACCTTGGCTAGCCTGCAGGAGTGCACGGGTTAACTTAAACCCTAGCCATCCCTCTGGGTCTCTGAGCTCCTTGTATTCTCAGTCATGAATCATTTTACCCCTTTGTCCAATATGACATTCAAATCTTCCTTCTGTTGCTGTATTTGTAGATGGGGTTTACATTCCACCATGGCTAGTCACCATCCCTGATTCACAAAGTCCTCTCTCATGTGGCACACTGAGTGGAGCCTTTCCCAGTAGAGATACTCATGGAAACCATAAATAATAAACAAGCAGCTCTCATGAAATTAATAGTGACTCCTCTGCCTGTACTGCCCCCACATCCCCTCCCTGCCTTCCCCAAGCCATCCAGATTTCTGTGTACACACATCCAGGGCTGGAACAGTAGGCTCTTGTTGATGTTCTTTTGCTTCTTTGGTTGGTTGGGTCCATGAAGCCTTACGTACCTAACTGTCCTGTGTATGTAGGCACAAAATAAAGTGAAGTTATTTGCTTTCAGACATTCTCATCTCTCTTGCCAACTTTTCCCTCTCACTTTCAGCCTCTACCTCATCACATTAGAAGTCGCAGTACAACGCACTGGTCAGAAGGTTTCTCTGGAAACCTGGAAACAGCATAACTAGGCCACAAAGCTGCAGTTGATTGATTTCTTCTAATGCTGCCAAGATAGGTTGCACAGCACAGAGTTGTGGTATAGGTGAAGGATTGTGCCCTGGTGCCTCAGTCTCCACTGTGGCAGAGTTGAGGTGGTGGTGCTGGCCTGGTGGAAGATGACCAGCTCATTGAGGGCACTGCCCTATGGTTCACATTGGACTCTGCTTAGTTCTTGTGGAGAGGAGTAATAAAAACAGCAAGTCTTGCCCTTGTGTCTCTGGCTTGTGATCCTTCCCTCTCACTGGCACTCCCATCATGATGCCATCCACCATGATGTGAACCAGGCGAGGCATCAACAGAGCTCAGTAAATGAAGCTGCTGGACTTTGAAGCTTTACCTGCTCAAACTATGACTGAAATAAACTTCTCTTCTTTATAAAGGATTCAGCCTCACCTGTTTTGATATAGCAACAGAAACCAGACTAATATTTCCAGTCTACTTGTTTTCAGTTGTATACACATTTCTACTCTATTGTGACACAAACATTTCTGAAAAACCAAAACCCAACCCAAAACAAAACAAATAAAATACCTCATTCTGTACACTTGTGCACCAAAGATAACAGGGCCCTGGAGAGAAACAGAACACAGGCAGACTCCTCAAAGCCTTACAATTTTATTGCCAGAGCCCTAGTGTAATATTAGCAATCCTACCCAAAACATTTATAGAGTTAGAAAGCAAGTGTGATTCCTAGTTAAAAACAAAACAAAACTTGAAACAGCAAACAAAGGACTTTATTTTTTAAAAAGGTGGGAAGCCCCCATGATTCAGCCATTCTGAGTATATACCAAAAACAATTGAAGGCAAAATACTGAGCAGATATTTGTACATATGTGTTCATAGCAGTATCATTCACAATAGCCAAAAAGTGGAAGCAACCCAATGTCCATCAATAGATGAATGAATAAAGAAAATGTGGTCTAGGTGTGGTGAAATATTACTCAGCCTTAAAAAGGAAGAAAATACAATATGTGCTACAGCATGGATGAGCTTTGAGGACATTATGCTAACTGAAATAAGCCAGTCACAAAAGATAAACATTACATGATTCCACTCAGATGAGATATTTAGCAAACTTGAAGAGAAAGAACAGTTAATAGTGATTATGGGGGACTAGAGAGAGAAGGAAATGGGGAGTTAGTATTTAATGAGCATAGAGTTTCAGTTTGGAGAGATGAAAAAATTCTGGAAAGGACTGGTGATGATGGTTGCACAAAACTATGAATGTATTTATATGCTTAAAAAGGATTAAGATGCAAATTCCCTATGATGAGTGGTATTATTACATATGCCTAAAATGTACCAATAAATGTTTTGCTATAAAAAAGAAAACCAAAAAAGTAGAAAGGCAATTTAAAAAAAAGGATTAAGAGGAGCTGGGGGTGGTGGTGCACACCTGTAATACTAGCACTCTGGGAGGCTGAAGCAGGAGAAACATTAATTCAGTTTAGCAATTTAGCAAGACTCTGTCTCAAAATATAAAAAGGACTGGGAATGTAGCTCAGTGAAGGATCTGGTTCAATCCCTGGGGACTGAACTTGGGGACTTTACACTGAGCTGTGTCCCTAGCTCTTTTTACTCTTTATTTTGAGATGGGGTCTTGTTAAGTTACTAAGTTGCCCCTTCTGGGCTTGAACTTTTTATTCCTATTTATTTTTATTGCTACAGCCTCCCCAAGTGCTGGGATTATGGCATGCACCATAATGCTGGGCTTGTATTATTCATTTTGGAACTTACTAAGCATATGTAGACAACAAATTGTGCTGCTTAGTTATGCATTACCTTAGCAATTTTAGTTATCAATTTCTATCCTTAAATTGAAATCAATTGTATTTTTGTAGGCCCACTAGCAGGGAAGCAAGAGACTGTCACAAGGTTGTTTGCTGGAGCACTTGTGTCACACCTGGGTTCAGTCGCCAGCATCACAGAAAACACAAACCAGACCTGATGCTCCATTCCGAATGGGAGTGATTTTGCCAAGGGGGTGGGGTGCACACACTTGGTAGGCTTTACTCCCTTGCAGTCATCTTTGAATTGGGGCTGCCTTTGCCAACAAATCAGTATGCCCAGAGTGAGCCACCGAAGACGTTCCCTAGCCTAAAGCTGGCACAGGTGCTGCCTAAAACACCACTTTTCCCATATGGCTCCTTCCTCTTTAACCAGAGGCTGTTCTTTTCCCTTTTCTTAGGCCTGCACTGGCCTTCTACTTCTCACATGGCCAGACTGCCACTCCCTAAAGGTTAACAAATATCACCCTAGCTATTAATACCTGTATTTCCCAAACTGTAAATTGAGAATTACGAGAGAATTTCCCAGTCCATCTTCTGTTCTAATCCAACTACACAAAGGATATTGTTCAGGTGCCCAGCTCCACTCTCTGACTGTTCTTATGAGCTGGGGATTATATTCACTACCTCTGTTAACAGTCTGCTGGCTTCTGTCCTCTCATACTCAAATAAACTGAGAACCACAGGAGGGACCCAACCAGATGCTACTGTTCCGTGCTTTGGACACATTCCTTTTCTTCTGAAAGGACATACTTTAAACCTTGTTCAAAGACACTGCAAAGTCCCTGTTTGGCTGGAATCCCCTGGCTCTTTCACAAGGCCACAAATGTTAAAAAAAAAAAACAAAAAACAACTGATTAATACCTTTATAGAAAAAAGGGAGTTAGATCACCGCCAGTTATCCCTTAGCTGGTATTTTGTGGCCATGGTAAACAATCTGGTTTCCTCCAAGGCAGGAGGATTTATGTATCGTAATCAAGTAACCTATCTGTGTGTGGCTTTCTACTCCGTCTTCCTGATGTATAAAGTGATGGCAGTAAGCCCAGGAGTTAAGCAGACAGGGTTGCAAGAAGTTTCCTGCGATGTGCTTGCTTTTCAGAAATAGTGGGACATTCTGGTTAATTTGCACTAACCTTCTATCCTAACTGTATTCTCAGTGTTCCTTTTCCTTTCCTCTTCCTACCATCTCATACCTACCCAAAGACTTCTGCTGTCTCATTCTGCCTGTGGTCCAAATTCAGGAAGGAATGGATGTTTTTTCAGAACACCTTTTATCCAGAGAGGAGAGCTCTGAGCAAGACCTGGGAACCCAAAGCAACAAGGCCGACAGCTAAGCAGGTGCTCGGACCAGTGCAGCATCTGCATGCTGTGCACTCTGACGCCCCGCAACAGAGTGCCCTGCTCTCTGCCTCTGACAGAGCACCTGCTCAGCCATGCTGGTCAGGGCCTCGGCAGCTGATCAGTGCGCTGTAGCCAGGACGGTGCTGAAGAAGGTGTGTGACTGCAGAGACAGAAGGGCGTGCTAAGGGCCGCATCCGTTGATCCAAAGTATAAAAGAGCATATTAGTAACATTAATAACAGTGTCTGGGGATTTTCACCAATGTAAAACCTTTTTTTTTTTTTGCCCCCCCATCCCTCTTCTACTTCTTGGGATTTTTTTTTCAAGTAATGGGGAGAATGTGAAGTATAAAACGAGAAGAGGAAGGAAAAGCAGAAAGGACAACATTGGCACCCTTGCATGCCTTGGAACATCTCTCCCTGCCCCACCCTGCGACCTCCCAGCACTGGGGAGCAAACTCAGGACCTTGCACTTGCAAGGCAGGTGTGGTACCACTGAGCTAACCCGCAGCCCTTGTGTGCCTCAGAATATTTGCAGTCACTTTAAGTACCAGTGGCATTTCTGTCTTTCTCCTGGCACCCGTGGCTCCGCCTGGAGGCGCTGTCTGTTCTAGAACAGGCCAGGATGCCAGAAAGTGAAGCGGTCGGCAAGCCCTCACCCAGGACACAGGACACGCCCTCATCCTCTTTCCTCTCCTATCTCTCCTGCCTGTCCCCCCCAGGTGCTTCCTGGGATCTCCTTCCAGATCTACCACAGCCTCAAATTATTTTTGAGCTGCTGCATCCCAGGAGGAGAAGGGCCCTGGTTGATTATGCCAGCTTTCTTCTCAGATTCCCCAGAAGAAGGACAATGAATATTCTTCTAAGGGAATCTTGATTCCTGAAGCAGGATTTCAAATGCTAAATTTTTAAAGTGTTATCTTAGTCTGTTTTCTGTTGCTAAACAAAGTAGTTGAGGCTGTAAACTTTATAAGGAAAAGAGGTTTATTGAGCTAATAGTTTTGGAGCTTGCAAGTCCAGGATCAGCAGCTCTACCTGCTTACCTGTGGTGAGGTAGATGGTGTGGTAAATGGCATCACAGTGGTGCAGTATGTGTGAGAGGGACAGATCACATGGGAAGACATGAAGCCACAGCAATTCAGGGACCAGGCTTGCTCTCTTTTATAACCCACTCTTGTGAGATCTCAGGAGAACTGATTACATTATTCCTAAGGGCAGAAAATGACCCAACGACCAGACACCAATGACACAATCAGTGACCTCACTGCCACCCACTAGGCCTCACCTCTTAAAGGTCTCATTACCTCTTACTAGCACCTCTTATAAGCTTCTAGCATCATAAACCTTGGGGGCACCTTCAACCCACATCCAGACCATAGCAGCAATCTGCCAAGTTTCTGAGAAATATAGAAAATGGGAAATGCCAAAAGAGGAAGATTATTTCTGAAAAGGCAAGATTCAACACTCACACAGTAAGTAAAAGATTTCTGTGCACGGGGAAGGGAGTGCTGTCTCTTGGGTGATATGTACTCCTCACACATGTCACCTCCATCCTCAATCTAAACAGGGAAACCACTGGACAAACAGAAATTGAGGAAGTAGCTGGCACACGCCCTCTAGAAGTACTAAGGTCATGAAAGACAAAGTAAAATACAATGTAGAGAAAGTGTTTAGTTTGACAACTTTGTAAATATAATGTGAGGCCTTGGATTATATCGTGAGCCAGAAAAATACAGTAGTGGGTAATTGGTAAATTCTGAATAAGGCTTTTACATTAGTAATACGTCTCATAGACATTAATAGCCTGGTTTTCATCACTGCAGCGTTGTCACATCAGATGTTGATGTTAAGGGGAGAAGACTTATGCCCTATTTGCATATTCTCATAAATGTAAAATTATAATTAATTAGTTAATTTTTAGTTTTGTGGACTTGAGGATGGACCATGAGATAAATAAGTTTTGTGCATGCTAGGCAAGTGCTCTACCACTAAGCTACATCCCTAGGCTGAAAAAGAGACCTTCACTAGACTTCCTCAGAGAAACTAATAATTAATTACTAAGGTATCCTCACACTCTTTTACGATTATATGACACAAGAAGCATTTACTGGTTTTAATGTTAAAAATATGGCCGACCTTCACCAAAGAAATGAATCCTGGTGTTCATCACATTATTTTGTCGTTCTCATCTCTTTCATGTCAGTGAGCTCCAGAGGTTCACAAACAAGACCTGGTTTCATTTTAGTCCTTTGCGTTGGATAAGCCATTGCCAGTTGTTTCAGGGCACACACAGAAACAGAAGTTCATGTGGAAGCAAAGTAGTAAACAGGAACACTTGACCTCTATATGCAGCGTGGGCTCCTGATTCAGAGTTCTGTTCTTCCATCTACCCTTGATTTGGGCTCAGGAATCTCTTACCCAAGACCTCATAGATCCCTTGTTTCTAAAGGACTTTGAAGATGAGAACGCTCCAGCCAAATCCCTAACTCCACTCTAACATCAATGGATCTTTTATATTTTGAAAATATCCTCTCTTCCTGTAGAGAGAACAGACTATGGATTGATGAGCTGACTGCCAGCATCTGTCTAAACTCTTGACCTTCCCTCAGGCCAACGTGGTATTCATGGCTCACAATGGTGTGAGTATAAATTAATTTTAACCTACACTCCTATGCTGTGTTTACTAAAAATACAATCAAAGAACAGTTTACCCCTACGAACATACCCATGAATACTGGAGCAAATAGGTTTTACTTATTATGGTATATGTGGTCATTGGTGATTAAAATCGAAAGGAGCAAACTAGACATGTACCTGTAATCCCAGCTACTCAGAAGGCTGAGGCAGGAGGATCACAAGTATAAGGCCAGCCTGGACAACTTGGAGATCTGGTCTCAAAATGAATAAATAAATAAGACTGGAGATGTAGCTCCACAGTGGACCCTATTTCCAGTAACACATACACACACACACACACAAACACACACACACACACGTGTGTGTGCAAAGAATGGAAAAAAGCCTTAGAAATGTTTAGGCCCAGCATGTTCCAAACTCTGAAATAAGAATAAATACTTATGTCATTAGATAAATTATTCTCTATCATGTAGCCACACATTGTCAGAACCAGGGAAAAACTCAGCAGCTGACCCAATGAAGATTTGCTTTCTATCTTTCCAGGCTGCTATAGAAGTTGAGTGGTCACTAAATAGTATTTTGAAATCTTAAGTAATTTATGTTTTAAAAATCCAAAATAGTTGAACATTTGGAGAGTACTGTTTTCCGCAGTACCTTTATGTGACACATGGTGATAAACCTAGCCAGGTTGTCCTCTGATACTCTGTCACTCACCTCTTAGTGGTTTGTTCCTTCCCTATAGAGCCTCCAATCATACTTTTTTGTGAGCTGAATGGTGGCCCCCTAAAAGTGTTAGAGGGAGTCCTAAACCTTGTGAATGGAGTCTTATTTGGAAAACAGGGTCATTGCAGATGTAGTCAAGCTAAGATGAAGTAATACAATGCAATTGCTGTCTTTACAAGAAGGGGGAAATTTGGACACAGAGGCACATAGGGAGACCTCTGTGTGAGGACAGAGGCAGAGAGCAGAGCAATGTGCACACAGCACTGTGGGTGCCTGGCAACCACTGAAGCCAGCAGGAGGGAGGAAGGATGCTCCCCAGAGCCTTCCAGGAGAGCACAGCTCTGATGTTGCTTGGATTTCGGTCTTTTACCATCTCCAAAACAGAGTAAATATGTGTTTCTTTGAGTCCTCAGTTTATGATCATCTGTTATAGCAGTCCTAGGAAATAGTACAAGTATGTTATTAAATGAGACGTTAAAGTCCAACAATGCTCCAACAAATAAAGGTTGTAAAAAAGATATTTTATTACTACCAAAAATGTATAATTATTAAACAACCAAAGGATAAATATTTTCACCCTTGATAACTATTAAAGAAATGTACATTAAAATGCCAATATGGTAGTTTTTTTTATTAAAGAAGTAAAAACTAATATCATGACTGTAGCCAGTGCAAATTCTGTTGCAGGAAAACAGACAAACACCTCAATGAAGGAAGTAAAGACTGGGTTCAAGTCTCCTGAGAGGCAATTTGGTAATACATATTCAGTATTGCTCGTCTTAAACTTGTGATCCTCCTGCCCCAGCCTCTGAGTAGTTGAGTGTACAGGCATGTATCACAGTGCCCTGTGCACAATACTTCTTTTCTCTTGATATCACTTCTTGATTATACTCAAGCTGAATTTAAAGAAGCTTGTATTATACATATTTAAGGTTTTTTTTCTGTGTATGATGATGTTTTAACATCTTCCAAAACCTTTCTGGCTGGGAAAGACTGCCTTTCCCCAAACTAGCAATTTCTTAGAAATAACAGGGTTTTGGTATTGCAAAGCTAAGTGACACAGAGCTAGACCTCTTTTCTCTGGCCTGTGCACCCTGGGCAACAATAATCCTCCAACTCTATCATCCCAGGGCCAGGTGCCAGATAACCAAGGGGCTACTCCTAAGGCTCAGAACCTGCTGGAGTTAAACTAGCCAGTCCTACCCTTCACCTGCTCTGCCTTGTCTTTCTCTCAGAAGCCCCACTAAAGGTTGTGGCTTTCCCTACCTATGTCTTCTGCCTCCTCACCACCCCAAAGTCTTTCCCATGTGGCTCGGCTACAGTTTGGATCATGAATGTTCTATAAAGGTCACCAGTCTGTGGCACTATTAGGAGATAGTGGAACCTTTGGGGGGTGGAGCCTAGTGGGAGAAAATGAAGTCCTTGGGGCCATACCCTTGAAGGGGATGTAGGACACCACTCTCTTCAGCTTTCCTTCCTGGCTGCCCTGAGATGAGCAGTTTCCTCTGCCAGGCACTTGTGCCACTCACCACAGGTACAAAGCATCAGCACCAAAGAGCCATGGACTGTAACCTCTGAAACTATGAGCCAAAATAAACATTTTCCTCCTAATGTGCTGTTATTCTCCGGGATTTTGTCACAGTGATGGAAAGCTGACCAATATAGCAAGTTTTATTTTCCCAATTTTACAGAAGAGGAAGCTGAGGCTCAGAAACACAAATCACCTTGAGCTAATTATTGGAAAGCCTAGGCCTAGGATTCATGTCTTCTCATTTCACCTCAATGTCCTTTCACTCTGCCTTTTCGTTGACCTTTTCAAAGATGGAGAATTAAGCCCAAGAAGATGGAATAATTTTCCCAAGTTCACAAGTCAATCACCAGATTCCACACCTGTCTGACCCACGTGACTGCATCTCTCTCATAAAGACAATGGGCAAAGTTAATTAAATGTCCACCTGCTACCTAAGTTTGTTGCATCCAAATGCTTTTATTTGTCACCACTTAAACATTTCTTGTGTGCCTTGTACTAGGGTCTATTTGTTCGAGCTGGTAGGCTCAGCGACTCTATCACAATGGTGGACATGTAGTCTTTATATATGAGCCCCTTGACTTAGCTTTGGGAAGTGTAGAATTAGAACTTATCTAAAACTTGTTTGTTTGAGAATTTCCTAGTTGTTTTCATCAATTTACTTAAAAATAAGGAATTTTGATGGCCTGGCAATGACAGACTTTTGAGAAACTTAGACTAATAATTTCCTTTTAATAATCTTAGAAAAACTTGTCTCCCACATACCAGTCCCACCAAGCTTAAAGCTGTCTGAGCCACTTCTGAGTCAAGCTGCTGTCTAAGGAAAATAAGAACTTCTTAATTTGGTTCAGGAAGGTGAACACTTTGTTTTCCAGATATCAAAAGATTGATCTAACAAGAAGTATCCCAACTCCCTTGCCATTCTTCTACCTCATAATAGATCTGCAAACTTTTGTGAAACTAATATGCACACTTTAGGTCTGCCAAATAAATCACTCCAGAGGATGGATGCTAAGCTTGTGAGTATTTACTCTCACAAATATCATTAGCATTTCATTACAGTTCCCCTCATCCAGCAGTAATTCCAAGGATTACAGAAAGCTTATAGTTGGAGAAAATGAACTTTATCTAAAAATACTGTTAAAGTGTAAAAATTATTGTATAATTTTTAATCTCTGAATGGTGTAAGGTTTTCTGTAAAGTGAATAGACACTCTAATAGATTGCTTTAATCTTGAGCAAATATTTTATAGGATGTTATTAAACTTCCATTCAAATACATACACGTTTAAAATTGCTGTACTGTTTTTCACCTCATTATTGCAAATCTGGGGAATTTTTGTTTGTTAGGGCTACCTTAACAAAGTATCACACATCAGGTGGCTTAAACAATGGACATTTATTATTGCACTGTTTTGGTTGGAAGTCTGAGATCACGGTGTTAGCAGGGTTGGGCTGTGAGGGAGAAGCTGTTCCACGTTTGTGTTTGGCTTACAGATGGCTATTTTCTCTCTGTGTCTCTTTTTAATGTCATTTTATTTTTATTTTTCTTAGTACAGTTTTGTAGCACATGGTGACTTCATTCATCATAGGGAGTTGGTACAGGTATCCCTGTGTATCTTTATCCACTCACCATGCGTGTCTCTCTGTGTCTAAATGTTCCCTTTTTATAAAGAAACCAGTCATGTGGGATTAGGGTCTCACTCCAACACAGCTCAACCTTATCTTAACTAATTGCATGTGCAGTGACCCTCTTTTCAATAGGTCACATCGTGAGGGTTTGGGAATTAGGATTTCAACATATAAGCCCACACCAAGTGAAGCCATCCTCAGTCCCTGAAGTAACTAAATGGAGGCTTCCTATTTTATAGGATTAGGGAGTAATATTGACACACTAATGGTTAGAACAGTGGGTTACAACTAGGAAATATAGGATTTTCCCCCTCAGTTTTACAAGGCTCAAGCTGGGGACTGAGGGAAAGGCTGCTGGGATCAGAAAGACCAAGTCTTAGTTTGTCTGTTTGTTCGTTTGTTTTCTGTGGTGCTGGAGATTGAACCCAGGGCCTTGTGAATGTCAGGCAAGAGATCTACTACTGAGCTACACCCCCAGGCCTCAAACTGAGAGAAATAACTTAATCCCACTGATCACTTCAATGGAGCATCCATTAATCCATTGTCAAACAGGTTGATTGACCTGTGTTCCATAATCTTGTTGGTTTTATGTATGGAAATTCCAATTTCAGATTGTACAACTGTGGAGTCAAATATATAATATAGAGTGTGCTAAGGAATATGAAGTTAAAGAAGATTGTATGTATATATATATATTCAGTGCTAGGGATTGAATACAGGGCCTTGTGTATATGAGGCAAGCATTCAACTGTTAAATGAATAAACGGCCCAAGACCAAGTCTTGTTCTTGCAGGTCAGGAGCTAGCAGAATACCTGGATTATAGAATTTATATTTCACACTGGACAAGACATTTTACCAAGAATGTGACTTTCACCCATGCTATCTCAGTGAAACCTTACAAGGACCTACTAAATGGAGAGTAGCTCCCTTTTGGGGTGGGAAAATTGAGACCCACATCAGTTAGATGACCTGCCAATGTCTCTGAGTGACCAAATCCCAGAGTTGACACCCTGACCTCTGGCCTTCACTGGCTGACTTGTGCATTCCAGTTTTCTCACTACAACTCACTGGCCTCAGTTTCCTGAACATTTCAAAGGCTTTCAAGTTCAAAATGTAATGTCACATCTAATTTCTCTTCAACCTGGGGTGAACTGAGTGATTGTGCTGGCCCTTTTGTTATACTGGCAATGGGAACACATGGCTGAAAAGTGTAGACTCACTGTCTTGCTGAACAATACTGTTCCTTGATCTAGCCAAGATCCCTCCCAGACTGCTCCTGGTCCCCTTGAAATGCATGCAGACAATGAGTATAGTAGGTATATGCTTCTCTTGAAGAAGATGGCTGGGGTTTCATCTTCTGCTCCTAAGGTTGGTGGCCCATAATTGAGTAAGAGCCTCTGACTCTCAGAATGGCAGGTCCAGAGTCCCTATAGTGATCCTTTGCCCCTATTCCTCTACAAATGATCCTTCTCTTCTTGTCTATAAGCACTTTTAGGAATGCCCCCTTACTGATCCAGGCTACCCCAAATGGCAACAGTGATGTCAAACCTTTTAGAGACAAGTGCTGAAACTGCAACCCAAAGACCAATTCTTTAACCACAAAGTACCGAAACCACAGTTAAACCTGAATACTGAGGTTCCATTTTGGAAAAAAACAACTCATATGTTAACATCTTTTGTCTTAAAAGGAAGACGAATAACACATGTGCCACAGGTTTGCCACCACTGTACTAAGAGATGAGCTGCCCTGGGAATCCAGTGTATATCTGCACAGCCAGAACTTCTGCCCTGCCGTTGGCCTCCACGATAAACAGCAGCAAGAAATCAGCACAGCCTTTTCCAGCCCCTGAGCAGAGTATCAGGCTCTCCCAGGGTCCCAGAACAGAACTACTCATTGGGAAGGGGCCTGGGGCTTGTGATTTCATGGTGGGCTTTTAGATGATTAGAAAGCCACAGAACCATCAAGTATTTAGCATATCAACACCATCAGGTCTTGACTGTGATTATAGCAGTTTCCCCTTATCTACAGTTTCACTTTCCATGGTTCAGTTACCAGAGGTCAACTGAGGTGCATAAATATTAAATGGAAAATTCTAGAAATAAATAGCACATGTGTTTATAGTAACTTTCATTACAGTATATTTTTAGAATTGCTCTACTTTATTAATAGTGGTTAATGTCTTACTGAGCCTAATATGTAAATTAAACTTCATGATAGATATATAAGTATAGGGGAAATTGTATAGAGTTCAGTATTATCTGCAGTTTATGGCGTCCATTGGGGATGTCTGTCATATATTCCCCATGATGGGGATATGCCTACACTCATTCTTTGTGTAGACATAGTGAGGTTCATTGGGACAAAACCCACAGTGGACAACACAGCCTTTGATATTTTCTTGGCTGATAATGCCTGGCAGGGTCTTATGCAGGCACCATTCCACTTCACTCTTTCATTTGGACCAGGTGCTACCTCTCCCCACCCACTCCATCCACATATATCACATGTCGCTGGGAAGAGCCTCTTGCCAGGGCAGGAGCCAGGCCTTCCCCAGGCCAGAATGCTTTAAGAAGTCATCTTGAAATATTCACTCAACTGCCCAGTGGTTTCATGCTGGGATGTGACTTCTGGAGCCCATCCCTGGAGACTAACTCCTGTGCCTATGCCCCCTACTTGATCATTTGCTGTTTTCTTCCCCCTTTGGGCAGGCCCTAATTCTCTGTTCTCTTGTTCTCCTTTGCATCGGCCTGGTCTTGCTGTCTGCTTGTGTCTGAGCTCTCTAGGTAGGGCTGTTCTCCCCACCGGCCATCTGCCCACCCCTCTAGAGCTAGAGAGTTGGAATGTGCTCCACCCACCCACCTGTTACAGAATCAACTCTCCTACACATTTTGGCCTACCTGCCACCTGTTACATGTCCCTGCCTATTGTATGTTACCTGCATGACCAGCTTTTCTTGCCTCACCTTTAGGGATCACTAGCACCTGCTGCAGCTCAGAAGGAATATTGAGTTCCACATTTGAGTCCCTCTGTCTTTTCTGTGTTTACTGACATTAACTTTCTGTAGCTATGAGTGCATGTGTTGACATTTATACACAAATTCAAGGCCACACCAATGCAGTTGTCCCACGGTATTCAAGGGAGATAGGCTCCAATACCCCCATGGACACCAAAACCTAAGGATGCTCCAGTTATAATATGGCATAGAGTCTACACACAACTTCCTGTATACTTTGAATTATCTCCTGTAACACCTAACACATTGTAAAGGCTATGCTCACAGTTGTTATAAAATATTGTTTAGGGAATAATGACAAGAAAAAGTTTGTACTTGTTGAGTACAGATGTAGTGCTCGCCCCAAGTGTTATATGAAACCCACAGAGATGAATGTATTTAACTTTATTTTCAACAATTCATCTCATATATCCCAAGGCTGCTATTTCTTTTTGAAGGCTAAAAAAATGTAAGACAGTTGTTGTGGGTTGAGTCAGTCTTTAACAAGTTAATGTCATCTCATTGGGGCAAACAGGCTTTCAAATCTTCAGAGTCCCCTCCAACCAAGTCTTTGGGGATCAGCATCTCTTGGTTTCATCTGCTGCTGGGCCATTTGCCATAAGGAATGGCAGAATACATTGCTGGTGACGGCTCCCTCTGAGTTTCAACTGTGACATGCACTTATGAGACATCCTTTTTGTCCCAATACCAAGTATGTTTAAGGTCTGTTATCTTTCTATGCTCTCTACATGCTTTATGTGGCAGGAGGACTTTTGAGACCCCCTCTCCTCCACCACGATTTCCATAGCTTGGGAATCTGCACATGACACAAGGTAAGCCATCACCTGCTGCCTCTGCCCTGAGACAACCATGCAAAGAACTGGACCAGAGCCCATTCCTCTTTACAAATCACCTTCCAAGCTGTTCAGTGATCCTAAATATCTCCTCAGACCAAAGATAATCAGAGAATCCGGGCTACTGCTAAATATGGAGCAGGCAGACCAAAGGGGACTCCTGGAGTTAGAAATATTTTAGATTTAAGGAGGAAGACAGGATTGTCAGCCATACTATCAGGGTACCTGCCAGTGGGGTGGGGGCCAAAAGCAGATTTTTGGCCAACAAGTAACTGCAATTCTTGGCTGATTGTCAATTCAAAGGCATAGGTATGGGGATCTGTTTCATAAAACTAGAGTTCATGTGAATGTTGGGTATTCACTGAAGGCAGAAGCTCTGTCCTTCAAATGGAGGCCTAAGGAACAGGCCTGAGGAACAAAAAGCATGACTACATCAGTAACTTTTTCTACATCTCAGCATCCAAACCAATCTATAGTCTGTCCTAACAAAAGATGATCATTCATATAAAACTTCACCTTTTACAGAACACAGCACTTTTATAAAATGAATCCAGGTGCAAATGTTGATACATTATCTACCTTCTGAGCTTTCTGCACCTTCCCTAGTTTCTGGACACCTCCTTGTCAGGTTATATTTCTGGAATGTCACTTTCATTTTTTTTCCGGGGATCGAACTCAGGTCCTTGCACTTGTAAGGCAGGCCACCAAACCACTGAGCTAAATTCCCAGCCCTTGGAATGGGCTTTACACTCTGTCCTGCTTAGATCCAATCTATGCTCTTCAACCTGCTTTGGGGTTTACAGGTATTTCTTCCCCCCCAACCCCCACCCCCCTGCTACCCCTCTCATCTCCCAGGATTTCCTGTCATGATGACTCATTTCCATCAAGTAAGTCCTGCTTATCTATTTATGTACCTGCTTTCAAGTGAAACAAATGTGATTCACACCTATTTTGTGATAGGTACATAGACACAATGGAGGGAATAAAATAAATGCAATTCTAGACCTGAATTCTAAGAAATGTCCCCTTTTTGAAATTATTTGCATTTTCTTCTGCTTAACATTGAATTGTAAATAGCACAGTTTAACATTTCTCTGATGTGCAGCCTTGCTGAGTTAATCTCTTCCTTTCTATATTGACTTTGAATACTTTCGAATAATAATAATTCAACCTAGCCTGTGAAGTGGTCAAGACAAGGGGGGGGTCCTTGGCAATTTGCCCGAGATCATATACTAGTATATAAGGACCAGAGACTAGGGCTCAGGTCTTTTGGCCTAGAATCCATTCTATCACAGTTAGGAGAGTGAAGGTAAGCCATTCATCTCAGTCCATTTTGTGGTGCTGTAATATAAAACCTGTGGTTGGGTAATGTCTAAAGTAAGGAATTTGTTTTGGCTTACAACTCTGGAGGCTGGGCATCAAAGATCAGGAGGACACATCTGGTGAGGGCATTATGCTATGCCATAACATTGTGCAAAGGGGGAAGGGCAAGTGGATGGATGTGAAAGACAAACCATGAGGGGCAGCCTCAAATTCTAACAACCTGCTCTCATGGTAACTAATCCAGTCCTGTGAGAAAGGCATCAGCCTCTCTCAATGACCTAATCACTTCTTAAAGGTCTCACCATCTCTCAACACTGTTATACTGGGGACCAACTTTCACTGTGAGTTTCAGAGGGGCTAAATCATATTTAAACATACCACCCAAAGCTGACATGGCAGCTCTATAGTGTAATAGGGTTCCAGGTTCTTTCTGTGTTTCTGTTCTGTTACATTGAACATGTAGCTTTCACCCTTATGGTAAAAATGATGGCTTTCTAGGTATTGGCTTTGTGTCCAAGAAGAAGAGAAAAAGGCAAAGGACAAAAAATATGTCATATATTTTTCCTTTAAGAAGCTCTCCCTGAAGCCCTGCCCAGTGACTATTCCACAAGTTATTGGCTAGACTATGTCATGTGGTCAACCCTTCCTGCAAAGGTCTGGGAAATTGGGTGTTTTAAGCTAGGCACATGGCAATTTTGAGGGAAATGGAGAGAATAGATGATTGGCTATGTTTACGACAGCTATGCATCTTGCTAATCTGCTTTCTCTTATTTTATGTTGCTGTAACACTCCAGAAGTCTTATTTTCTCATTTTTTCTACCTACTCTTCTCCCCAGATGTTACAATTTCCTGATATAGGTGTAAAGGCAACAATATAGTAATTAATACAACAGCATGAAAGCTGTGTTCATCCTGGATTTTCTGTTGTTTTTCACTTCACATACATGATTCTATTTTTCCATAAGCTACTGGATCATTTTATAAATCCCAACAATGCAGCATTTAAATTTTACCTCTTGGATGTATGGAAGTAACACAAAATCCTCTTACCTGGCGTGTCTTGATTTTTAGCTATTTCCAGAGCCTGAGGATACTGAGGTAAATGAGTGGAGATAATCCAGTGTTTTGGTTGGATACATGGAGATGCTCTGTGGAGACTGAAACCCAGGAGAAGTGCCCTTGGTGTTTGTACCTGACATACAAGGTCACAAAGCAAGGCCTTCTGTGTAAGCCCAGCATACATCGTGGGAAAAGGATTCTTCCACAGGGACAAGTATGCACACTCATAATATAAAAGGCATTCTCAAAAGCCCAAATAAACCTTGATGTCTTTAAAACAATAGCTTAATACGAAGTAGATTTTAACAGTGCAGCTTTGTTCAAAGAATTTTTACTATTTCTTCCCTGAATTACTTTCAATCTTACATGAAAAATCTTTTGGATTTTCTTATCAAAATATCCTTGTCTTTTAGGGTAGGTTTTATTTCTGAAAACTGGCGACTCAGATGGAGACAGGTAAGTGAATGAAGGTGAAGCAAGACAGCCCTGTTGCTAAGAACTGTGTCTCATTCCTCCAGAACCCATCAGAGCTTTCTTTTAAGCAGTTTTGCCTGCTGAGGTTCCCAGCTCCTTGGCTTACATCTGTAAAACTTATAGAGAGAAAAGTAAAGATTTTAAAATAGCATTCAAGATTGAATGGCATTCATTTAGGCGCAGGATAATAGTGTGCTGATAGGTTCTGTTAATTTCTGTGTGCTCAGTCAGAGAATAAATAGTTACTTCTTCACATGTGGTCTGTAATTTATTCTGAAAAACTATTAAATCTTCAGCATGCTTCCAGCACAAGAAACTATTCACTTCTTGGGTACACAGATGTGGAATGATTAATTGTATAAAGCTGGCCATCTTTAAACTTCTAATAGTGTCTGATAAACACCCTGTTTTTTGTGACACTAACTAAGGAGTAAATGTAGTCAGGAAATTAGAATATTTACTAATCCTCCCACGTACTTTTAAAATTCTCAACTTCACTTTGGCTTTCTCCTCTGACTTCTTCCAATTTTTTTTTTCTCTTCTGTGGCATGTTTTGTCTCCTCCCAGCTGGATACTAGTAGGACTGAGGTTTGAGTCATGTTGGCCAAGCCGTTTCCTTTTACCCAATTGCAGGTAGGCACCCACACTGGCTCATACTGGAAACTGGAAGGAGTTTTTCAGCTGGGAAGTCAAAGCCCTGCTCCGTAATCACTGCCACTATTAGCCTGTTTGTCCAAGGCTAACAGCCACTGCTACAGCTGTGTGGTTTCCTTGGCCTGGTTTCTTTGCACACAGTGGTGGTCACACAAGAGGTGCAGTGCAAACACACCTCCACCAAAGACAGGCCCTGAAATGGGATGAGGTCAGCCTGGATTCACTGCCAGCTCTGGGCAGAGATAAAACATCCTGAAGGAAGGGGTGGGGTGCGGTAGCCTCCAAGCTACCTTACTCCCTCTTGGCACTTTTCTAAAATGATGAGGCATTGGAGGTACAAAGATGACAAGGATCAGGAAGCAGAACAGGTGGCCATGGGCCAGGAGCACTCAGGACGGGACAGAGATTCTTTACTTAGGCAAACTTCAGTCAGGCTTCTAAGCCTTCTCCTGGGTACACCTGGTCACTTCTCTGTGAGACTCACCTCTAGCAAAGGAACCCTGCTAGGTCAGCTCAGCCAGAACCCTGTCATCCATGTCTGAACTGGTCCTTCATCCTCCTCACCCCAGAGTGTCTTCATCACGAATCCTGTTTGGTCAGTTTAGCCTGTACCCTTGATGTTTCCATCCACTGACCGCTGAACAGAGATCCTGTTCCTTGGCTATTAAAATCTCTGATGCCTACACTGCATTCAGAGTTGAGCCTAATCTCTGTCCCACCACTGCCAGACCTTGTTGCACGGGTCCCGATTACTGTTCTCAGTGGTCCTGAATAATCCCCCTGCCACTTTCTGGGGCTGCGAATTAAACCCAGAGCCTCATAAATACTGGGCAAGCACTCTACTACTGGGCTACAATCCCAGCCCTAACAAAGGAAACCAGCCCCAAGTCTTCCTTACTTTAACAAGTGTCGCTAAATAATTTTTCTTTTCCACAGGGGGAGTCCTGGTTCATATGCGCCTGGTTTAATTCCTAGAACTCTGGGACAACTCTAGGACTTCTGCCCCACAAAACTGTGTTTGTCTTAAGTCCTGAATGGTAAATATGTGTTCATCACACAGCCCTTGGGCACACTAAGTAAATAAAGACTAAACAGAGATCCTGGTAACAAATCAGAAGCCACTAGCTCTTCCCTCAGTTCTGTACAAGAGGAGACTCCTACTTAATCTTACTCCAAGCATATATCAGGTAAGGCTGCTAAGTCTCAGCACAAACCCAGTTTTGGGGTTAGGTCTCCAGCAAGCTTCAGATCTGTAGTCTCCCCTCCATCAACCTTTCCAACTAAAAAGGTTCAAGGCCAAGAAGACTTCACGCTTAAACTTCCTGTCACATCCTTAGCACTTCTGAGGACCAGCCACATCTGTGTCTTTAGAAGGATTTCTATCCTAAAACACAAAGGTTAAATAGATTGACCATGGGAACATAATGATTAAAGTTAATAATTGAGAGCCCCACTCCCTCCCACCCACACATGACAGATTTCCCCTTTCTTCTTTGATTGCTGTGTCCCTCTGACCTTGGCATTTTAACTCGGGCTGTGGGAAGCAGGCCTGCATTCTGGCATCAATGTCCAGATAATTCCTCTTTTCAGCTCTATTGCTCAGACTCTGGATTTAAGGCGCACTTTGCAGAAGTCACCTCTTTAACACGTATGCTTATTAGAAGCCTGTATATCACAGGAGCCCAGTGCGGCTGGGTGATAACCAAAGAGAAAGGTCAGTTTTTCCCAGGTGCAAAGTTTGTCACAGAAACTGCAGGAATCAGATCAGATCAGATTGATTGTTTTAATAAGACTTTAATGTAAGCAACCGTTATTTGATTTTGAACGGTAGGGAAGAAAAGCAAAAAGTTTTTATTTTATTTGCTTTCTTACCAAGATTTGAAAGATATGACTGGTAGAAGATATCACTTTACCAAAAAATGTAAGAATGACCTTATTATTCCAGAAATAAGGAAGTGCAAATAGTTCACCTGGAATTCATATTTTTATGAGAAGTACGCAGTTTCTTATGATATGAAACAGCAGATAACATGAACATTTATGCTTGTATCATTCTTAAAAAATATATTTCTTGTCTGCCTTGATCGCAGGAATGCTGTTTATAAAACACGGCTGTGTGCCCACACCAGCAGAAGCTGAGAACATGTGCAGAAAGTTACCTACCCAGAGGGCGAGCAGTGTGACTTAGACCCATGGATTTTACTGATGGATCTGGTTTGCCACTCATTCATCTCGCAGTTTTAGCCTGCTCTTCAAACAGCTAACCAGAAGCCAGAAAGATCTGATCTGCACTGGGATTTGAACAATTTGATACTCCAGAATGTTGTGATACCTTCACAGAGCAGGTCAGACAAGTCCCAAGAGCACGTGGGGAGAGCATTTCTGGGGTGGCAGCCACTTTGTCATCTCTTCTCCAAGGCCTAGCAGGTGCACATGCGCGGGTTGCCCCTCAGTGCTCAGGCAAATGGAACAAGCTATTGCAGTGCTGCCTGTGAAAGGCGCTTTATTCCTGTAGATAAAGGCTAGGACCCTAGGATTTATGACCTATATGTTAGAGGTTGTATCCACCCAGCCCTTTCACCCCCCACAAGAAAAGAGCTTGCGTATTCACTTCAAAGAAAGCTGCAGACATCAAGAGACCATTGCATGGCACTTGGGTGAAATTACAAAGCAATTTACTGTCATTGCCTTGTAAATGTTGTTAGCACACAAACCTGCCATTCTGCCAGTAGGAGAGTGAGAATACATAGATGCAAGCTCAGTTCAGAGGAAAAGCTAGAAATGAAGGAAGGTGTCACAGACCTGATGCTTTCCTTGTCTAGTACAATTTCAGTGGCTAACACCATGGTCTTTGAACTTAGGGTACTTTAAGTTTTACATTGGATTCAAATGCTCAACTTGTTACCAAGTCAATATTTTAAATCCTTTGAGGAATCCAGTTACTGTTCAGCAACCAGTGACTGGCATATAAGTATTTGCTTTTTGGGCAAAACTCCTATTCTCAAGCATTCAAATATGGGCTAGGAAGGTGATGAACTGAACTTGAAGTGTCTTAACACAGTATCCCTCATTTCCAGAGCCCTTCCTGTGATGCTATCTTCTGTCTCCTTGGCCCACCTACTGTGTCCCCAGAGCTACCCTAACAGGCCCATATCCAGGGGCCTGTGCCCCATGACATTGGCAAGGACTAGAGAGGGGGTGGGAAGGAAGGGAGTGAGATTCTGCTCTCAACCCTCCTGCTGATGCTGGTGCCGCAGCAGGCTGGCTGTGTTCCTTGACTAAAGGTCACAAGGCACCTGCCAGGCAGCCTCTTGTCTCTAGTTTCTGGCCATACTCACTGTCATCCCTTTCAGACTTAGAAAGAATGACCCTACTGTTAGCAGCCTGGGGCAGGAACAATCCCTGTAGCTTTCTATACCTGGGCCACCTTTGTAAATGTTAGGGCTCAGAAAACAGTACCCTAAATATGGCAGTGTCAAGTGCTTTGAACTGAAATACTAAAATGGAAGGCCTTAGAAACCAATTCTCTGACCTTCTACTGTCTTTTTTTCCCTCTTGCTGCCCTTTCTCTCCTTAGGCAGGCCAAAGAAACTAGAATTCCTTTTCTCCAAGGTGGTCACTGCAAAAAGAACAAAGCAAAGCCCCCAAAGCAAGACACAAAGCCTGAGAACTCTCTTCTGCCTTTGTGTCTTGCAACTATTCCTAAAGAAATCCTCTGGTCTACTTTGTCTGATAGTAGAACATAAGACCTTCATTCTGAAAGTGGTCCTGTCCTGGTCCCTGGGAGGAAGGAACACTACACAGACAGGCCAAAAAGAATCTGAGCAGGCAGCCTTCTGGGCTTCTCCTCAGTCTGTTGTGTTAGTTTAGGCCACTTTGTCCATTCACATCTCCACATAGCTACTCATTCTTCAACTAATTTAAGCATAAAAATGGATGGTTTTCCCTGGGATTTTGGGTCTTCATTTCTGAAGGCTCCCATATCATATAATACTTTGATTAAATATCTTTGTCCCACTTTTCTCTGTTAACTTGTCTTTTATTGTAAAAGTGTCAGCCATGACCCTTAAAATGGGGAGGAAAGATGTCATTCTTTCTACCTCTACATAAATCATTCTTTCACTGAACATTCTTCCAGTTACTGCCCGCCTTCTATTCAGGATTGGCTGGCTTTCCCCGCTATAATCTGGAAATATCTATTTACCTCCTCAATGGTTTAATGAGGCGAGTATCATTAACCTCATTTTACAGGCTGTTGAACTGATCTCAGAGAGAAGTGAGGGCATTTTCTTAAGACCTCAAGGCAGATACTAAATATGCCAGTATTCCCACCCATTCAGGCTGGATATCACAAACCTGTGACTTTACTATAATCTCTAGAGGGTGAAAAGTATTGTGATACAAATTAGCAAATGGCTTCCAGGTTAATATTTGTTATGTAGATGTCTCCCAAGAGCCTCATGAGCTCAGAGGTAGGGCTTTTGGAAGGTGACTGAATTATAAGGGCCCTACGTATGACTGACTTCCTGTTAGGAGAAGGGGCCTGGTTGAGATGGTCACTGGCGGCCTGACCTGGAATGGTGGTGTGCCTCCCTTTCCGGCTCCTCCCTTCTCTCTGCTTCCTGGCCACCATGATGAGAGCAGCGTCCCTGTGCACAAGCCCTTCCGCAATGCCATTGCTGTGTGTAAGCCTGCCAAATATGGACTGAAACTTCTGAATTGTGAGCCCAAACAAACCTCTCCTCCTTTAAGTTGCGAGTGTTGGGTATTTTGTGCCAGTGACATGGAACATGACTATGACAATAACAAAGATAGCAATGCCTATTTTTGGCACTTTCTCCTATCCCTATCAAGGGAAATTCCAGGATAAACACTACCATCATTGCTTTTAAAGGAAAAAAAATGAAACAAGTCCAACATGTACTGAGAGTAATCTGTCCAGTCTGTCAGTTCCACTTGTTCTAATCTGACTCTAAACCCTCTGTTTCTCATTAGTGCTATGGAAAACACTATCATAGTCTGCAGGCTGTATGCTGTGTCCAGGTACCAGGGATCACCTGCTCTATTCACCTTTCCAAGGTAGACAAGGATAGGGTTGAAGAAGAGCTGAAGGCAGTAACTTTCAATTGAGGATTCATCTGTGTGAAAAGGGAACATTTGAAATCTACATTCTAGAATAGGCTCCCTCTACCCACCAGTCATTCTTTTTTTTTTTTTTCCACTTGTCTCATGAGACATTTTTTTTCAGCTTTAATTGAGTTTATTGGTACATTTTAGGGATACAGTACAGTTAGATTCATTGTTGGGATCTTGTACCTTTACATGACAGGTCTTTATTTACTCTTCCCATTAAATGGCCCAATATTTACTGAGCACCTATCATTTTTATGAACAGTGCTGGGCTCTGTGTGAAGTCTACTGGCTCCTTTCCTCCAAAGTGCCCCATTACTTTTGGTTACCTAAAGCACTTAAACACTCCTCCTTTTTCCTTACCTCCAAAATGAACTTTTGCCTCCCTCCTGCTCTCAAACAAGGGAAACGTCCATCCCTTGATGCCTGGACATCTTAGCATTGGTGGGAACCAACTACCCTGCCCAACCCTCCCTAACTGCTTAAGCCAACTGGATCTCTAATGGGTGGAGCTTGGGGAAAAGTTTGAAGACATCTGGGTAGCTCTGTGTGTGCTCCCACCAACAGATCTCTTGCATTATGTCTATGCTATATGAGTCTTGGAAAAGGAGAAACTTGCTTAACTTCAATGCTCACCTGCTTCTGCTAAGAGGAAGACAGGTGTTCCTTTCATTCTTGTCTATTTCTTGGGACTAGAGCACTGGTGGCAAACCTACCGCATGTGTGTTGCAGCTGGCTGCTTTTTATCATTGAAATCTCTAAAAGTTCACCATCTCTGGCCTAGAGGCTCAGAATGTCTCTTCTGGTTTTCTTTTCCCAATGCCAATGAAATGACTCTCATTAAAAATGAGAGGGTGCTTCCCTGCCCTGAGTAGGAAGGATCTTCTTTCTCCACTTTTGGTAGAGAAAGCAGTTCTCAAGTGTTCTTCTGCTGAAGAATTCAGAAGAGTGGCCCTGAGCCATCAAATCCCAGTGCCGCGACCTCACCACTATAGCCATCTCTACACATAAGCTTCAGTTATGAGGGAAAAGAAATGAGGACCCTCCCAGAAGACATGGGTCAGGAGGGAGGAGTAAGGAGGCAAAGAGCAAAGAGGACAGTGGTGCTGTTGGGAGAAAGACAGGAAGAGCCCTGATTGCCACCACATTCCTTAGATTGCCCATTGGCCTCCACCCTTCTTCACCATGGGAATGAGTTTCAGTTCCTTCCAAGCACACACCTGGGAGTTGGTCTCCCAAATCTAGGCAGGCAAGCTGTGCTGAAAACAGAAACTGGCAATATTCCAGAAACATCTGACCCACTGCAAACATTTGGATGAATTTTTATGAGATGTAAAATGTGAAGAAAATGGGCCAACCACTGATTATGTAAAAATATGAAATAAAAATAAGATGAAAAGTTGGAGTAATTAAACTAATAAAAAAAAGATGAAGCTTGGAGTAATTATACTCTATTTTGATAATAACAGTAGCCAGAGGTAGTATCTACACAATGCAGAACAACTAAATGAGACTTGAAAAATTCTACCAAATGAATACTTAGCCTTGAAAAAAGTTGAGTTCCCACATGAAGTTAGACTTATATAGCAGCTGGTGACCACACTCATCTCCAGCCTTTATTTCCAGCAAAATCAGAAGAAAGCAAAGCATTGTGACAGGCTCTGCTTTCCTTTGAGAAGATCTGACATTTTGCTGCCACATGGAAAAAGTGTGGCTAACATTTTTCTCCCCACTTCGTCTTTATGGTGCTTCAGTTCACATTTGGGGCTGCAGGTCAAGACTGTGTCCTGAAAGACATGATCAACCTGCTCCCTTTACCTTAATTTAAGGTAAAGAAGTGTGGCTGTTAACTCTCCTAATCTTATGGATAGGGAATGAGAGACATTCTAAAGTGGTATATTGGTGTATTTTTCTATTGTTATCATGAAGTTCATGAGGCTAGATACTTTATAAAGAAAAGAGGTTTCTATCACTCACAGTTTTAGAGGATGGAAGTCCAAGATCAGGTGGCTCCATCACATCATGGCAGGTAGCATCGAGGAAGGAGTGCGTGGGAGAAGGATGGATCCTTCAAGATAGGAAGGCAGAGAGATTCAGGAGCCAGGCTTGCTCTGTGACAACCTCCTGGGGAGCTAACTGGAATCCTCTGAGAACAACATTAATCCCTTCAAAGACATGACCCAGTGACCTAACCCCCTGCCATCAGACACTGCCTCTTAAAGATCTCCTGGCCTCAACACCAGCACCTGGGGCCAAACTTGGGACAATGAATCTTTGGAAGACAAACTCAAACTGTCTCTAAACTAGAACATGCAGTGTAACAAAACAGCCAAACAGAACTAACATTTTAAAACTACAAATAAAACTTTAACACATTCACGATAGGGCTATAATTCATATGTTTCACTGCTGGGTGCCTTGTACCACTGGTGGTTTTAATGGATCTAATCACTTTTATCAGTCTTTTTACTAATGAAATTAATAAAGAGCCACCCAATGAGACAATCATGCTTGTACCACTGGTGGCTCAAGCCAGCGGGAACTTGTTAAAAACATCAGATCAGTTTATCATCAGACACTTTCTGTATAAACTCAGATAACTGCCTCTGTTAACTATCTCAGATAACTGCCTTGGCAGATTTATCCCCAAACACTTGCACAAGGTCTAAAGGGGGCTGGTTATAATTCTGTCAAATCTCATCGCTTTGTGTGTGTCTGCTGTGTGGACCAACAGGTCCAGAACCACAGGTCCACCCACCGAGCCCAGGGTCACGCTGGGATGCACAAGTGGCTCCTGGAGCCTTACTTTCCCGTGGCCAGGGTCTGCCCAGGTTATCTCAGAAAGCTGAAGCAGGAAATGAGTTAGGGAATTAACAATAGTTATCTCTGGGTGGAGAAACTTCAAATGACTTATTTTCTGTTTTAGATATTCTTGTATATTCCCTAATGGGTTTATGTTGTTTTTGTAATTCAAAAATTAAGTGGGGTGGGGGGAAGCCAACAAGCAAGGGTCAAGTCCTTCTTGTGCTTATCATTTGTTATCTTGTATTTTTCTTCTCCAAATTCACTACCTGGGAGCTTTAGGTAATCTGTCCCCGCTGCTCTCTCCTGGTAACACAGGCCCAACTGCATTCACCTTGGTAAGTGGAACCTAGTGAGCTTCTCTTATTAAGCTGCAAGGACCTCCTGGTAAGCAAAGTTCCCAAGACACTGTATAGCTCTTGTGGCTCCAAAATACGCACAAAGTCTTTTTTTTGGTATATACTTTGGTTTTGCCTTGGAGCCTTTGTAATAACCACAAGCATCTGTGGACTGCAGTTGTCCCTGGTATCTGGTATATCTGTGGATACCAGAAAGCACAAAGGTTTATGTCCTTTATATAAAATAGTATATAGTATTTGCATAGAATCTACATATATCCTCCCATAGATGTAAAATCACCTCTAGATGACGTATTACTAGTTCAATGTAAATAGTTGTTATATTGTATTGTTTAAAGATCAATGATGGGAAAGAAATGTGTATATACTGAATTCAGATGCATTTGGGGGAGATATTTTCAACCCACTTTCGATGGAATCATGAATGTAGACCTCAGAGATACTAAGAGCTGACTTATTTTATGCCAAAATCCATCTACGCACTTCATATTAATCATTCATATTTAATCTTCATGGGCATATGAAAACAGACTGCTACTATTATCCCCACTTTACTGGTGACCAAACTGAGGCTAGGGGTGCTGTAGAAATTTGCCTAGTAGGACTAGAGTTTGAATCTGGGCAATCTGAGCACAGAGACTATGCTCTTGTCATGGAAAATGTGGAGAAATGTATTTTACTCTGGCTCCTACTGCTGCTCTGCATGTTAGGGACAAAGGCAAAGACAATTTGAGCCACAAATCTTCCTCAAAGCAAAACAACAACATTGCCGAAGCTAATAACCCAGGTGACCTGGCACAGTGGCTCATTTACACAGACAGGAATCTTTCATGGTCTGCACGTTTCCTCCCTGCCACACTCCAATTTCTCAATAATCATTAACTAGGAAATTAAGCAGTAGCATAAAATCCTGATTTTTTACAGAGGAAGAAACAAAGTCCCAGGAGTGCAGGGTGGGGTGGGAGGCAGGAGCTCAGGACTGCTCTTAAAGCCTGACACCCGTCACTGAAGGGTGGGATCCGATCGATTTTCTCACTAAAGACAGTGGAAATAAACAAATCAACAGAACTGTGGCCATTTGGTAATTGCTTCTCATTGCTGTGGTGTGTATGTGGCGGGAGTAGGGGGTGGGAGCTAGGGTGGTGATGGTGGTGGTGGTTGGGTAATAAGACCTGGAAGCTATCTGAAGAAAACTTCAGCATTTGATTGCTAATGGAAAAGTAACAGGAATTTTATCTAAATCCCATGCTGTTTACTATAGGGCATTCTCTGAGCAGTCTCCTGTCGGTAGTTACCACACAGACTGGGTTCAATCAGCTGTATCTGTCCTGCCAGGAGACTCTCATTGTTTTGGGCTCAGTGAAGCCCTTCCCTGGCCCTGGCTTTTCTCCAGGTGGCTTTCAGTGCACACTTCAGCTCTCCTACAAAAGTTTACAGTGAGGAAAGCAAGTAAGACTCCCGCACCTAAATAAGTAAGACTTCTTTGCTAAATAAACGGCTCTGATTTTCTGAGCAAGCCACCAGTTGCTTTTGAGGATCCACGTTGGGTGACAGCTGCTGACAGTCATTGATGTCCACCGTTCTGGGGGCAAAAGGATGTTTTACAAGCCCTGAATAATGGCCCTGAAGGTGATTTCCTAGATGCCAGGTCCGTAGGGAAATGTCTAGCAGCTTCAGAGAAGAGAGTATTTGCAAAGACAAGTTTGGCCAGCTTTTCTTCCTGCAATACCAAATTGAAAACTTTTTGTTGAATTTATATAGAATTTTCCTTTTCAAAAGTGTTCCCAGCTTTATTCCCTTTGAGGATTTGATAAGAATTGAAATCAGTCACCAAAAAGTGCTCTCTGTACAGGATTCATATTTTTTCCATTCAAACCCCAGAAAACCTGGCAATGTGACTTTGGGCTGATCTCTGAAACTTTCCAAGGCTCATTTCCCCTCTGTAAAATGGGAATATATACCAGAATCTGGTAAGAGTTGCATGAGTTGGATGAGGCAATTCCCACAAAGTTCCCAACACAAAGGGCAGCACACGGCAAATAACCAAATACAAGATATTAGTTATTGAGGGGTAAGAATGTGCTAGGCATTATGCTAGAGATGGAGAGACTATAACGTGTTCCCTCTGCTCTCCAACAGTCACACATGGTGGTTCTCAAGAACCATCCCAGACCCATGAATCAGAAACTGGAAGAGGGGTTCTGCAGTCTGTTCCCAGCAGCCCCCCAGGAGACTCTGACGCAGGCTGCAGGGCAAGAATAATAATGGATAGAGTGGGACACATCTGCCTTGTGTTCCTTGATGATTCTAAATTTCAGGGAATCAAGACTCATGTGCTTACAAATTCCTTCATTCCTGAATACATCATATATGACTAATCCACATATGCCAAGGATGGCCCAGATACTGTAGAATTTTTGTAGTGACCATAAATGCATGAGTAGTTTTGGGCCCATAACACTTTGCTGATGTAAATCAGAAACAATTAATTAATGAATCAGGATGTGTTTATCAGGCCACTGTTAGTAAGAGATGACCATGGGGATTGAGCACTCTCAAGCCCAGAGAATCCTGAAGTAGAAGAACACAGGGGCTGCTCGTTTCAGTACCTGGCTCTGCTCATAACTGGTTGGCACTTTTGCCTGGGTCTGGCTTTAATCAGAATTTCCTCATGATATTGTGACTTTGGTTTAATGTTCTAGAGTTTTAATCAGCCAATTCATAATTTATAATTGGTTGTACTAAAAGGAACTGATAGCTGGAGGATAGGTGATTATTAAAACCTATTTTAGTAAAAGTAATGCTAATCAAAGTCTTTCTAAGACCATTGTTTTGCAAGCTGAAATCATTTTTACAATGTGAATTTGATGGTGGAGATTTTCTGAAGAACTGGTACTTTTAAGGAATGTGAACAAAAACTTTTTTACATAATGGCCTTGAACCCTAAGCTGTATGTATATATGCAGCCCAACCATAATGAAGGAAATAAATGGCAAAACTCAGCAGCTGCAGTCATGGGAGGATGATATCTTGCAAAGAAGGAATACAGCTGTGTAATTTCTTATTCTGTTCCTCTCTTTAAAGAAAATATTTAAAGACAATTTCAGGAAGCCTCCTTCTAGGGAAACAAAGCTCAGAGAAGAATGCCATTGATCTAGAGAACTTGAAGATGAACACACCTCCTGCAATTCTACGATTTACCCAAACTATGTAGTAAAAAGGAAACTACGAAAGATACAGAAATATAGTAGACAAGGTCATCTAAACTGTGCAAGTTTCAAGACCAAAACTGAAAGGTATATGTTGCAGCATTATAGTCCTGGTACGATGCGGTTTAGCATGTGTCAGCAAAGACAAACATAACTTGACTGAGGAGCTAGAAGAGAGAAGAAAACCTAGACAAGGCCAAGGCGAGGATGCTTAATCCTTTGTGCAATAGGCTAAAGGTTTCACCTGTGTGTTGATAGAGATTGAAAATTACACCAGACCACACACTCTCACTCTCTCATTAAAACTATGTTTAGCTTTCCATTATTCAATCCCCAATGTAGGTAAACAAAGACCATGTGTTGTCTTTACAAATATAGGAATGAAAAGTAGAGCATGATGGATGTCTCAGTCACTTTGGGCCACTAACAAAATACCATACAGTGGGTGGCTTAAATGATAAGCATTTATTTCTCACAGGTGTGGAGGTTCAGAAGTCAAAGATCTAGGTACTACTGGCCAGTATGATTCCTAGTGAGGGCTTTCTTCCTGGCTTGTAGGTGGCCACTTTCATGAGGCTAAAGTGCTGCATGTGGATGTGAGGCATGGTCTCCACCTGTGGCTGCTTGTGCCTGTCCATATGGTCTGAGTGTTTGTGTTTCCACAAAATGTGTACATTGAAATCTTCACCTCCAAGGTGATTAGGAGGTGGGCTGTGGGAGGTGATTAGGTGACAGGGAAGAATCATCATGAATGGGATAAGGACCTTTAAAAAGAGGCCCCAGCACAAAGTTTAGCCCTTGTGCTATGTGAAGACACAGTGAGGGGTCGCTGTTTGTGAGGAGAAAAACTCTCACCGGACCCCAACCTTCTGGTCCTTGATCTTGTACTTCCCAGCACCCTGCCCTGTGAAAAATAAGTTTTTCTAGGTGTTTATAAAGCACCTAGTCTGTAGTATTGTGTCATAACAGGTGGAATAGAATAAAACATCAGTATACTTGCTTTCCACAATGAATAGGGCTGACCTGTGACACCAGAAGGAGCAGCAGTGCTTGAGTTCTGAGGCCAGGAAACAACAGAGGCTGTGGTTCTCACCTTGCTCCTTCAGATCCCTTGCTGTGGTGGAGAAGTGTCCACCACATTGAGAGGACTTGAAAGCAGTCCTGTGGAGGCCCCCACATGGGAGGGCCACGGTGGCCTGTGACAGCCAGCAGGGACCTGCAGGTACTTGCCAAGACACCTTTGATACTGACCTCCTATCTCCAGTGAAGGCTTTAGATAGCATCCTGCCCACATCTCTAGGCCCCATCCCCATTTTCATTATTATTATTTTTTGTTCATGTTTGCAACATGATGTTTACATTCGTGGTGAACATTTGGTGCATGTATGTGTCACATCTTAAATTTTTAATGTGTCCCCACCCCTGTGTCCATAGATTTTTGAGGAGCTGGCTAACAGTGTCTCCAAAAGCAATCTCAGGAGAGCCATTGTTTTGCTTTGCAGCATATCTGCACTGTAAAATCTTGCCAATGTCTGTATTTGTCAGTCAACACTAAGTATGCACATGCTGTACTTTCCCATTAATAAGAAGTTAAATTATTTTCCACATTCAGACTTGTAGAAAACATTTTCATCACTCCGCTAATCTGTATGAAAAATCAAACCCATACACACACAGAACACTTTGCAAACTTATAACACATCCTCAACACTTGAGCTGGTGTTTATATAACTGGCCTTATTTTATTGTTTTATTTAAAAGGGTAACATGGATTCTTTGCTAAAGTAGCTCCCTTAACTATCCAATTCAAAAAGGAATTAATGTGTCACTAAAGATATTTTGAACCAAAATAACTTCTGCCTAAGATATTAAATAAAAACATAATGTTTTATTTTGGACGCATAGAAATAAGCACATGAAAAGGGGTTTACAAAACTCAGCTTCCAAGTGGACATTGTCAAGGCAGTCTTTGTAAGTGGTGTTCCAGGAGCATGTTTAGGGGAAGAAAGCCCAGAAGTTCCTCAGTGCCAGTGTTTGTTCTACTTTCTGGGGAATGCTAATCCTGGGAACCCAACTTCTAGGAAGCCAGACTTTCTTTTTTCCCCCATTACATTTATTGGTACATTTTAGGTATACAGTACAGTTACATTCATCACTGGGCTCTTGTACCTTTACATGACTTATCTTGGTTCTTATTTTTTCCCCATTCCCCTGCACTCCCTTCACCCCCGCCCTTCCCTATGTACAAAGATTTGTTGCCATGTTTTTCTTTCTCATATTTTTTCTTTTCCCTTTTTACCTTTCCCCTACCCCCACCTCCCCTACTCTTTTAGACCTTTTCTTCCTATCACACAATATCAATTATGTATTTTGATCCTTATTTACACTTTTAGTTATTCACACCAGAGAGTATTTACATATGTGTCTTATTAATTTCACTTCAGAGTATGGCCTCAATGTGCATCCACTTAGCTATAAATATCTTTAGTTTCTCATTCTTTTTTTTTGGTACCAGAGATCGAATTTGGGTCCTTGTGCTTGCGAGGCAGGCAGCAGAACCACTGAGCTAAATCTCTGGCCCGAGTTTCTCATTCTTTATGGCTGAGTACTCCATTTTATAAACAAACCCACATCTTCTTTATCCGGTCTCCAGTTGATGGGCAACTGGGTGGTTCCAAGTTTGAGATATTACAAACTGTGCCTTTATAAACATGGGTGAGCATGTATCACTTTGGTATGATTCTTTTAATTCTTTTGGGAAGATAACCAGCAGAGGGATAGCTGGTTCAAATGGGACCTCAAATCCTAGTTCTTTGAGGTATCTCCATATTGATTTCCACAGTGATTGCACCAGTCTACACTCCCAGGAACAATAGAGAAGGGTTCCTTTTCCAGTGTTGTCTCATCTGCATCTCTTGAATGATTAGTGATGTTGAACATTTTTTCATATGATTTTTGCTGCTTTTACTTTTTTGTCTGAGAAATGTCTGTTCATTTCAGATGCCCATTTTTGAACTGGGTCTTTATATTTGGGGGGGGTCTGAGTTTTTTTAGTTCTTTACGTATTCTAGATAGTAGACCTTTGTCTGAGGAACAGCTGGTAAAATTTTTTCCCCACATTGTAGGTTTTCTCTTAGTTCTGTCAGTGATTTCTCTTGCAGTGCAGAAGCTTTTTAAAAAGATAAGATCCTGGTTGTTGATTCTTTGTGCTAGTTCCCGTGCTGCTGAGGATTTGTTTATAGTCTTTTTCTATGTCAGTATCTTATAAGAGTAGGATTCTGGAAAGCCCTAACTATGATTTGGATGTGGTTGTTCTCTCAAAGTTGCAAGTGCTGAGAGCTTAGTCTCCAGTAAGACACAGTGAAGGTAATAGGAAGTAGAGCCTGTAGGGAGGTTAGGTTAGTGTGGCACTACCATTGGAAGGAGTTAATATAGTTCTATGGGACTCTGGCTAGTTGCCAACAGAATGGGTTATTTTAAAGGAGCCTGCCATCTCCCCTGAATCTCTGGGGCTTCTCGTCTCTTCATGTGACCTCTGCTTCTTAATCTAACTGCCTCCACAATGGGTCTACCATACTGTGATATAGCCAGAAGGCCCAGAACCATGAATAGATGCCAGCACCACTGCTCTTGGTCTCCAGAATTGAGATCTAAATAAACCTATTTACAAATAGCCCAGCCTGAGCAACACCACACATACCAGTCTAGCTTTCACAGGTGTCTGAACCATAGACATGAGGCCTTAGCAACTAAGCAGTGTAAGTAGCATAAGAACCTAAATGTAATGGTGAGAATTGTAAGCAGTCGCTGCAGAGATCAAATGTACAACAGCTAGACCAGTGATGGTGAATCAAACTGCAACCCAAAACACATTTATTTATTGCAAAGTGCCAACAATGTAATTTAACCTGAATATTGAGGTTTTAGTTTAGAAAACAACTCTACATTAATGTCATTTGTCTTAAGAGAAAAACACAATAACACAGGTGTCATAGATTCAACACCACTGAACTAGACATTGAAGAATTTTCAGAGGAGACTGAGTCTCCAGGTCATGAAGGCAGGGGACAGCGGATGGCAGATTAAGACAGAAGACTAAGAGTAGGATGAGACATCAGCAGCTTCTGCTTAGACACTGGTAGTATAACAATCTGTTTATTAGATCTGTTATGAGCTGTTTGCGTTCAACTGATCGGAACCTTTAGTTCATTCATTCAGCAAATGTTGACTATTTTTGGTGCTACCCACAAGAAATGAGGTGCAAGAATGGAAATGCTTCCTTCCTAGGCATAGGAACTATAAAGAGGAATTATAAGGCACAGTGTATAAGTAGCTCATGTTCTGCTTGGAGAAAAAATAACAGTGCGATTCATTGCAACTCAGTGTAGAAAGTGCTACCAATGAGTGTGACAAATGCCAGGAGGGAACAAGACAAGAGGATCCAATTGATCTGCTGAGTCCAGAGGAAGTTTTCATTAGAGGTAGAAAATGTTTAGGTTAAACCATACAGCTGCAGAATGCCAGAAGAGAGAGAAGTCGGTCTTCATTGTATCCCACTGCTAGCAAAGTTTGGATCTGCAAGGATGTTAGACTGAATAGAGAAGAACACTTGCACCTTAGAGACTGAGGAATTATAGAACATCCCATGGGCCAAGTACAGAAAATGTAGTCAATTGTGTAAATGCTGCTGTGAAGGAATAGAAAATATAGCCAAGAAATGACCTTTTACCATCTCTCATTGGACAATAATCCTTAAGTACAGATGGTGCTCAGCTTGGAATGGTCAAACTCATGATTTTTTTTTGTACTGAGGATCAAACTCGGGCCCTTGCACTTGAGAGCCAGGCAGTGGAACCATTGAGCCAAATCCCTGGTCCCCAATTCATGATTTTTAAATGTACAATGGTATGAAATTGGTAGGCATCAATAGTAAACTGTACTTTGAATCTAAATTTGGATCCTTCTCTAGGCTACCAATGCATAGTTTGATCCTTTCATAATGCTGCCCAGTGGCAGCAACTGTACCTCTCAGCCAGCTCTTGTTCACATGGAGACACACCCGATACTGTACAGCAGACTAGTATTCCACTGCTAAACTTGGAAGGTTGGAAGTTTAGGTGCATTAAATGCATGTTCAACTATGATACTTTCAATTATGATGGGTTTATCAAATGTAACCCCACTGTAAGTCAAAGTGCATCTATCATTCAAACTATCCAGAGAATGGAAAAATTGAGAGTATACCTCAACTGATTTGTTAGACCTAGCATAATGTCCACAGTATAACTTCCAGGGCTAATATCCAGCAAGGATATTATAAATGGGGGACATGAGTAGGTCTGGACTATGAATACAAAGTAGCCCAAGTAAGATACTGTCAAATAAATTCAAAAAAATGCTTTTTAAAGAAGCTATTATGATCAAAGAGGAAATACAAGGATGATTTCCCATAAGAAAATAAGGGAGAAAATAATTAATTTGATTGCATAAAAATACAAGTAATAAAAGTGATAAAGGTCCATGTAGGAAGTGGGACTCCAGGCAGCAAGATCCACATAACAAAGAAAAGATGGCCTGAATTTAAGACATTAGCAATAGAAACGGAGAAGATGGAAGATATTACAGTTTGTCTTGTTAGAATTAGAAACATTTTTCCGTAGTCTCTTTTTGTTTCTTTTATTAATAGTCAAGAATATGCTGTATTTAAAGCTAATGCAAACCTGTCTGTCTTTAGCAGCAATCCAAAATCCTGAGGGTGAATTTTTTATTCCATTACCTGTAGTTAGTGATTGACTGTTTTGCCCTTTGTGTTGTGTGTGCAATCTCCTTTATGGATTATAAAAATATTGCTCTACCATCATATGTTACATACCCATTTCCTAAATATCCTGCAAGTGCTTCCCCAGTAGGGGTGTGTTTCATTATTGTGCCCTCTGCATCCAGCACGGTGCCTGGCTCACAGTAGGTGCTCAAAAAAGTGCTGAATGGGACCAGGGATTTAGCTCATTGGTTCCGCTGTTTGCTTTGCAAGCGCGAGGACCCAAGTTTAAAAAAAAAAAAAAAAAAAAAAAAAAAAAAGTGCTGAGTGAATAATAAGTGGTCATTTACTTGCAAGCCTTTCTTCTTCACCTCCTTCCCTTATGTGTCAGAAAAGCTTAAGCCAAAAATCATGGAACTAATGCAGATTCAAGAGAAGCATTTTGTCGCTACAGTAGCCAGGAGGGTCAATAGCTTTGGAGTTGACTCTGGAGCATATTTCATTATTTTCATTATTAAGTGAATTTGGATCTAGTTTCATCAATCCTGGTCTTAAAATGCAATCCTTTCCCCAGATTGGCCCTCATTTTCTCCTCAGTCCCTGTAGAATCCCTGCACAACAAGGGAAATGAGGGCAGATGTAGAGCCATCCTCCTACGTCTCTTCCCCCACGCCTAGACCTTGAACGCAAAGTTGAGAAGGCGCTGGAAGAGGCAGGCCGCGCAGACGCACTGTCCGCACCGATTCCAGGTGCAGCCATTTTTCTCAGCTTCTCGCTTCCGGGTGGCCAGTGAAGGAAAAACACAGAGTGCCATTATTCCCCTTATAGCAGAGATTACTATATTTTGTTGCGACTGAAGTCAGCCAGAAATTGAAATAAGATGACACTTTTCCCTACCACGTTTGCAAGTTTAAAAGTGTAACATCCTGGGTTGGAAGAAAATTAGTACTAGCATTGTATGAGAGTGAAGTCATAAGACACCAACTATCTGTAAGGTGATTGGCAATGAGTATCAGACGCCTTGCAGACTCTTTGAGGAGATAGATATGCTTAATCTGATTTAAACATTACACAAAGTGTAGATGTGTCAAAAGATTAAGGGGATCCTAGTACACTTTTTATGTGTCAGCTAATAACAATTTTTTAAAAATGTGCAGCCCTTTGACTAAGCAATTTCACTTATAGCAATGTATTCTAAGGAGGCAGCCAGTGACATGTTGATAAAGACATTCATTATGTTATTCGGACAAAGATAGTGCACATTTATTTATTACGGTCAAATTTGTAAGCAACTTCAATGACTAGTGAATAGAGGTTGCTGGTTATAAATGATTTGGTGTATTCATATAATGAAAGAGACTTAAAAAATAATAGAGTTGTAAAAAAACACTTCAAAGCATATTGTTAAATGGGAAAAAGACTCCAAAAGAGTGTAGAATGAACTTTTAACAAAAGTTTTTATGGGTTCTGATTTCTATTTGTCTGATTCAGACATGGTAAAAAGCTGCCTTTGTATGTATATATTTACCTCTGTCTCCAGCACTATCTCTATTGCCACCTATATTTATCTATCACTATATAATCTCTGCTATATCTCCTTTCTAAGAATCTCAATAAAGTGACAGTACAGAAACACAAAGGAGAATGAATTATAACAGTGAAAAGAAGTGGAATGAGGGTAGATAGTATAAACATTCTCTGAGACAAAGCAAATGCAATGTGTTTCCAGGTAAAGATGAGCCTGCATAGGTGACTGCGGCTGCTAATCCTCACAGAGGGTCTGGGGAAGGCAGTGTGAGTCAGTCTTACAGGCAAAACCTCAGTAATGCTCTGGGCTTGAAAGCAGCGGGCTGTAAGAGGAAGAACAAACCTCAGAAGGCACAGCCTCAGTCTTCACAGCCTAAACTAAAGAGAAAGTAAGGAAACTATCTTGGGAGAATCCTAGCCTGGAGGGCTGACTGAGTCCCCACATACTTCCTTCATAGTCCCTGGCTTCAGTAAAAACAGGGTTCCCAGGAGGGCTTCCTATTCTAGGGAAGCAGCTCCTCAAATCCCAAACACCTAGAGTGGTGAACCAACGCCTTTTTTCTGAAGTATAAAATGCAACACTCACACTGGGCAAATCAGTTCCAACAATGAAGGTATAAGAACTTAAAGCTTAAATTGGCATAAAATTGCAGGGACAGCCAATAAAAGAATTGCTATGCTTTGAATCTCCCATAAATGTGTTGAAACTCAGACCCAGTGTGATAGCATTAAGAGGTAGGACCTTTGGTAGGTAGTTAAATTATGAAGGCAGAGCCTCAAAGGATGGGATTAGTGACTTCCTACGTCCCAGGCCCTCATAAGACACAAAATCTTAACCTTGAACTTTCAGGCAACAAATTGAGAAATAAATTTTGTTATTTATAAATTATCCAGGCTATGGCATTTTGTCATAGCAGCACAGACTAAGTACTAAGCAAATAAATGCAACTTGGGAGAAGGGTACAGGTGAGGGAATTGAACATCTTCAAGCCTAAAAACTCAAAAGATATTACCAAAGTTAGTATATATCTAGAACAACATGCATATCTTATTCAGAGATATGTGAGAGTGGCCACCGAAAGCTCTAAAACAGAAATGGTTAGAAGAGATTGCCTCTGGGATAGGTGTAATCCTTTATTCCCTCATTTTAAAAAACCATATTCTCAATAAAAATCTAAGGGAAGAAAAGCTTATTGTTGACACACCATCGTGCTGTTCTATTTTCCACATGGAACCCAGAGACAAATAAATGTAAGAATGTAGGAGTCAGCTTTGGCAAGAAGGTAATTTTTTCTGTGAATTTCCATAAACTCAGAATTGACATCATTTGTTTATTTAATATTTTCTGAGAAAAACAGCTTTTTATATCCAAAGCCAAATTTTCTTTTATTCCTTCCTTGGGTCTTGTTTTGTTTTTGTTTTTGTTTTTATTTTTTAATGTTTAACAACAACTTTTTTTCCAGCTTCTTGGGACACTGCAATTATGAATGCTCTTCTCTTTGGTTATAGCTCTCTTTGTGCCTAAGTACGTACATGTATTTCACCAGCATTACCCAGGTAACTGTGACTGAAGAAAACCACAGACTTACATTTTCTTCTTTTCTTTTCCTTTTTGTCTCCCTTCTTTTCTTTTTTCTTTTTGTTAAATGAAGATTGCAAAAGGTCACTTGAGTACCCAGCCATTTTGTAATCATCTTGTATTATAACCTCCTCCCTTACTTAATATATCTACTTTAATTTCTAGGATTTCCTTTCCCTGATATAGTTGTAAAGGCCTTATTTATTCCCTTCACTGCTCAGCATAAATATCTTCCTTTTTCCCCCTACTCTTATTATCATCCTTTCATGTTTGTGTTTAATCAGAAGGTTCCCAGAAATATAGTTTTCAGAGAGGAAATGCAACTAGAATCCTATCAGTCAATTCCCTGACTGATCAGAGAAGTCCACAGACCTGGGGACACGGTTACCTTTTGAATTTATGATCCCAGATTTGTTGAGACTCACCTGATCTGCTTTATCTGGCATCTGTAATGAATTTGGGAACAAGATTTCTTCTTTTGTTGTCTCTTTCTTTACAAGATGACCGATTATTCCCAATTCTTTCAGCAGGTTCCTGGTTTTAGAGCTGCAATGTGGGATCTCTTTTAAAGTGGATATGACCATCACCCTGAATTTATTTGTTAGTTTTGCTCTGGATTGAGAGCCAGCTCTGTTGGCCCTGGCACCAGGGGATTGCACATGGGAACAATTACTGGATTGTTAGTACTGAGACACAGGGGAACACAGTGCAAGTGTTGTTCTGAATGCCAGCACCAGCTGACCCGCTGCTAAATGTTGCACCAAGAGGCTTAGTCTCTTGCTGCACAGTTCCTGACTGGAGTGAGGACAGGCAGGAAGCTGGTAACTTCCATGGTGGAACTGTTCACATTTTCATACACAAAGACAAATTGAGTCTAGAAAGAAGTAGATTTTGGTCACAGCAGATGAGAAATGAAAGATGAGGAGCTATCTGATTAAGAGGACTACAAATAACAAAATGCCACAGCCTGCAAGGCTTAAGCAATAGAAATTTATTTCATATTCCTGGAGGCAAGAAATCCAAGGTCCACATCTTAGCGGGGTTGGTTTCTCCTAAGGCCTCCCTCCTGGGCTTGCAGATGGCATCTTCTCCCTATATTCTTTTTTATAGAAGAGTGGTCTGTTTTTAATTTTTTATTTATTTACTTATTGTGTGTGTGTGTGTGTGTGTGTGTGTGTGTGTGTGTGTGTGTGCCTGGTACCGGGGATCGAACTCAGGTCCTTGTGCTTGCAAGGCAGGCCATGGAACCACTGAGCCAAATCCCTAGCCCCTCTCCCTATATTCTTTATGGAATCAGCACCCACCTATCCACTCATTTGTACTTCATTACCTCTTTGCAAGACCCTGTCTCCACATACAGCCACATCTCGAGGTCCTAAGGTTTAGGGCCTTAACATAATCCATCCCATACAGACAGCTTTCATGTTCTTTACATCTATTTGTCTCTATCCTTCTAAAACACATTCACTGTACTTATTTTATTCTTCTTTGATATACTGCCCTTTTCTTCTTGCATACATTCCACATATACTGATTGAGTTTCCATAGGACTTCTTCCCCCGTGTGTGGTACTGGAGACCCCAGGATAGCTCCTGCCCCTGGCCAGAAACTAACATGCAAAATATTTGTAAGAGCCCACGAAGGATTGTGACAGAAGAATGGATACAGTGTGTGGCAGTTCAGAATACCAAATTATTCCTTCTGCCTGGGGTGTCTGAGAGAATGACAACTAAGAAGCACTTAAAGTGGCGGGCATGGTTTCATCAAGCAGAGGAAATGGCTATGACATTATTCTAGAAAAGGAAAAGTCTAAAGTGTAGAAGCACAAAAGGGTGTGGTTGTGAAGATCTCTACCTAATTCTTAACATAATGACCTTTTTTGTTTGTACTAGGGATTGAACTCGGGACCTTCTGCTTGCAGCAGGCCACAGAACCACTGAGCTAAGTCCCCAGTCTGTCTACCTAATTCTTTATTTGTATTCCATATGTCCTCATCATTGTCACTGTGCAGGAATAATCTGAGAGTCTCAGGTCTGAATCACTATTCACACTAGATAAGAAAGCTTATTATGCATAGTATTAGTTTATTAATATATCACCTAAGCCCATGAACTAGTAGTAGAGCCAGATCCTTCACTCCACTTATCCAGCTTCTTTTGTAGCTACATGAACAAAGGCAGAAAAGTATAGCTGCCCCAGAAAAGAAGTACATGAAAAACACCTACACACACACACACACACACACACACACACACACACACGGATTTATGCCTGCTTTGAGAATTTTCACATTAAAACCTATTTAAAAATCTGGTGGGCTAATCACAGAAAGCCAAATCAAAACTACTTTTGAGACTCCATCTCATCTCAGTCAGAATGCTGTCATTAAGAAAACAATCACTGTTGGCAAAGATACAGGGAAAAAGGAACATTTATACACTGCTGTAAATGTAAATTAGTATAGCCGCTTTAAAAATCAGGTTCCTCAAAACACTAAAAATAGAGCTGCCATTTGATCCAGCTACACCTCTCTTTGGTATATTCCCCAAAGAATTGAAGGCAGCATGCTATAGAGGTACATGGCACCATGTTTCCTGGAGCATAGTTCACAACACCTAAACTGTGGAAACAGCCCAGATGACCATCCACAGCTAGGGAATAAAGAAAACAGCACATTCATGCAATGAAGTATCATTCAGCCATAAAGAAGAATGAAATCATGTCATTTGCAGGAAAATGGACGGAGCTAGAGATCTTAGTGTCTGTCAAAATATGCCAGACCCAGAGAGACAAATATCACATTTTTTTTTTCTCTTATATGTGGAATCGAGGGGGAAAAGTGAGAGATTAGATGAAAGCAGAAGGAAGACTATCAGAGAAGAGGAAGGGAATGGGGGAGGGCAAGTTAAGGGAGGAGAAATGGGGGATGTTCACAGTATGCTATGTTCATGTACACATATGACACAGTTAAACCCAGTGTTCTGTATCGTCAGAAAGAAAGCTGGGGGCTCAATCATGTCTTCATTTTATAGACAGGTGAAACAGGGTTCCATTTAAGTTAGCAATAAGTGAGATCAAATAATCTCATTCTTTCCTTAAATAAATCTATCTTTCTACTATTCAGCAAAACCACGGCATTCACCTCAAAGGGACCTTTCCTTGCTGGCATTTTCTTGGCACTTCCATATATGGTGGAGAGCATGGCATGAACTCTCTCGAAATGTCTCTTGTTCTCTGAAGGTTTCATATAAATAATTTCATTTATGGAAGCATTTAAAGCACAATACTACTATGCACCCCTCACCTAGCATGCCTTGAGTACAGAAAATAATAACAACAAACACATGTGGTCCACAGTGCCAAACATTTTGCATACAAGTGACTCATTTGAATCTTAGAATACTCTTTGAGGTAGGTGCCACTATTATCTTCATTTTAGCAATATGAAACTGAAGGACAGTGAAATCAAGCAACTCACCCAAGGAGCCATGGTTTGTGGGTGGAATATAAGCCTAGAACCTAGCTTTATTTATTTTTATTAGTGCCTATTAATTTTTTAAAATATTGGATTTCAATGAATTTTTTAATATATCCATCCCCCATATTACCCTCTCTGATCATCCGTCCCTCTCTTTTATTCCCTTCCTCCTATTTAATAATAGTCTCCCTTCTACTTTCATGTCATCTTTTTTTTTTTTTTTTTTTTTTTTTTTTTTTTTTAGATTCTACATGTTAGGTACAACACATCATACTTGTCTTTTCTGAGTCTGGCTTATTTCACTTGACATGATGATTCTCAGTTCTGTCCATTTTCCTGCAAATGACAAAATTTCATTCTTCTTTACAACTAAATAATACTCCCTTGCATATGTGCATATATATCACATTTTCTTTATCCATTCATCTGCTGATGGGCATCTAGGCTGGTTCCATACCTTGGCTATTGTGAATTGTGTTTCAATAAACCTGGACATGCAGCTCTCTGTGGTGTGCTGACTTGAATTGCTTTGGGTATATACCAAGGACTGGTATATGTCATGTGGTAGTTCTATTTTTAGTTTTTTGAGGAATCCCTATACTGATTTCCACAATGGCTGTGCTAACTTACTTCCCAAACAGCAGTGTAGAAGGGTTCCTTTTTTCATGCCTCCTTGCCACTATTTATTGCTTTTTGTATTTTTGATGACAGTCATTCTGACTGGGATAATATGGAATTTCAATGTATTATAGCTTTGATTTACATTTCCCTAATGGCTAAAGCTGTTGAACATTTTTTCAAATGGTTTATTGACTATTTGTACTTCTTTTGAGAAGTGCCCATTCATTTGCCCATTTATTGATTGGGGTTTTTTATTTTTGTAGTGTTAAATTCAGAATTCTTTATATATTCTAGATATTAATTCTGTCAACATAGTAGCTGACAAAGACTTTTTTTCCTATTCTGTAGGTTGTCTTTTTACTCTGTTATTTTCCTTACTGTGCAGAAACTTTTAAATTTTATGTAGCCCCATCTGTTAATTTTTGCTATTATTTCTGTGTTACTGGAATCCTATCAAGAAGTCTTGCCTGTGCATATGGCTTTGAGCGTTTCCCCTGTGTTTTCTTTAGCAGTTGCAAAGTTTCAGTTCTTATATGTAGGTCTTTCTACCATTTTTAATTGATTTTTATGCAAGGTAAGAGGGGTCTAGTTTCAGTGTTCTACATGTGGATATCCACTTTTCCCAGCATCATTTACTAAAGAGGCTGTCTTTTCTCCAATACTTATTTTTGGCTCTTTTGTTCAAAATCAGATGGTTCTAGTTTCATGGGTTTGTTTCTATGCCCTGTGTTCTGTTCTATGTGTCTTCCTGTCTGCTTTTGTGCAAGTAGTAGCATGCTACTTTTTTTACTATGGGCGCATGGTATAATTTGAACTTTGGTATTTTGATGCCTCTGGCCTTGTTCTTTTTTGCCTACAATTGCTTTGGTCATTCATATGTGTTTCCATATGAATTTTAGGATTTTTGTTTAATTCTGTGAAGAATGTAATTGGAACTTTGGTGGAGAGTGCATTCAATCTGTAGGTAAATTTTGATAGTATGGTTACTTGAACAGTATTAATTTTTCCAATCCATAAATATAGGAAGTCTTTCCATTTTCTAGTGTCTTCTTCAATTTCTTTTTTAGTGTTCTGCAATATTCATTGTAGAAGTCTTTCATCTTTTTGGTTGGATTGATCTTAAAGTATTTTGGGGGTTGAAAGTACCAGGGGTTGAACTTGGGACCTTGTGCCTTGTGCTTGTGAGGCAGGCACTGCAACCACTGAGCTAAATCCCCAGCTATCTTAAAGTATTTTTAAAGGTATTGTAAATGGAATTATTTTTCTGATTTCTTTCTCAGCTATTTCCTTATTGGTGTATAGAAAAGCTACTGATATTTTAAATGTTGACTTTGTTTCCTCTGGAACTCAGCTTTAGAGCCTTAGATCTTACTGTTCACACTAGTTAAGAAGGCTTCCTATGAACAAATTATTTGTTAATATGTACATCACCTGAACCAGTGAGCTAGCTGGACGAAGAGGTCCCTTGTTTTGCTTACCCAGCAGATTTGCTGCTACAAGGAAAGAAGGCAGGAAACCTCTGTCGGCCCAGAATGCTGCCTGGAAATGCAACTGACAGCCCCCATTGTGGCTCAGCCCCCCAGCTCTGGCCCCAATAGACTGTCCAGAGTCAGTGGTCTATGTAGGGCTGGAGGGAGGCACAGGGATGGACAAAGTCCTGCTTTATTAGAACAGATAGAGCACCAAAAGGCTTTTGTTTTTATAAATATGGCTCTAAGAGAAGACAAATTGAGACTGGTGCTTACAACTAAGTTTGAAATTTTTCTGAAACTATGAAGGATAAATTATAGTTAATCATAACAATTATGACCATCTACTGATCCCTTAATGCACAGCAGATAGTGGGCCAAATGAGTTGTTGTCTAGTTTCTTAATCTCTGAATAGCCCTAAGTAGTTGGAACTTTCTCCCATCAAAAGGTGGGAACATGAGGCTCGGAGAGACACCTGCCATGCAGCTAAGATGTTGCTGAATCCCAGGAATGGACACAGGTTTGTTCCAGTTTCAGAGACATCCTTCTCCTTCCACTCTCTCACTTTCTGCAACCTCTGACCCTGCTTTTCTGCCTCTCCCTATAAATTGAGGTGTAACTGACACACAGTAAAAAAGACAGTTTTTCATTGTTATTTTTGTTTAGAATAAACTAGCATTGAAATTATAAATTTAAAAAAATCCTAACCCCTCAGAGATGTGCTGTAAAGGATTTACAGTGAAATAGTAAATGTCTGCTTTAAAACACTCTAGGGAGAAAGAAACTTTAGCGATGGGTGTGGTTCAGTGGGCTAGTGTTTGCCTACCATGCATAAGAGGCTTGGATTCCATCTTCAACAACACATTAACTAAATAATTAAAATAAGATTAACTTTAAGAAATGAGTGTATAGAGAAAACTGTAATAGGATACCATTTTAATAATACAGCTGAGTCCTCAGGCTTGGACTGGAATATTTCCAGCATCCAAGGAGCCCTGCATTTATTGTCTCATGAAAAGTTTATCCAGTCTTAGTGGAAAGTGACACAAAAGTAAGATCTTGTAGGGTAGAGACAAGTGTTATCTGCAACAGATCAGATATTATCAGCAAAGATGTCTGTGACTGAGATGCAATTGAAATCAGCAAAGTTGTTGCCTCAACCATATTTCATATTCAGTTTGGATGTCAGAAGCTAATTTCAATTTTAATTCTTTTTCCCAGATGTGATTCAATTTGCCTGACATCCTTTATAGGAGACCATGCACTTTATGAAACAAGCTGCCTGTGAGGCCTACTTGGTCTGCACTTTGATGGGACTCATGACACAGGTGAGGCACTTTCTTTGCAACCCCTTTCTGCTTCAGTCTGTGTGTGGAAGAAGCCAGGAATCACAGGGCTGCTGTCACACTGTCACTATTAGTGCTGTGGTTGTTTATGCTCAAAGACTATCTTGTTTTTGTTTTTTATTTTACATCTTGAAACTTTCTATAAATACTAAGTAAAGTAACAGATCGTTTAACAGTGTGTAGATGCTCTCCTTGGGAAAACTGTACATTCAAATTCTATCCCATTAGTTCGATGTGTCTGATGGGTTAGATGTAGCAGTCGGGTTAAAGGATCTTGGTTAGAGTTCTTCGGAATGGAAAGTGGCAAGCTGCTGTCACAGAACGATGATCTCAGAGATAAGCAGTAGACCTGCTGAGTAGAATTTAGCTGAGAGGGAGGCCCACTTCCAGTGTGTTTTTTAATGTAGGAGGATGACTTAAGAGCATTGAGATGAGAGAAGGGGCTGAAGGAAACAAAGTGAGTAATTACTGAAAACTGCTGAAGTAAACCATACTTGGAGCAACTCTTGCTCGGCTAATAACCCAGGGAAGTGACATTTGACCCACAGCAGCTGGGTGTGAAGGCACAACTTTTCTCATCCCCCAAGAATGAAATGGCAGCTCCGGACACTGCTGCAGCTCTGAACAAACATGAGGATTTTCTGTAAAGAGACACAGAATTAAGTGTGGGCTTCTCTACAGGCAAACCTTATCTCTTCTTACCCTTCCTCACTCCTTTCCCTGACACTGGCATATGTCACTCTTTTCCACTTTTGTTGGAGATAGATATCAGCAATGGGCTTATATCTTAGTGAGCCATGGAAAGTAGAAAAGAACAAAAGTCGCAAATGCATTTAATACACCTAACCTACCAATAATATTTGAAAATCATCTATCTGATTAAAAAAAACTCCCTGCAACTCAACAACAAAACTCTGATTTAAAAAATAAGTAAAGGACTTGAACAGTTTTCTAAAAATGATGAACAAATAACCAACAAAAATATGGCAAGATGTCCAACACCATTAATCATCAGAAAAATACAAATCAAAACATGGGGATTCAACAAAACACTAAAACTAGCAATTTCATTTGGCCAAGCTGTTCTCCTTCTAGATATCTTCCCCAAAGTGTTAAAGACATCCTATTACAGGGATACATGCATACCATGTTTATAGCAGCACAATTCACAATAGCTCAATCTTGGAAGCACACTCTACACCCATCAATACATTAATGGATAAAGAAAATATAATATTTACACATAATGGAATACTACTTTGCCACAAAGAAAGATAACTGTGAGTCATTTGTAGGAAAATAGATGCACCTGAAGATTATAATGTTAAGTGAAATAAATCAGACATACAAGATTAAATATCACATCATTTCTTTTGTGTGAGAAACCCAAATTATAAATAAAGAGCAAAACAAAATATAGATGATGGGAAGTAGGGATATACATTTTTCTCAAGAGGGAAGGGGATCAAGAGATGGAGGGAGGGAAGATGGGAGAAAGGGATGAAAAATGAAATTAAGATGTGTTATGTATGTGCACCAACTCTGCATAAGAAATGTAAACATTACTGCAAATATGTACTAATAAAAAACTTAAAAAATTTTTTTTGTAACATGAGGACTCTTAACTTCATCAGCGAGTTAACCCACTGCTGAGAATGTATTTTGATGGCATTATTGGGAATTAATGGAAAGCGGAGGTGGGGTCTCGTTGAAGGGAATGGATCATGAGGACATGAACTTGAGGACTACGTTTAGTCTCTGGCCCCTTTTTTCTGAGCTCTTTCCCTTTTCTTCTGCTTCCTGGGGTCCACGAGGTGAGCAGCTTTCCTCTTCCACACGCTTCTGCCTTATTTCTGTTTTGCCACAGGCCTAAAGCAGTGGTGTCAGCTGACTATGAATGGAGCCTCTGAAAATATGAGCCAAAGTAAACGTTTCCTCCTTTTAGTTGATATTCTCAGATATTTCATCACACTGGCACAAAGCTGACCCATCCACCCGACTGCAGAGCATTACCTGCATCCCAAGGGTTAGCAAAGTTCCCCCTGACCATATTAGGCAGATCGCTGTTACCCACATTCTGTACTCATGCACTCTAGAGTGGCCATTAGTAACAACGCAATACCGCCAGCCACATGGAAGGGATGGCTTTGGTTTTTCTTCTCAATGCTGTAAAATCCAGTAAAATTTATATCAAGAGAATGTGTGAATGCATCATTGAAATTACTATCCAAACACTCAAAGACAAGAAAGAACTCCTGGGAAGGAGGGTGGCCATCTGGATGAGATGTGCAGTGAGATGAATCTTATAATAAAGGTGATAATGATAGTTATAGGTAGTAGAGGAGCGAGGCGCTCAGGGAAAAACAAAATACGTACTAGTGTCTGTATGGGCTTTTGAAAAGGAACAGAATCTGGGCTTTACCAAAGTTCTTTCCCTAATTTTGTTCTATGGTTTTTGGAAAATCATTCCATCTGTGGGCCTCAGTTCTTGAAAATGAATAGTAAATGGGATGGATTTGAATCAATCGTCTTCATGTGCTTTCAAAGGAAATAATCTATCACTATAAGACAAAGGTGCAAGGTAATGTGTTTTATAGGAAATGGCGAGAGAGAGACAGAGAGTGGGAAGGGAAGGGGAGAGAGAAAGAGAGGGAGCAAGACAGACAGAGTCAAGACCAAGCTCTCCACAAACACATTTTAAAGCATGTGAGCTATCAAAAAGAGCTATCAAAAAGTTAACTCATCTGAAAACCAGATGCATAAATGCTGGCAGCAGGAGAGAATGAAGAGCTATTTTCTCCCCCTTTTAAAGAACTACTCTGAGCAGGTACAGTGCGATTTTCTTCAGTGTGAATACAGTGGGGAATACAGATGCCACTTAGAAAAAAAGAGTTGGCAAGGAAATTTAAAGATCATAAATCATACAAATTAGCTTGTCAGAGACATAATGCCCTGATGAGATACATCCAAATTCCTTTTTAAAACACCTTACTCTTTAAATTATAAAATACCGACAAAGAAATCCACGAAAAAGAAAAAAAATAGGTTGTAAATTATGTTAAGGTGAACACTTTGTAACCAGCATTCAGATCAACAAAATAGAACGTCACTGGTCACGTCCGAAGCCCCACCAGGGGCCCTGTGCCAATCCCAGCCTGTCCCGCTTTCACAAAAATTACATCTTTGCATTTCCTTGTAACTTTTTCATCCAAGTGTGTATTTGCAGACATGATAGTTTAACATTTCTGAGTTTCTTTAAGGTTGCAGGTTCCTCTTTATCACTTCCTTGGATCCTTGCGCTTGCGAGGCAGGTGCGGAACCACTGAGCTAAATCCCCGACCCATAAACTTTCTTTTTCTTATAACTTATTTGTCTGGGGCATTTGATAGGTAGAGTTTTCTAGAATCTGGATTTTTCTGACTGCATATTTGCAACACTGGTCAGCATATCCCTCTGTCCTCTGTAAGTCCTGTGAGTTGACGCAGGACTCAAAAGCTGGATCTGAGACACCCCGGTGTCCTGGTCTCCTTGGGATACCTCCCTGCTCTCTTCTCCATGAGGCCAGCTGCTGTTGAGGTGCGGGTCTCAAATGCTCTCTAACAAAGCTTTCTATTACCAAGCTGCTGATGACGGCCGCACTCTCCAGCAGCGGCTCCACTGCCACTTGTGAGTGGCTAACGTGTGAAATGTGGAAACTGTGATTGAGGAAACAAAGCTTTAATTTTATTTATTTTTACCTAGTTAAAATTTAAAATTGCAGTAGGGCAAAGGAAAGAAGGGAGTGGAGTGGAATTAATATGAGAAAATGAAAATAAAGTCTTTGTAGATAGGGAAGGAGGGAGAGATTGAAGGGAGGGCAGGGGAATGGGGAAAACATAGGAACCAAGATGGATTGTGTAAAGGTACAAATTTCCAATAATGAATGGCATTATATCAGATACATTAAATGTACCAATAAAATTAATTAAATAAAAAAGAACTATAAAAAAGCAATAAAAAATTTAAAATTGCAATGGGCCAGTGACTCCCCTGCTGGACAGCACAGGATTTCATTGAGCTTTGCAAGTGGATGATGTTGTAATTCCATCTTTTTTGTTCTACTTAGAATAACTTTCTTCCCCAGTACTAGGGATTGAACACAGAGCTGCATCCAGAGCCCCTTTTATTTTGAGACAGGGTCTCACTAAATCACTAAGTTGCACAGGTCTCAGCTTCTTAGAGTGCCGCGATTACAGGTGGGCACCACAATGCCCAGCTTAGAATGACTACATAAAAAGATACTCATTTATTGTACCAGCAATATTGGTTTTCCTTCATTATTCACAAATTTTCAAGATAATGAATTAATTTGTAACCATCCTCTGACAATTACCACTTAGTTTTAAAAGTATTTTTAGTATGTTTAAATATTTAAACTATATTTTTTAAACTGATGGGTTCAAACATAACTGGAGAGTTTCAGTCAATTGCTAGTAACATTCACCACAAGGATTTGTGCAGCTCAGTGATAGAGCACTTGCCTAGCATGTGTGAGGCCCGAGTTTGATCTCCAGCATTGAGAAAGGAAGTGTTCCACATTCACTGTAAAACTCAAATTATCCCATCTTTGTTCAGCAGGGCCCTCTTTACATGGGCTCATGAATGCTTTTGAGGTTACCCTAGTAACCCATGCTGTCTGGAATAGCAAGATATTCCAGGGTTAACTTCTACATTTCTTACACCACCTCTGAGCCAGCCATATATCCAAGAAATTCTCACTTCTTTTAGAGAGAAGAGGTATTTCAAGGTCACATTGTGAGCCCCAAAGATGATCATTGTTACTGAGGTGACCATTATTTCTAGGCCACATTAGTGACCATGATAAAGAAATATTTTACTTTTTTAAAAAAAGTTATTATTTTGCTTCTCTGGAGATCAAATCTAGGGTCTTTCCACTGAGCTACATCTCCAACCTTTATTTTTAATTTTGAGATAGAATCTTGCTAAGCTGCTAATTTGCTTAGGCTCAATCTTGCGATCCTCCTGCCTCAGCCTTTTAGAGTGCTGGCACTGTAGTCACACATAATCAAGCCTAGCCAGAAATAGTTTACTCTTTAAAAGACAAAGATCTCAGGAATTTATACTAATATTTCTGACTCAAATTCGTCCCTGCATAGTTCTTAATCATAGTTTTGTAGTCATTTTTAAAACTTATCATTATATTTATAATTCTTTTCTCCTATACCAAGAATTCTGGGTTTCAAAAACCAAGGACATGATAAAATTAGAATATCCCATGATCACTAAGTTATCTGATCTCATATTAAACATACAGCAATCTTAACATAAACATGAACACTCCTACAAGGTTATGATCAGTTGATTTCTTAGGTGGTGACAAGACAATTCCAGGGAGGAAAGAAGAGTCCTTCCCCCAGATGGTTCCAAGATAACTGGACACTCACAATCCATGTGATGGATGGGTCCTTACCTCAGACTAGATAAGAAATAAGAGGGGCATTTAGTATTTAGTTTACATTCGTTTTGCTTTTAACTCTTATACTGAGATAAGAGGTTACTTATATGTGGACAATAGGAATTACATGAAATTCTTAATTGGATGTTCTCAAGTTTTAAGAGTGCTTAACACATTCTGGTAGGGAAAAGTCAAACCCCCAATCCAAAATTTGAGTTGATTAGGCCCAGAAAGGTCTAGGTGGCTCTGTTTTCTATAAGCCTTCTGGACATTTCTCTAATCCTATTACCCAGGCTTTGAGAAGCAGTGTTCTAACTAATATGACCACAACCTTGTTCGTTCCCCATCTATCCATCCTGCATATTAAGGTTTGGACTTCTTTTTTTTGGGGGGGGTTTGAGACAAGAGTCTTGCTTTGTAGTTCAGGCTGGCCCTGAATTTACTGTGTAACCCAGGCTGGCCTCGAACTTGTGGTAATCTTCCTGCCTCAGCTTCCTGAGTACTGGAATTACAGGTGTGTGCCACCATGCCCAGCAAGACTTTACTTTTTGATTTGCAAAGCAGCCAAGCATTTCTTAAAACTGTGACATTAAAATAAGTACAAAATACATTAAAAATAAACTCGTCTAGCAGTTTCCCCGTAGCCACCAAACCAAAGCTTTTCTTTCCCTTACCTGCCAATACCTCTCTCTACATTTACTCCACTTAGTAGAGAAGCAAGTTGGTCAGATTGCAGCTGGAGATTTGGCACAAATCTTTCTAGCCATCTTTGGACTATAGCTGAAAGGTTCCTGAACTTTGTGTCTTTACTGGAACCATTTAATTAACTGTTTCTACATAAGGCCCATCTCACTTAATTTAATTTTCAGGAAGTCATTTCATTTTAAGAAATCGCCAGCAGGTCTCTTAAAATTGGCAAAAACCTATACAATATTTGCATCTCTGAAGACACAGAGCTGTAGAGAACTGTAGGATGTTGGTGATCAGAAAGAGAATTTCAGTGTTTGATGACTTTTACTCAGTTCCATAGGCATGGATAGGATGAGTGAACCAAAGACTTCTGTTTTCACCCTCTATAAAACATACTCGAAACCAGGCCCCTTCACAAAGAAACACAGCAAATCCCCATTGATGTTTCCCAGGGAAGCTGACCTTTTAACCCCATGAAATGTAGGGTCTGTTTATGAGGGTCAGGTGGGAAAAATGGATGGATTGTTTATTGCTTTGGATAATAATTCAAGTGAAATGTGACTTTGCTAACAAAATGTGACCACTCTGATGGTTTTACCAGGATATACCGGAAAGTAAGATTGATGATCTCACTCTACTGTGACGCTCTCAGATTCTAAGGAGATAGGCATCTGTATTGTTAAAGAACGGATAGCAAACATTCAGAAATTCAACTTAGTGTTAGTATTCCAGGCAGATGTCAACAGTCTTTAGCTCTTACTAGCTTTTTCATTACAGTGTTGTCTATGGAATATAAATCACCACATAACAATGCTCAAATATTTTTCCAACAGTGACTGCCTTCTTTATAAGTGACAAGGTTAAAGCTGCTAAATGTGACAGTTTGAAAAGGGAAAAATAGTACATCAATACAACAGCATGTTTCCAAGAGTCAGAGGCCATCTGAAAACTCTCCTGGTGTAGATTCCCATGTAATGGTATACGTGCGCCACCTCTAACAGACCCCAAATGGGTTACCACTGGATAATCTTAGGTTTCAGTTTCTCTCCTCATAAGCTCTCTTACTCATAAGTGCTTCCCACCTTACTTCATTATCATCATGTTTTATAATTCTGTCCCTCATTGGCCCATGTACTTCCAAAATGAAACTGTTATCTCCTCTTATCACGAAGGTAACACCAACATTTTCAGTCATTCATATGCAAGAGCAAGGAAGGGATAAAAGCCTAATGGGGATGTGAAAAATAACTGAATTATATATTGAAAGCTTTTATCTGGTCCCAGAGGCACTAAGCATCTCCTTCCTAAAATTGCCTCCCTCAGAGAACAGGCTGGATTCATGAATAAACTTCTGTATGACAATGGCTTCCTACTTGGATTAATGGATAACTTCTCAAGAGCACTTTTTTTTTTTTCAAGAGCACTTTTAAAAGAACAATATTAGAGATGTACTCCTACAACAGCAGAGTAGGTACCTCAAAAACCCATGCCTTCAAGAACTGATTTTAAAATCTGCCAAAAATGGCTCAAGCAATTCTTTCAAACTCTTATCAAACCGGTAAAGTAACTGAAATTTCACAACAATTCTAGGCATACTTTTAAGGAATACTACTGAATTGAAAAATAATAGTGAGTTTGTGACATCTTTTCCTGCTCCGTTCCAGTCCCCTCACCCACGTTGCAGGTATCCTTAAGATCTACCAGCCTTATACTTGAGAAAGGGGAAAAACAGCATCCCGGCAGCCATGCAAGGGGACAGGATGAGCCTGAAGCTCCTTCAAAGCCGCTTCCAGAAAGCTGTCTGCTTGCTCCATGAAAAGCTGTCATTTCAGGGTTTATCTTTATTAATCTTACCAGAGAATGTTAACATCTGTGTCCCACGGCATTTGTCAAATACAGCAAAGTTTGTTCAACAGAGCAACCCCTTGAGGCAGTGATATTAGTGGAGGCTAACAAGAGATTAATCAAACCCTCAAAGGAAATACTGACTTGCTACTGAGAATTTAGAAGGCTGTACACATGGGCAAAGCAGTGTGTGTGGCCAAGCAAGATCTTAGAAGGGCTATCTTCACCTTTGCAAGCCAGGAGTTAAGGGAAGGCAGAGACATGAACTGTCTCCGCATGTACTGAAGGAATGCTTTAGTGCTTCACAGGGAGCCCTCCAGGAAAGCCTGGGGGGACTTTAGTTCAGTGCATTTGAGGAAATCTTCTCTGGGCCTCAGGTGACCATTAAGCTAGCCAAGCAGAGACTTCAGTACTGTCAGCGACAATGGATGCAAATGCTATCGAGTTAATCCAGGGAAGTCACTAAGCAAGCAAATACAGCAACAGCAGTGAATTCTAGACAAGAATCTAGAATTTATAATCAAAATGTCTAATTTTCTTCTTTTGTTTTTCAAGGAATATTTAATAAATGAAGCAGAAAATCTGCTTATCTAACATGCAATTTTATGCTAATGCAGCTAAAACAAAATCCACCTGTTCTCTAAGTAAAAAGGGCTTGCTTTTTGTGTATACTCTCAATGTAATTAAAAAAACCCTTAATTAGAATTCTACAACATCATAATTTGAATAGATGCCAAATGTCCTCTCCTTTTTTTTTGTATGGGAAAAGAAAATTCCTTCAAAAATCATTTGAAGCTTGGACAAAATTCCACAACTGTATTCCTCAGGATCATTTTGCAGCCTTTGGGATTCAGATGATACAATGGAAGCTTCACTGGAGCCTTTTAGAGAGGACACTCCAGCTTGCATGATCTCATTGATCAGCAAGAAGTTGGTGGCAATCACAGTGCAGGGTGAAGCAGCTGTTTCTTCACACAACAGTTCTCCCAAATGCCTGCTTCTGCTGCTACCGTCAGCTCACTTCCACACCCACAAGTTGACCTGACTTGGGATGTTCTGCTTGGATTTTAAGTAAAGTTTCCTGAAAGTCAAAGTGAGGGTTCTGTGCAAGGACCTTGGAAATAATGAGCAATGCATCACTAAGTGCTTGAACTCCAAGTTGGGCCCTGTCCTTTACCCTGGGCTTCTGTTTTATTAGGGCTTTAGCTATTGCCACTTCTACTGCACCAGGACATGGAATCACATGGCCTCCGCCCACAGTATATTTTTGACAGCTCTCACGCCATCTCTTATCGTGACTTTGAATGGTCTTTTGGCCAATAATGTGATAGAACAGAGATTGTTGCATTTCTCAGTAAAAGTGAACTTCCCTTCTCCCAATATACACTTCTAAACCAGTTCTGCATGTCTCAAACAGTCAGAAGTCAGGTCATCAAAGGAATTTAGAGCTACTCCATCACACACAAGAGTCAGCCTTTCCATATCCCTTCTTCTAGGTCTACGTGGAGCTGCCTTGCCTTCATCTGCAAGATCATTGAGGAAAAAGGGCCAATTCCCTTTTGATTAATAACAGCAAATCCTTTAACTGAATCATTATAGACTTTTTTCCCCCAGTTCTATTATGTCTTACTCTATCTGCAGTGAATTTTCTTTTTTTGTGTGTGGGGGGTACTGGGTATCGAACTTGGGTCCTTGCACTTGTGAGGCAGGCGGCAGAACCTCTGAGTTAAATCCCTGGGCTTTCTTCCAGTTTTGACTAGTTTTTCTTTCTTCTGCACTCTTATACAAGAAGCCGGAATTCGCTTCTATTTTTTTTTTTTTTTTTTGGCATTCCAAGGAAACACTGCATGAGAGGATGTACATGTTTTCCACTCTTTTTTTTTAATTTCAGGTTGCCTTCATCTCCATGATCTCATTCACGAAGGTCAGTAGTCTCATATTTTTTTTTTCTAATGGCCAAAATGGAGTCCACTGAAGCCTCTGTTAAGACATATACAAGTTCAGCATGAACTTTAGTACATACAGAAGTTTGGGGCACATCTATAAGTGTTTTCCTATCCATCTCTTTGTTCCTTTGAATTGTTCCAAAAATTGCAGGGCCTTTTCTTTTTTTCTTTCATGCAGCTTCAGAACCTTCAGTTATTATTCTGGGATGAAAATCCTCATGTAGAGATTGGCTGTTTCGGCAGCTGTCCAATGAGGATGTCAGAAGGAGTACCATAACCAGTTATGTCATCATGTGCTGTTGCTACTTTTGCTATTAAGGAGGCTGTGGGGTGTGGAGTTTGCATTTTGTGAAGCTCCACATTGCTATCTTTAGTAAGTCTGATGTGCCTGTCACAAGAATCAAACATCTTCATGGTGCTCTTAGGCCCCAAGTTGTTCCTCAGTGTGTTCTGCAGCCCTTGTGTTGCATGGATGTTGACTACCAGAGCCACCTGGATGTATACCACTGTGGCCTTGGAGTTTCAGAAAAGGAAGAGGAGACTGGTGTGCAGTGCTGCACACTCACCTCAGCAAAAAATGTCTAATTTTCAACAAAAAAATTATAGACACACAAAGAAACAGGAAAACATGGTCTTGGTATAGGACATAATGAGGTCAATAGAAAATATTTTTGAGGAAGCCCAGATGTTATATTTACTTAAGTGACTTTATAAATGGGGAGGAGAGGAGGGGGTGAAGGGAGGGCAGGGACAAGGGGAAACAATGAGAACCAAGACCTGTCATGTAGAGGTACAAGATCCCAACAATGAATGTAACTATACTGTATCCCTAAAAGGTACCAATAAACTCAATTAAAAAAAAAGAGGACTTTAAGTCAGCTACTAGAAGATATGCAAAGTACTAAAAAATTGCATCTAAAATTAAATCAGTTCTAATTAAAATTAGTCATGCAAATGATGTTTCACCAAATAGAGAATATTAGCAATGAGATAGAACTTAGAAGAGTCAATCAGAAATTATAGAGTTGAAAAGTGTGTATATAAATGAAAAATTTAATTGAGGGTCTCAACTTCAGATTTGGGTTTTTTTGTTGTTGTTGTTTACCTGAATTATATTATCTTATATTATTTATTTATTTATTTATTTGGTGCTGGGGATCAAACCACTAAGCTAAATCCCCAGCCTTATTTTTTATTTTTAAATTAATTTTATGGGTACATTTTAGATGCACATAATGCTAGTACTTCAACAGGAGATTTGAACTGGCAGGAAAGAATCAGATCATTATTGAATTGATCAATTGAGCTTATTCAGTCTGGTAGGTCAAAAGGGAAAAAAAGACTGTGGGCTCCATCTAGAGTACCAACATACACATACATAATGGCAGCCCCAGAAGGAGGAAAAACAGAGAAAAGTCAAAGAACATTTGAAGAAATTATGGTGGAAATTTTTGAAATTTTGTTTAAGAAATATTAACCAATACATCCAAGCTTGAAAAACTCCAAGTAGAATGAAGTAAAAAAGATCTATATCTAGAAATACCACAGTGAAACTATTGAAGTACAAAGAGAAAAATCTTAAAAACAGCAAGTGAAAAAGCAACTCATCACATAAAAAAGTGGATTTGTCATGTGAAATCACAGAAATCCGAAGATAGTGAAATAATATATTTAAAGTACTGTGTTGATATAACTGTTGTGAAGATAGCGGACCCTGGATGGAACTGGCTTCTTTATGAGAAGAATATAATTCTGCCTGAGACTTAATGAATCCAAACCTGTGTCATGCCTGTGTGAATAGCCAATTAAACACTGGAAATGAAAATTGTTTTCGTGACCCCCTCACCCACCAAAAAAAAGTACTGGGGGAAAAAATCAACCAGGAATTTTTAATCAGCAAAGTTATCTTTCAAAGTTAAAGCACAAATTAATATATTCCCACATAAACAAAATCTGGGAGAATTTACCAGAAGCAGCCATGCTATATAAGATACACTACATGGAATCATCAGGGTGAAATGAAAGACAGAGGATGGTAAAAATAGAGTTAAATATGATAGCATAAATATATTTTTGTTTGAAACTGTATTCTTCTGTTATCTGATTAAAAGGCAACTATACAAAACATAAAAATGTATCATGGGCTTTTAACCTACAAATATGCAAGTTGTGTGACAGTGCAGGAAGGGAGGTGAATGAAGCTAAAATGGAGCAAAGTTTTTATATACTATTGAAGCTAAGTTGCTAATAATCCAAATTAGAGTGTGCTAAGATGTTAATAGAAAGTAATAGGACAAATACTAAGAAAATACCTTTGTAATAGCCAAGTAAAACAAAAACTAAAACTATTCCATTTGGCCTAGTGTTCCCTCTCCATGTATCTTCCTGAAAGAGTTCAAAGAATAATATTACAGTGATATATGCATACTAATGTTTATAACAGCACAATTTATAATAGCCAAATCTTAGAAACAGCCCATAAGCCCATCAACAGATGAATGGATAAAGAAAATGTGGTATTTATATACCGTAAATGGAACTGGCTCTGCCAGTAATACTCTGCCATAAAGTTTATCCTAAAGAAGGATAAACTTGAGTCATTTTTAGACATATGGATGCAACTCAAGCCCATATGGTTAAGTGAAATAAATCAGACATACAAGTTTAAATATTGCATTGCTTCTTTTGTGTGAGAAACCCAAATGGTAAGTAAGGTGCAAAATGGAAAATAGATATTGGAAGGTAGGGAGAACAGGATCAAATGGGAAGAGGAACAAGGGAAGGGGAAAAGTTAAGGGAAAGAAAGGAAAAGGTATTTTAAAAAGAGCAAACAAAAGGGGAAAATATGGAAACAAAGCTTTTGCAAATTGGGAGGGAAAGAAGGGCTGAAGTTAGGGGAGAGGATTGGGAAAAAAAGAATTAAGATATATTATGTACAGGTACAGATCCCCTACTATGAATAATTATTTATGGCAAATACAAACTAATAAAAAGTAAGTAATATAATTACAAATTAAATTAATAAATAAAAAGCCAAATAAAAGAAAAAACACATTAATTAAAATGTTATGCTAGATAATATCTGTTTAACACAAAAGAAGCAATAATGGAGGAAGAGAAGAACAAAATACAAAACAGAAAAAATGGAAGATAAAAACCCCACCTAGTTAGTAATGACATTAAATGTAAATGGATTATATTCTTTAATTAAAAGGCAGAGACTGGCAAGTTTAATGGTGCAACTCCATGATATTTACAAGGGCCACACTGTATATTCTCAGCGGTCAGATGAGCTATTCAGATCCAGTAAATCCAGGAAATGTGGAGATGGAACATAAAGTCAGGTAAGTTGGATGAAATGAATGTCCAAGTTGGTCCATGCACTCTACTTAGCCTAGAGAATAGACTATACTAGGGCTCTGGAAGCACAATACAGGCTCAGAAAAATGGGATTGGAATTTGAAGAAAGTAATGCCATTTCTTTCATGACTCTGCAAGGGAATTGCCCTATTTGTGGGTCCTTCATATAGAGGCCTCATCTAAGAATCTAGAAATCTCTCTTAATGGTTCTTTTAGGATAAGGTTCTATGATATTAGTGCTTATTACATTACTTTCCTCCTAATAGTCAGACACAAGCAAGCTTCCTCATAGCCTGGGTGGATAGCTGCACCTAAGACCCTTGAGCAGGTTGCAGATAAAGAACATTAAGTGCTTTTTATGTATCCAGAATGAGTAGAATATTACCCACGGACATCTGCCTCATTAATTTTAACCTTTCAAAGTTAGATAAACAGAAGTGCCCATCATGGGACACTTTCCAATTAGAAAATGGAGGTTGCTCTTACACAGCAGTGGGATTTTAAGATTCTCAGTAAACTGATAGAGTATTGGACTGAAAAGCATTTGAATCCACAAGCTCTCATTTGCTCCTTCACCTTCCTTGCCTGCTTCCACCACTGCCTTTCCTGGCCCTCAAGTCTGGAAGAGCAGGTTATCTCAGAGAAGGCAAATTCACTGGCCAGATATTCAACTAGCAAGGCATTGGTTGGAAGAGGAAAAGGTCACAAGAATGTAGGAGAGAGTTCATAGCTTAAATCCACATTAAAGTGGATGATTTCTCTGAGTTAATGAAGCAGAGTCCTATTTATGGTGTGACAGCACATCTAGAGAAAAGTTATTTCTGGAACCAGGGGGCATTACATGATCAGCCTCCCTGTATCTGAATTCTTAGGTTCCAGAAGTAAACCGGGTACCTCTGACAAGAAAAGGCCTGCCTTCTTTTCTACCAGAACTAAAGTAGGTCAGCTCATGTTCAGGATTTCCATCAATTCGAAGATCCACTGCCAGTGCAGGCAAGAAAACCTATGATGTTTAAAGTCACTGCCTTGATTTAATTGTTGAATCAAATTGGAGCACTACACTGGGAATTAGGAGATTACTTTTCAGACTGACAGACACCAATGTGATCATTTATGCTGTCCTGTATTACTCTACCTCTGTTTCCTGGAATTCTGTGGGGTGTCCTAGTAGACACACTCCTGGCTTCTGCCTTGACAATCTCTACTGGGCCCTATGCTCTTCTGATGATCATTCCATGTAGGGTAAAATCCAAACTTCCCCCATGGTTCTTCCACCTTCCCAGGTTACCTTGCTTCTTTCTAATTTACCTACACCAGCTTTTCCATCTCTCAAACTGAACCTGGTTTCCCACCTCTATATTTTTATACTTCCCTGAAAATAGCCTGGAACTAATTTCTCATCCTCTAGGTTTAGCAATAAGCCCTGTCCCCTCCCCCTGTGATGTTTTGTTGACTTCATCCATAACATGAATCATAGTCTAATTATCCACATTTGTTCACTTGTTTGTTTTAGGGCTCCATCTCTTCGTCATAAGGTGAACCATGGTGGGGTTCTTGTGTTTGGATCATGAAAACCTGGCACAGAGATGAGTAGTAAACACAAGGTAAGGATTTTGAACTTTAAGAGAAATGAAATTCATCATCTGGCAAGGATAACTTCAAATGTGTGTTATGTAACAGTCTCCCATGTGGTTTCTTGGCAAAGTGACTTACAAGGGGAGATAGGGAAGTGGTTTGGAAGACCAGGAAATAGCTGATGATGACTATAATGGAGGGTGGATGGAGAGTAATGGCAGGGAAGGAGCCACGGTCAATGGGCTGCAGGAAGGGCAGGAGCTGGCAAGGTCAAAGTGCAGTGGTGAAGCCACTTGGTGAGGGAGGGCCAACAACAGGAAGATAAATTCACTTTAGAGGCTGAGTTTGAGGTGTTCACGGGACATCCAGGAGGAGACGACAAGTATGTGATTAGATGTACAGCTCTGATGGACAGAGATGTGGGCTGAGACTAAAGATGTGGAAGCTCTACCAACATCAGATACTGGTCACCAGAGGCAGGCACCACAAGATCTGGCAAGAGTAGAGAGAAACCATCACTATATAAGAGTTTAAATGGAAAACTGACATTGGTCCAGAGGCACATGAATATGAATACACAGAACTGGGTGGAGATCTGAATTAGAGTTGTCAGGTTTAAAAGAAAAAAAAAAAAGATATTTAGTGGTATAGTCTAAATGTCCCCCCAAACTAATGTTTTGAAACTTAATCATTAATGTGACAGTATCTGGAGGTGGAGCTCTCTGGGGGTGATTAAGTCATGAGGGTAGTGGCCTTGGGCATAGATTTAGACTAGAAAAGACTTGAGCGGGGTGAGTAGCTCCAGTCATTCTTCTCACTATGTAGGACACCCTATGGATCCCCTCTTGAGACTCTGAACCTGAGAGCCCCTTGATCTTGGACTTCTATTCCTCCAGAACAGCAAGATACAGGTTCCTGTGGCTTATATCATGAACCGATTCCAGTGCCACACACTTTAGATCCAGCCACCTCTGAAAAAGCCCCACCTCTGACTGCCTGAGGCTTTGGAGGTGCATCTAGACACGAGCCATAACACAATCAAGAGAGCACTCTATTTCAGGAAACTAAGGACCACTACGATTAACTTTATACTGGACCAAGGTATTCAAAAGCCAGATGAAATACAAAGTGAGGGAAACAAGGTAGGCGTTGGGAACCCTCTATGTGAGTGCTTCAGCTGCTCAGGCCCTGTGGAAATGTCTCAGTTGGAGAGGTTGTGGCCACAAACTCACAGATGGCACCTCTGTGAAAAGGCCCACTGGAGTTGCCTGGAGAGGTCTTCCAAAGTTAGCCAGGACTCTTTCCACCCTTGCTGGTTTGTGCAGGTTTCTGTTTGTCAAAAGCGCAGCCTGAAGCTCTACCCACATCCCCTCTTCAGACGCCTACCGCCTACGGTTTCCTTTCTCTTCATCTCCTTTTGTGCTGCTCTGCAGGGACCACAAATCCAAGCACTCTGAGCTGCCTTCCCAGCCATAGCAGAGCATCTGTCAGGAATTCTGACACACAATGTCTGGCTCAGTGAGGAGCAGCACCCAAGCATCATTGCATTTCTAGTCCTCTGGAAGCCAGAGATTCAGAGATTTGAGTTTTCACTTTCCATGAGAAGGAAACATTTGAGGTTAAAAAGACAGGCTTATGACGAGTAACAAAATATCATGCTGTACTCCATAAATACATACAGTTGTCAATTATGTGTCTCTTACATCACTAAATGAAAAACAGAAAGGTAGGTTGATATTATATTAAAAATAAGTATACTTGCTACCTGCTGGGAATGCTATGACTCTGTTGGTCCTCTGGGCTGCAGATCCAATAATCAACCTTTGTTACTTCCTGTTTTTCTGAGAGGAAAGCAGTTACTGTCCAGCTATGTGCTCATTTTCATACATATTCATCTCAAGAGAAACGAAAAATGGGCCAGGCATGGTGGCACATGCCTGTAATCCCAGCGTTTGGGAGGCTGAGGCAGGAGGATCGCTGAGAGTTTGAGACCAGCCTGGTCTCCATAGTGTGAGTTCCAGGTCAGTCTCAACTACATAGCGAGACCCTGTCTCAAAAAATGAAAAACAAAAAATAAATAAAAGAAGGAAAAATAAAACTGGAGATGCACATTGGAGCCTGAAGTAAAAAGAGAGTGCAGAATTTGAGGTCAGATGGGTTTAGGTTTTAATCCTAATTCTAACCCTTAATAGTCATGTGTCCCTGGGTAAATTCTATAGCAGTCAGAGCCTCAGTTTGCTTATCTGTAAAACTGAAATGATCCCCACTCCAAAACTGCAGGATTCCTTGTATCAAAGCAGCATTTGACACAGAATTGCCCCTTGTCTCCTGGTGCCATGTTTCAGCCCAAGCCCCCATAGGACAGTCTGCAATCTTGTCATGAGTTGAGATCACAAAGGCAGCTATGAGATCCCAGAGCCCCAGTCTCAGGTAGGCACTCAGCACATTACAAAGGGAGATAATATAAAGTGGCCACTAAATGAGGTGGACGCAGGCAGCTGGAGGACATGCTTGCAGAGAGCTTGAGTAGCAAGGGCCGATGCCATGCGAGCTGCTGAGCAGCCAGAATGACAGTGGCCAGGAGCCAGCAGCCAGCCCCCAAGGGCCCTTCTGGGTGGCCTCCACCTCAGTTGTGTCACCAAATCTCCTGGAGGAGAAGAAGGGACCCAGGGCCTCCCAGAATACCAGCCCCTTGGGACATTTGCCAAGTCCTAGATCAAAGAGTTCTGGGTACAAGAGGCCTCCCCACATGTCCTGCAACCTAGAAATAGTGTGTGGGGAGATAAAAACTGTCCTGGCAGGAGCTTGCAACAGTTCTATCTTCACTCCTGGAATGCCTCCATGTGGCCCACCCTTCAAGGACTTTGCAGTGGGTCCCCCAATGCTGTCCATAGCTATGGAACACAATCTCTGTCTCCCTCAGTCCTTGAGGAAGGTAGAGCAGTGTGTGATCTGTCATATGTGTGTCCGCACAAGGGAGGGAGGGTGATGGGCTAATTGGCTGCCGCCTTGACAGAGATGCCGTGCAGAGTGCTGTGGGCAGGGAGTGGGCTGTGGTCAGGGCTCGGACCATGGCTGGGGGACCCTTTCCCAGCTTTTCACTCCGGATCCTGGGGTGACACACATCACACCTGAGCTGGCTGCATGGCTGGATTTTCCTTGTAATCTCTGGGGAAGGCAGAAGAATAGCCTTTCTAGGCTTGCATGAGATCTGAATCCATTTCACTCTACTGTGACCATGGTGTGTGTGTTGGGGGCCCTTGACAGGAGCTGCACATAATTCTGCACGCTTACTTTGTTGCTTTTACTGACACCTCAAAGCAAGTATTTTTCATTACTTTGGGCCACTGGGAAATTGCTTTACCTCTCAGCTCTGACTGGAGACTGGAGTCCGTATTTGTCAGGCAGCGGACTTCACTCTATTCCTGCCCCAGGCTGCTCCTCTGTTGACCTAACCTTGCTCTGGGAGGACTCAGTCACTCTCACTTGCTTCAGCTGTTGCTGAGAGGCAGGGGCCACTGAACCAAGAGTTTCAACCTTTTCTGCTCTGGAATTTAGTTGTGTATCTTCTCCTTGCCAAACCTAGGGATCTCCCATGAAAAGGTCTTCAAGAGACTCAGAATCCCACCTTCTTTCCTCTTATATCCACCTTTCCCTGTAACTGTTTCCTCTGGAACCCAGCCACCTGCCCTACATCTCAGACTCATGCTCACTACCTCTACACTTCCCTGTCTCCATCTCTACCATCTTCCAGCCAGACTCACGCCCTCCTACTGACTGAGTCACTGAACTTGTCCCTTAAATCTATGGAGCACAGAGAACGGTACCCCAGAGTATGGCAAAATGTCCTGCTTTCCACTTGTTAACTTGCCTTTCGTTGTAGAAATGTTAGCTACGAGCCTGCATGGGGAGGAACGGGCCGCAGCTGCGACAAGTCTATCTGTGTTCATCAGTTTTTCCATTACTGTGACAAAATACTTGAGAGAAATAACTTAATAAAGGAAAGATTCATTTTGGCTGGTAGTTTCAGTCCATGGTTGCTGGACCCCACCACTCATGCGCTGGTGGCAGAAATGCCATGGTGGAAGGGTGTGACAAAGAAAAGCTGCTAACCCCAAGGAAGCTATGAAATAGAAGGGGAAGGCTAAGAACCAGATATAGTCCCCAAGGTCACCCCAAGACCCTCTCTCTCCAATCAGGCCCTCCTGTTTCCATCACCTCCCAATAATGCCATCAGATTGTGGGTACATCAATAGATGAATGCTCAGATGAAGTTACAGCCCTCAGGATTCAACCACTTTCCAAAGGCTCCATCTCTTGACCCCTGCTGCACTAGAGACCAAAGCTTCACCTCATGCACCAGAGAAAACCTGCTGTCCTGGCAAAGGGAGCCTCTTCACATAAGAACTCAGGCTTCGAGGGCAAGTTCAACATCTACAAAAGGCCCACAACCCTCCTGCTGTACTCTATGGTCCCCCAGGATTCCTACTCTGGGCTGAACACCCTGATTGCTGCAGCTATGCCTGCTGGCAGAGCTTGTAGAGCTATCTAATCAGGCATTCTTGGGTTGATCTACTTAGTTCCTGAAAAGGCAGGCACAGAACCAGACCCCATGTCTGCATGGCAGTCCCAAGGATCACAATAACAGCAAAAGCACTGTGTCCCCTTTTCTTGTAACGCCAAGCTTCCTAGAAGCCACAAGAGGCTGAGTTAGGTTCTCAGGGCCTCTCTTCTCAGGGCCTATCATTGTGTGGGATTCATCAAAATCCACTCCCAAATCTTTGTCTCCTAAATTTTTAGGTTAGGTTTCTTCTGACCTATACTGTACTTGAATAGTTGTGAGGGGAATTTCTGTTACATGTTACCACCAGGATTTCAGGTCAGCACACAGTATCATTTGAAACCTGCCTCTGACAACCGTTAATCTGCCACTTTGTATTCCCTGAAAATCTGACCTGTACGTTCCCAGAGCCCAGTGCTATTTCACTAGAAACCTCCCTAGATACATTCTGAGAGCAGCTGTCACAAGTTCATCTCCATCTAAAGAACTAGGTAGGATGGTTCTTCTTTTAAGAAAAATAAAAAGCAATGTTCACTCTGGGAAAGGAAATCCAGGCAATGCTCAGGGCCAGGGTAAATACATGGGTTAGGTGCAAAAAGCACTCAGGACCTGGGAATTTGATGGCAGGCAGATTGCACGTGCTGGGAGCAATCAGAAACCAGTTCCAAGTTCCATCCCTGGATATCCCATGGGTTGATCTTAAAGCAGCCTCACAAGCCTCAACCCCATAGCTGTGGATGCAGTTTCTCTTCTTTCCTTCATTTCTCAGAAGTAGAACTACAGGCACAGACACCTCCTTGCATTGTACCTGGGGCATCAGGCGTGGTTCCTTCTTTTCACCCACTCCTTACCAATGAATGCAAACCCTTCAGCTCTTCACTCCCCCAGCGTGTTGCTAAGTTACAGAAGATAATAAGGACCACGTTTGGGGGCTCATTATAATTCCAGTCACAGAGCTTTCTTTCTCTCTTTTCTTTTTTTCCCTGAGGAGGCTGGAAGGAAAATGCTTGTTAAACTGTAATGCAGAAAAACCTTCCATTTTCTGGATGGGTAACAGAGATGCCCGGCAGGATACTTTGGCTCTTGCAAAATACACAAATGAGCATCCACTGCAGCAATCCATGAAATGCTTACTTGGATCCCTGCCTTGCTTTAAGCAAAATGTTTGAAAAGCCTGCAGACGGACTGAGAAGTTAAAACTCCTCTTTCTAAAGTCGCAAAGGGAATTGCTGTCATTCCCCCTTAGTTCAAAGTATTGTGGCAAGCCAGCCAGTACAGGTTTTATGCCTGGAAAGTGCCTCCCTTGGATTTTCCAAGCAACACTTGTAAGGCAGATTAGAAGAAAACAAGGTTTTAATTCATTCCAATTCATGTTATAGAATGGGCTCCTGGCACCTGTGATATCATTCTCTGAGCAAATGATGGAGGAGGACAGGCTCAAAAATGCAGAGAATGCTGGCAATATCCAACTGCCTGTAGCTACAGGGAGAGCCAACCATCCTCCCTCCTGGGGGACCCTAGCCTTAAGGCCACTCAAGGTCCTGGTCACTTCCATTTGACAAGAGCCCCTGAGTTCAGATCAGCCTACCTTTCCTATGACTCCCCCAGCTCGTTTAGGACTCATGGCCTCAGTTTTCTCACACTGTGTGAGGAGGTCAAATCTGACTCCTGAGCAGAGCAGGCTGCTGTGTCCTGCACCCTGTGAGTAAAGGCCCAGCATTGACTACTGGTGAACTTTGTATAATTCGGCCAAAACTTCACTTTATGTAAAAAAAAAAAAAAAAAAGTGGTTTCTATTATGTATCATGCTAATTTACTTAAAAGAATCTAATCATCATCATTAGCTAGGTGTGGTGGTGTATGCTTGTGATTTCAGCACTCAGGAAGCTGAGGCAAGAGGATTGCCATGAGTTTGAGGCCAGCCTGGGATACATAGAGAGTTCAAGGCCAGGATGGACTACGTAATGAGTAGCAAAAAAAAAAAAAAAAAGGAATATAATTATGACTTTTTCAATTAAATGACAAGGACAAGATGGCATTACAGAGTAAGGACTAGTGTTTTAACTAGTATATCCCTAATACCTAGCAAAGCATCTAAGCATACAACAGAGAGAAGATCCATGTTGGAATGAATGGGTAAAACAAAACATGTTTATATAAATGCAGACCTTTTCTTCCTTCATTTACTCAAGGTTGACAGAATCCTGGGAAGAAAAATGGAATGCTGAGCACTTACTAGGAGGCAAATGTTAATGCCTCCTACAGCCCATGATAAAATGCAAAATTAACAAGTGACTGCCTTGGGGTTTCTGAACTTTATAGAACTAGAAAGAAGGTGACTCCTGCTCTGCTTTTGATTCCAGAGTAAGGTACGCAGTGTGTCATGCAATAAAATTGATACTCTATGACATCAAGGTCACAGGCCAAATCCCAGACCTAATTGCAAATTGAAGAGGAAATTACCTCCCGAAGTGACAGACAGCATGTCAAAGCTAATGGATTCCAGAGTCCAGCCAGGCTGGACTCAATTCCCACCTGAAAATGTGTGCACAAAGATTGCAATTCCCCACTTTTCTGCTCTGTATTCATATATGAGAATGTACCCTTGACATATTACTCATTCTCTTTCAACTCTCATCCCTTTGTTTATTCCATCTGAGATGATACCCCTTCTTTTTAATTAGTGTGTGCTTAAAATGGATAGAAAATAGATTCGTGGCTGGTACATATGTAGTGTATTTTATTCATTTTGAAGCAATGAGGCATGTGATAGGGATGAGTAATTTGGCTCAAGCAGCATATCAATGCTTTTGTTTTTAATTTCCCATAAGTAGTAGGTATCTACTTATGAAGCAGCAAACTTCCCTTTGATTTATATGGCTCATATTTGCTAGTCTGAGAGGATAGAAGTACACCAGAAGACATAGAGTAACAGAGAAATAAGTTTAATTATGCTAGCAGGCAGGTCTGTGCTCATGCATGGGAGACTGGTCCTGTCCCACATTTGAACAAAGAAGATATACATTCTAGGAGGGGATGTTTCAAGTGAGGCAACTTTGGTACACATTCATTGGTTGTAGAAATTGAACATGCATTAATAAGTGGTCTCAGTCATGGTATTGGCTTATATATAATACTGGTAATGCTTATTCGGTGATTTAAGGTATGTGGTCTATCTCATTTACATTCTGGTGAAATGACAAAACTCTTCTGGAGACAAAGACATTCCTGAAATGCGGAAGTTGGCTTGGACGTGTCCAGGCACGTGAGGCAGGGCAGGCCCAAACATGTTGAACAAAGAAAAATTTCACGTAGGGAGTTTCCCATAGCAAGTCCAGCTTGAACTATGAGAGCAAAATTTCCTTGCAAAATTCCCCTTCATTACCTCTTCTTCTTTTTTTTTTCAGCTTTACTTGAGTTTATTGGTACATTTTAGGGATACAGTACAGTTACATTCATTGTTGGGATCTTGTACCTCTACATGACAAGTCTTGATTCTCATTTTTTCCCCTTACCCCTACCCTCCCTTCACCACCTCCTCCTCTTCTTTTTTGATCCGAGTTCATAATCATTAATTTAGCAGCATGTTCACATTGACTACTGCAAGTATAAGCACCTGAGTCTGAAATCACCATGAGTCGGTAAGACTCTTGGATTTTCATAGCATTTATGTGCTGTGACACAAACTGTACAAACCAGTTTAAGAAGCTGAGCCAAATTGTCAGTAACAAAGATTTTAAAGAGGCATCCCATCAGTATCCCAATCTATGTTTCTTAGTCACTTAGAATACTCTACCAGCTATCAAGATTTTTATAACGATCCCATTACTGTTTAGTTGATCCCTCATCTGGCAGATTATTTGTCCGACAGTTTGATTGGTTTGCATAATAGTAACATTTTCAAGAACAGATAGGTTATTCCTTTATTGGCAGTGAGGAGACCATTGGTCCTCCCAACTGGAACAAGGCCAAATCAAGCATAGAAGGAGAATCATTTTAGTCTCTTAAGTCTTAAGTGTTAGATAAAAAGAGCTGAAAACCAGGACCAGACCAGGACCATAACAAGCCTTTATTATGGGGAGAATCTGCCAGGCTGTCTCCAAACAAAAAAAGCAACATGGCAGAACAGGGAGCTTCTTTTATAGGAGTGGGGTGGGGTTAGCCTGAACTGGTGAAGTAGACTAAGGTAGAATTAAGTAATTGGAGAAGACTGTGCCATCATTAGAGGGGCTTGAGACATCACTAGTTGCTAGGAGATATCAATTATCAGATTACCTTTCTTGGTGGGAAGAGAGGCATGTTGGGAAGAAGAAGCCTGTCCTTTAGTGGAAGGATCCGTATTTTAACATGACATTATGGGAAGGAGGCTGCTGGTCTGGTCCTAGTTTTCAGCTCTTTTTACCTAACATTAAGTGGCTCAGGTCCTGGCTTGAGAGTCCACAGTTCTGGGAAGGACTTTATTTGGGTGTGGTGAATCCAGGTGGGGATTCTGGTCACCTTGGTGGGATGGGTGTTGTAAGGACAATGAGATGTGGCCTCTTCTATTATAGCTTTAGCCTTTTCTTGGTGAAGCTCTTTATCAGCACCAAGTCTCCAATCTGGAATGAGTGGGTTGGCCTCATGCTGGGAAGCATTAAGACTTCTCATACATTACAATGGACTTTTTCTTGGGCCTGCTGAAGCACCTGTAAATACCTTAACAGTGATTCATTAGTTAATTCTGCCAAAATGGGGTCCTTGATTTAGGGAAACAAGGGGGAGGTCTGCCAAACATAATCTCAAAAGGGGTATATCTAGCCTTATAAGAAGCATACTGCACATGAAGGAAAGCCAAAGGAAGGAGGTTGAGCCAGTTCTCACCAGTCTCTAAAATCAATTTGGATAGTAGTTTTAAGTGTTCAATTTATCCGCTCTACCTGTCCTGAACTCTGAGGACTATATATACAATGGAGTTTCCATTCCATTCCTAAGTCTCTACCTATTGACTGTTACTGTCGACATAAAAGCAGGTCCATTATCTGATACTATACTAACTGGAAGCCCATACCTGGGGACAATCTCCTACAACAGCTTCTTGGCCACTGTTTTCCCAGTTTCTCCTTTGTTTCCATGTTTCTATTCCCCAAAGAATGTGTCTATCATCACTAGTAAGTGTTAGATTTTCCTTACCTTAAGATGGCAGCTACATAAAAAGAATAGTCTTCCCTTTCCCACAATGCCCTGCTTCTCATCTAAAAATATAGCTTCTCCCACTAAAGGACAGCCTTCTTCCCATCATGTCTCTTTTCCCAAGAAAGTACTTGCTACCTCCTGGTGACTAGTGATAACACAAGCCCCTCTTAGTGAAGTCACAAGCTCCCCCAATCCCCAGCCACAATATCACTCAATCCCACCCCAGCTCCTTTAAACCCCACCCCAGTCCTATAAGAAGTGTTCCCTGTCTTGCCATATTTCTCTCTCTCCTTTATTCAGAGAGAGCCTGGCAAATCCTCCCCATAATAAAGGCTTGTTGTGGTCCTGGTCTGGTCTTGGTTTTTGGCTCTTTTTTACCTGACATATCTGGTGCTGAGACCTGGGAGGAAAGAGGTCCATTAAGTGATGATTTCCTGTGGATTGGGGTCAATTGGCCTTTTAGCTGCCTCTTCCAGACCACATCTGCTGAGCCAGAACCTGGGGCTTTCTACTTTTGCCACTGCTGATGACACATATCCACACCTGTCACTGATTAAAGGATGAGTAGGTAGTTAGCTTCACTCTACTAGGGTCCTCTGTTTTATTCTCATTCTCTCCCTGCAGGGATTTCTCAGAAATCCCAGGGTTTGGTTAAAGAGACCCTCTCAGGCCACTGGGCCCAGGACTGTGCCCCTGGGGGATGCCCATCAACCCAACTCCTCTCATTCTTGCCTTCTGGGGACTGGTTCAGATAGTATCAAAAGAGATGAAGGTGTTCCTCTCTTTTGCCCTCCTCCTAGGGAGCTAACTCCTCCTCACCCACCCTAACATGGTCACTCAACCATCCAAACCCCCTCTCTCAATGCCTCTTGGCTGCCCCCTGGCACAACTTCAACCCCTTGAATTGTTGGGACTCAACTTTAAGCCAAAATGACTCAGCCAGGTTTGACCTCAGTACAAATCAGGTAATAAATCTCAATGGGCTGAAAATGGCACTTTCAATTTTAACATACTGCACAATTTATGCAATTTTTGTCAATGAAATGGCAAATGGTCAGAAATCCCCTACCTACAGCCTTCTTTCTTGCCCCTCCCTCTGGCAAACCTGTTGAACCTCTCAGGTACTTCTAGCCCTAACTCCATTGTCCACCCTTCCTGTTCCACCCTGACCATTCTCCTTGCCCAAGTGACTTCCTCCCCCTGTCCCCCCTCAGCCCAGGCTCCAAAGTGACTACTTTTGATCTGGCAGGCCACTTTATAAAAGGTTGTCCTGCCTGTGAGTCTCCTCTTCGTAAAATGCCATTTTATTCTTGTCTTGTATATGTTACTGTTTGGACTTAATTGCTTAAAATTATTGTAAAATAGGTGTATGAATTTCCTCTAGCTTTGGCATTGAAGTTTGCTTATTTGTACAAAACATTAATTTACCTTTCAATGGGTTTTTGTCTTCCTTCTGTATCTGCAAGCCAACTGGGAGTTAATTTGTATCTAAAACAGTACAAGCTTTTTTTGGTTTCACTTACAAAGTAAATGGGTCTCTGTATCTCAAGGTTACACATTTTTCTACATTGCTTTTAAGGCACAGATAAAACTACAGGACATAATAGGAAATTCTTATATCTCAGATGTCACTGGACACCATAAATAATCACTGTTCTTGACCCTACATCCACCTCGAGGCAGGAACTTTGTTATCATTCCCTCCTCTGGCTAATTGACAAATGTACCTTTCATCTCCAATATAAAATAATGTTTAATTAGTATGCTTAAAACATTTCTTATACATTACAAATTCTTACATTGTAATTATAGGGTTAACTTGCTCTTTCTGTACTTTTTTGATTAAAAAAAAACCTCAAGGTTACAAGCACTCTATTGTCAACCATCAAATTTTAAAGTATAACACTGAGGAAATAAAAAAAGGATAACTTTAAAATTTTAACAACTGAAGGCAAGTTTGTTATGCAAGGTTTATAGTAAATGAAATACAAATATATATATATATTTAAAAAGGCTACAAATAAAGGGGGTATACTTTTGATGGAAAAAGATTTTGTATGTTTGTCTTGTTAAAAGACTAAAGAGAGATACATAAGGCCAGAGGATCTAAGTATATTGAGAAGACATGCGAAGTGATTTATCAAAGAAATATATGTTTGCTTCTTGTTTTCAAATTTGTTATAAAAGGTTTACATTTACAGTCATAAAGAGCTTTCATTCCTTCTGATTCTAATTCTAAAAGAGATCCCTGTTAATTGACCTGCAAAAGTTTTGACTAGTCTTAATTAAAAGAGATGTTATAATTCAATTGGCCAAATATATTTGAGCATAAATTATCTTACATGTTTGTCGGTGTCTGTCCAATTGTTTGAAAGTATTTGTCCAACTACATTTTTGATCAAAATGATGTCAAATATACAAGTAAATTGTTAATTTCTATAATCTGGTTTTACAAGTTAAGTAGAAAATTGTCAAGATAATTAAATATAAATTTTTAGGTTTGGATAGACTCCTGTTGGTTAATAAAGAAGCAGCTGCACAGAAAAATTTATTGTAGTCTTTGTTCACTAATAGGAGCCCCAATAATTTTCATAGCCTTATGAGAAGATATACCCCCCCTAGTAAACATTACTAAACATGTTGTTATTAAATGTTTACATTGGGGTTGAGTTCTAAGTATGTCATTGTGATATGTTTATAATGGTCATCTTCAAAATATAATATTTTCTGTGGAAAAACAAGGAGTTATTTTAAAAGATCCTTTTGGTACCAGGCTACACTATAGGATATAAGGTTTCATATAATTATAATAATTATTATTACTACTTTTCTGGTGTATAAAATATACTCATGTTTTCTGACTATACAGGTCTTTCAACACACTTCCAGGTATTTGCCCTTCTCTTCTGCTCCACCTACTCATGCTTATGGGTACATTCTTAGGCCCATACGTTTTCCTTATATGGCATCTTATCAAATGATGATAACTTGAGTAAGACTTTCCTGTTTATTTATGTGTTTTTAGAGGGAAATAAATATATTTAACAATGGCTATTTTATACTGAAATACACATCTAAGTGTGTTGCAAAGTCCTCTAACGATATTTTAGATTCCAGAGTGCTTGCTATCCAGATAAAGTTATGATAGTTAAGCTCACTGATCCTAAGGTACTACTGATGTCACTGATATTCTCTTCTGGGTGTTCAACCACTAAAGTGCAGAGACCAACACTAAAAGGTAGCTGGGCTAAGAAGACTGCCAATATTTGGCCCTGGACCTCCAAGGTCATCAAAGATCCAAGGTATGAAGAAATCTTTTCTACAACACCTTACATCTTTGGTAAGTCACCCAACCTCCTCAGCAGGGAGATTGCTGGACAACAGAGGACAAATGTACCATGTGCCAAAGGAGGGTCACCAAGAGAGAAAATCTCCCACTCTTTCACTGAAAGCAACTCGGTCAAATAAGGCCTGTGACCCATCCTAATGGCTGACACTGACAGGAGCTGAGAGGCTGTATTCATGGTTCCAAAATAATGCCTAAAGAGACTTAACTGACCTTGACAGATAGCAAGATGTTCATATTGATTAACACAGGTCTCACTTTAACTTGGTCTTAAACCCCCAGCAGAAAAGAATAATGAAAAGAGGCAGTCAATGAACTGGCACTAGTGATAGACTTTTGAAGCCCACCACTCCACCTCCCTATAAAGGGATAGATCTCCAAATGATAAATCAGATAACCCAGTCTCAAAAAAGGCTACAACTCCTATTTAGTGCCACCCTCCACTAGCTCCCTGTCAATATCTCAGACTGTTGGATGTGTATGTCCATTTAAGGCAGATTGTTCACTCCAATTCCTGTCCCACTAGATTTTAACCTGTCTGTCTCAAATACTGGCAGTTTACCCACAGTTCTGGGACCCTTCACTACGGGTCTCCCATTCCCTACAAAAAACACTAACCTGACATGCACAGGGCAAAATGACAACATCACTTGCCTTGCTTGCTTCCTCTTTATTTCAGAAGAGCACCCAGTCTACCTATCCAATGGCCTATACATCATATGACCCCAGGAGGCATTCCAATTCCTCAACTGTTCTGAAATTTTTGTTGCACAGCATTTCTCAGCCCTCCCTTGACCATCTTATATGGAATCCCAGATGTTTGAAAGGATCTTCCCATGGTCAAAGGTCAACAAGAGGGCAGCCGCCCTCCTGGTCCCCTTCTTGATGGGAGCAGGGGTCCTTGCTGCCATGGTAACAGGTATAACAGGTATTTGTACCTCCACACATTTCTATCAGGCATTATCAATAGACATCTCAGAAGACATAAACAAAATAAGCCAATCCCTAAACATAGTCCAGACCAGATTAGTTCCATAGCAGCTGTCATGTTCCAAAATAGACATGCTCTCGACGTGGTAACCACAGCCCAAGGGGGAACATGCCAGGCTCTAGGTGAAGAGTGTTGTTATTTAGTTAACCAATCAGGCATAGTCAAGGCAAAGGTTAAAGAATTAAAACAATGCATCAAAAACCTGAAGAAACAATGGGGTACACTGGGAATGACTCAAGACTACTCCTAGATCCAACAGATTATGCCATGGCTACTTCCCTTATTGGGCCCACTGACCTGTGTCTTCTGGCCATGGTAGGCCTGTGCCTGTTCCGCTGTTTTCAAAATTTCTTGCAGCAAGGCATGAGGGCATTTACTAACCAGACAGTCACAGAACTTGTCATGGCAGGGTACTGGCTGCTGTGACAGAAGGAGGAACACCCCATCTATCACCACCCCCATCAAATCCAGGTTTAGCCCCAACCTTTGCCCCTTTTCAGCTTGAAGCAGCTCCAAAGAAGAAACCTTTGCCCAATAAACATAAAACAAAAGCCTGGAATGTTAGATTTCCCTCACCTTAAGATGGCAGCTACACAAAAAGAATAGCCTTCCCCTTCCCATAAGGCGTTGCTTCTCACCACAAAATATGGCTTCTCCCACTAAAGGACAGCCTTCTTCTTCCCATCATGCCTCTTTTCCCACTGAGATAGTAACCTGATACTCACTACCTCTTGGTGACTAGTGATGACACAAGCCCCTCCTAGTAATGTCACAAGCTCCCCCAATCCCTAGCCACTACATCACTCAATCCCACCCCAGCTCCTATAAGCCCCACACCAGTCCTATAAGAGGGGCTTTTTGTCTCAGCCATATTGCTCTCTTTCCTTTCTTCAGAGGCAGCCTGGAAGATCCTCCCCACAATAAAGGCCTGTAATGGTCCTGGTCTGGTCTTGGTTTCCAGCTTTTTTACCTGATAGTAAGTATCTGTACCCTGTTGCAGGCAGCTTTAGTAAGGTGAAGTCTATTTCCTGATATTCTCCTGGGCGTAACCCACGTAACTTGACCCTCATCTCTCTCTTCCTACCTTGCTTGGTACTTATTTGAGCACACTCTGGACACTGCATGGTCACAGAGCAAACTGCATCATGGAGACTGAGAATAAAAAATTTGGGAAGAAAAGAGATCAGTCAGTTTTGTTTTTCACAGATGGGTAGTGGAGTAGAGCTGCTAAGCTAGTTCTCTTCCCAAGGTAGCGGGCATGATGATCTTTTTATCCTCCCTCTCCCACCATCTTTGAGAATTGAGGGTGGTTCCACTTTCTGTAGCTTGATTTTCTTTTTTCTGGGGTGTAAGTGGGGTCCTTTGGCAAAACCAGTGGTACAATACAGTCAGGGTTTTGATAGTCTCCACAGTGTCTTGGGCAGCTTTGTGGGCTGCTCAGTTGGCCAGTTGATTCCCCTCTGTTTCAGATGACTCACCTTTTCAGTGTCCTCTGCATGGCATCGCTGTCACTTCAAGGGGGAACAAACAGTTTCCAATAAACATAGGATTTCTTCTCTATTTTTGATCTCTTTTCCAGCTGATGCCAAAAGTCCCCATTTTTTGTACAGCCTGGCATGAACATAAATGGTGGCAAATGCATACCTGCTGTCCATGCAGATGCTGATTTTCTTTCCTCATCCCTATCACAAGGGTTGTGGGAGGGCTATCCACTCTGCCTTTTGAGCAGAGGTTCCTGCAGGGAGGGCTTGGGCCCAGACGATTTCCTGTTGGGTAGTGACTACTGCTTCAGCCTTATGGACCCCTTGTTTCACAAAGCTGTTTCCATCTGAGAACAGGGTATAGGGCCAGCAGGCTTGGGTGAGATCAAGAAAGTTCTGGTGGTCATGGATCACTTCTTCTGGGCTGTCATCTGGTAACAGTGTGTCTGGATTTATAGCCTGAGTGGAGCAGAAGGAGAATCTGGTCTGATGGAGAAGGAGGCTTTAGTACTGGGTGATACAGATTTGACATCCAATGGCCCATGGTCTCTCGGAACAAGATCTCCATGGCATATGGGGCAGCAGTTCTTTGTACTGGCCCAGTGTCAACTTATCAGCTTCTCACACCAAGATAGCTGTAGCAGCCATTGCTCTTGAGCAGGAAGGCCACCCAGAGGCCAGAGTGTCCAGTCTCTGACAAATTGGCCATTGGCCTTTCACAGGGGCCTAAGTTTTGGGTGAATACCTCATTTGTGAAAATTCTGAATGGTTTAGTTACTTCTGGTAATTCCAAAGCCAGAGCTGTAAGCCTCTTTTCAACCTTGGAATGCCTCTTGTTCTTCCTCAGACCATTTTAATGATTTGCCCCCTTCACTGGCTGAGTATGAGTGCCGGGCAATATCTGTGAATCTTGATATTCACAGATGACAATATTCTGCAGCCCCAAAGAACTCACACTACCTGTTTCTTCATGGTTGGAACAGTTATCTGCAGGATTGCTTGCTTAGGGCCAAGGAGAGGCTACACTTACTTTTGCATATTTTATAGCCTAGATAGGCCACTTTTTCCTGGCATAACTGGGCCTTCTCTGCTGAAACTCAGTACCCCAATTTCTGCAGGGTCCCAGGCAGGTCTCTTGTCCCAGCCATACAATCCTGGGGGTTCTTGGCTGCAAGAAGCATATCATCAACATATTGATGAACAGACAACTCAGGATGGTTCACTCGGAACTTGGTTAAGTCTCATTGGAGTGTCTCTCCAAAAGAGTGGGAGAGTTTTCGAATCCCTTGGGTCCATGTGAGTTGACCCATCTCCCCTGTCAGGGGATCTGTCCATTCAAAAACAGATTGGCTGACTCATGGTGGCCAGTAGGATGCTGAAGAAAGCATCTTTCAGGTCCAATACAGTGTAGACCTGAAGCTCTGGAGACAACAGGCTCAACAGGATATAAGGATTTGACATTGTAGGATGGATAGTCTCTACCTGCTTATTTACCTCTTTCAAGTCATTCACTGGCTGGTAATTCTGGTTTTCAGGTTTATGGACTGGCAAGAATGGAATGTTCCACAGGGACCTGGAGGGAGTCAATATACCTGCCTCCCAGAGTCTCTGCATGTGAGGAGAAATTCTGAGTCTGGCCTTCTGGATCATGGGGTATTGTCACACTCTGATCAGGATGGCTGTTCCCAGAAGAGTTATCACTATTGGGAGTGATGAGCTACCAACCCAGATACCCTGTTATTCAGATTGTAGCTGTTGCAAAAGAGAATGAGGAGGGGTACCTCCTCTGTGTCAGGAAACATCAGATACTCTTTAGCCAAGGCAGTGGTCAATACCAACTTTGGGATGGAGGCTAGGCCCAAGTGAGGTCCAGGAAGAGCAAAGGAAATGGTAGCCCTTGGCTTCTGGAGCACATCATGCCCTAGCAAGGGGCACTTGGGGACTATCAGGAAGCAATTCATAACTTGTTTATGCCCCAAGTCCACAATCTTTTCAACAGTCATTGGATAGTTCTTATTTTCCCTTGTGGCCCCTTGGAAAATGGCACCCTGACCTGAAAGAGGCCCAGATAAACCTCTCTTAGAACTGAAATTTTATCTCCTATGTCTATTAGGAACCAATTTGAACAGCCCCCTACCACTGCAGTGACCATGGTCTCCTGAGGGCCAAAGACAAAGAAGCCCTGGCCCCATCAATCTTTCCTTTCTCCCTTGGCAGGGAGAACTAGCAGTCTTTTTCCTTTTTCTACCTTCACAATGTACATTCACACTTTCAATGTCCAACCTGTTTGCACCTAGCACACTGATCCCATAACCAGGGTTGCATCCTCTCTGCCCCTTCTTCCTGGATATCTCACTCCCCTGGCTGACTCCTTGTGACTTCAGCTAAAATCCTTGCCTGCCTGAAATTTCAGCCTGCCTTCTTGATACTAGCCCAGCTTGTTTCTGTTTTTCTGAGTCTCAATTATTATAAACCTTCTGAGCTATTTCCAGCAACTGGCAAGTATTCATTCTTACAAACCCTTCTAGTTTTTATAATTTCCCCCTACTATCCGGAGTGGACTGTCAGTCAAAAGCCAAATTCATCACCTGTGGATTTTCAGAGGCCAATGCATTGAGAGGAGCATACACCCGGAAAGCCTCCAGGAGTCGCTCAAGGAATGTTTGTGGAGTCTCATTTGGCCTCTGAATTACCCCAGTGGTCTTAGACAAATTAATAGGCTTCTGAGCCACCACTCAGTGTACATCCATTAGAGTCTGGTAGTTCTTTTTCAAAGCCTCCCTTCCCTCTTCTGTATTTGCCCTCCACTCGGGTCCAGTGGAAGGAAAAACCTGGTTAGTCCTTGCCCAGTGGGTCTCCTCTGATTCCCCACCTGGAACCAGAGACTCTCAAGCAGCTGCCCTGATCTGTTCACCCCCACTTCAGTAAATAGTATTGTCAGTAATTGCTGACTGTCATCCCAGTTAGGTTGTTGGGTTTGGAGTCCCTTATATGTGGCAAGGGTTGTAGTCAACCTCTACTTATAAATAAGGAATCAGGGCAAGCTGGGGAACAGAGCAGGCTGAAAACCAGGGCCTCAATATTCCTTCAGGTAACCACAGTAATGGTGATAATGCCACTCCTCAAGACAAATGAATTTCCAAAAAGCCTTATCCCTTAATGGCCCTAGGGGGCTGGAAGACAGAGTTCCCTAAGGAGGGAAGCCTCTCATGGCAAGACCAGTGGAAGGCAGAAATCAGATTAAGGTCAGAGGTAGGTGACTGAAACCTATAGGATTTGAGGGCCCAACCTAACTACAGCCTAGAGTTAACAAGAAAACAAAGGTAAAGCTTTAGGAGAGGTCCTCTCATAAAATCTTTATGGTATGAAACAAAGTGTGGGGGGGCATTTTCCAAGAGGGAAAACAGGCAAATGACAAAAAAGAAAGGCATGTTGGGAATAAGAAGCCTGTCCTTTGGTGGGAGAAGCCATATTTTAACATGGAGGCTGCTATTCCATGTGGCAGCCATTTTAAGGCACAGAGCATTCATGGGAAGGAGGAGGCTGCTATTTTACGTAGCACCTGTCTTAAGGCAAGGGAAATCTAACATTTCAAGCTTTTGTTTTATGGTTGTTGGGCAAAGGTCTCTTCTTCTGGAGCAGCTTCAAGCTGACAAAGGGGTGAAGTTTGGGGCTAAACCTGGATCTGGTGGGGGCAGTGGTAGGTGGGTGCTTCTTCCCTCTGCCACAGTGGCCAATACCCTGCCATGATGAGTTCCATGACTGTCTGGTTGGTAAATGCCCTTGTGTGTTCCTGCAAGAAATTTTGAAAACAGCAAAACAGACAGGGACCTATCATGATTAAAAGATATATATAAGCCAGTGGGCCCAACAAGGGAAATAGTCAAGGCATAATCTGGGGAAGCCAGAAATAGCTTTGATCTATTCCCCTAGAAATGCATCATTTCCTTCACTCTTTGATGCACTACTATAATTCCTTAACCTTTGCTTTAACAATCCCTGACTGGTTAACAAAATAACATCATTCTTCATCTAGCACCTGGCATGTTCCCTCTTGGGCCACTGTCAGTATGTTGAGGACCCTTCTCTTTTGTAACATGACTTCTGCTAGAGAATTTATTTGACTTTTTACTGTATTTAAGGACTGGCTTATTTTATCCATGTTTTCTGAAATCTGTATGGATAGGGTCTGATAGAAATATGTGGATGTTATAGAAATGCCCGCTATTCCACTGCCATCCCAGTGAGGACCCCCACTCCCATTAGGAAGGGGACTAGAAGGCAAGCTGCCATTTTTCTGATTGTGTTCTGTGGGAGAAATTGTTTAGACATCTGGGCTTCTGCATAAATGGTCATGGGAAGGCTAAAGAAGTATTTGTAACAGAAAATGTCAGACTGAGGCATCAGAATGCCTCTTGATTACATATGAAGTATAGGCTGTTGGATATGCAGGCTGGGTGTTGTTCTGAGATAGAGAGGGAGCAAGCAAGGCAAGTGATGTTATCATTTTGTCCTGTGCATGTCAGGTTAGTGTTTTTTGTAGGGAATGGGAGACCTGTAGTGAAGGGTCCCCGAACTGTGGGTAAATTGCCAGTATTTGAGACAGATAGGTTAAAATCTAGTGGGACAGGAATTGGAGTGAACAATCTGCGTTAAATGGACATACACATCCAACAGTCAGAGATATTGACAGGGAGCTAGTGGAGGGTGGTACTAAATAGGAGTTGTAGCCTTTATTGAGACTGGGTTATCTGATTTATCATTTGGAGATCTATCGCTTTATAGGGAGATGGAGTGGTGGGCCTCAAAAGTCTATCACTAGTGCCAGTTCATTGACTGCCTCTTTTCATTATTCTTTTCTGCTGGGGGTTTAAGACCAAGTTAAAGTGAGACCTGTGTTAATCAATATGAACATCTTGCTATCTGTCAAGGTCAGTTAAGTCTCTTTAGGCATTATTTTGGAACCATGAATACAGCCTCTCAGCTCCTGTCAGTGTCAGCCATTAGGATGGGTCACAGGCCTTATTTGACCGAGTTGCTTTCAGTGAAAGAGTGGGAGATTTTTTCTCTTGGTGACCCTCCTTTGGCACATGGTACATTTGTCCTCTGTTGTCCAGCAATCTCCCTGCTAAGGAGGTTGGGTGACTTACCAAAGATGTAAGGTGTTGTAGAAAAGGTTTCTTCATACCTTGGATCTTTGATGACCTTGGAGGTCCAGGGCCAAATATTGGCGGTCTTCTTAGCCCAGCTACCTTTTAGTGTTGGTCTCTGCACTTTAGTGGTTGAACACCCAGAAGAGAATATCAGTGACATCAGTAGTACCTTAGGATCAGTGAGCTTAACTATCATAACTTTATCTGGATAGCAAGCACTCTGGAACCTAAAATATAGTTAGAGTACTGTTATTTTTGTCAATCTTGGTTGTTCTAGTAGTTTATCTCCTGTAGCATACTGACAGAAAAACTCTGAAGCAGGAGCCACACATAATAATAATATTTTGGCATGACAATCATGATGACATTGTCTTTACAACAAACTTAGATGTGTATCTTAGTATAAAATAGCCATAGTTAAATATATTTATTCCCCTCTAAAAACACATAAAAACAAAACAAAACAAAACAAAAAAGCAGGAAACTCTTACATAATTATTACCTTTTGATAGGATGCCATCTAAGGAAAATGTATGGGCTTACAAATGTACCTGTAATCATGAGTAGGTGGAGCAGAAGAGAAGGTTGAATACCTGGATCAAAAGGTTACTGTTATAAACAATATGTTGGAAGACCTGTATAGTCAGAAAACATGAACACATTTTGTACACCAGAAAAGTAGTAATAATAGTTATTACAATTATATGAAACTTTGTCCTGTAATCTATCTTGGTACTAAAAAGATCTTTTTTAATAGCACCTTTTTTTTCCCACAGAAAATATATTTTGAAGATGATGAATACATCACAATAACATTTAAACTGCACCCCCCTGGGAGGATCCTGACTGACAATAGAATTCAGACAGACTAAGTGCCCCAACTGGGCATGGGGTTGATCAGGCCCCCATGTCACACATTAGAGTGGACAATCCAGAACCAGAGGTGACTAAGGAGAGTGCCCCAGAGGCTCACCTCTGATGGCTGTTTATCACCCGAACAATGTGTCCTTGGCCCTTTGGGGTTCAGTGACCTCCACTCAGTGGACAGAGCCCCCCGCAAATTCCAGAGAGACTTGCATAAATCTCCAAGGGTGCACATTCTCTTCACAGTTTTTGGGGAAGTTTGCCATCCCCATCTGTGGGGTTATGACTGGCTCTAAGGAAAGATTTCCCCCACTGTAGTAACACTTGTTTTATTTTTATTTTTGTCAGATTCAGAGTCACCCAGGCTTATTCATTTATGAATTCATTCACTATTTTAGCCAAGAAATATTACTTATTCTTTGCTAAGCAGAGACCCAGGCCCTGGCAATATAAGAGTATAAAATAAGCATAAGGTCTTTGCTTTCATGAAGCTTACATTTTAATGGGAAGCTGGTTACAAACATGAGGTAAATTTAAAAGAAAATGTTAGTAGTGAGGGTTAAGATTTAAAATAGGTTCTATGATTGTGACTAACTGGACAGTCATTAAGGCCTTTCCCAGGAAAGATAGTGACATGCAGGTATAACTGGGAAGAATGAATATAATTCCTGGCAACAGAATCAGCACATTAAACAATAAAGACCAACATCTAAAGACTTAATATTCAGAGTGGTGGGGTGAGGCGGGGTGCTGATGGGGCAATCACAGGATGTGACCAATGTGACCAGCTGGCTGCCAAGGCAGGCTGGGCCCTCATGATGATGGCAGGTGCCCTGAGCGCTGGGCCCAGCAGTACAGCCAGGATGGCACTTGCCGCTGGGACCGGCCACACCAGGAGTAGCTGCAACAGTGCCAGGAGTAGAGTTTGGTAAAATGACCCAGGGGAAGAAGAAGAAACAGACGTGAACTGCAGTATCATGCTGGCCAAGACGATCACCATTAATGACAGAGGCATGCCTCAAGGAATAGGTTCTCCTAGTGTTTAATCATGCAGTTATCATCATCTTTTTGGAGTTTTTTGCTTGGGACTATTGACAGCACCCACCTTTTTGGTATTACATGAAACCTTCCGAAAACATACATTTTTGATGAATGGCTTAATTCAAGGATTAAAGGGTTTGTTGTCATTCCTCAGTGTCCCACTTATTGGTGCTCTTTCTGATGTTTGGGGCCAAAAATCTTTCTTGCTGCTAACAGTATTTTTCACATGTGCCCCAGTTCCTTTAATGAAGATCAGCCCATGTTACTTTCTCTGTGGTATTTGCATATGTAGCAGATATAACAGAAGAGCATGAAAGAAGTATGGATTATGGATTGGTTTCAGCAACATTTGCTGCAAGTCTAATCACCAGCCTTGCAATTGGAGCTTACCTTGGATGAGTGTATGGAGACAGCTTAGCGGTGGTCCTAGCTACAGCAATAACTTTGCTATATATTTGTTTTATTCTTGTTGCTGTGCCTGAGTCACTGCCTGAAAAGATACGACCAGCATTGTGGGGAGCGCCCATTTCCTGGGAACAAGCTGACCCTTTTGCATCCTTAAAAAAAGTGGGCCAAGATTCGATAGTTCTGCTCATCTGCATTACGGTGTTTCTCTCCTACCTGCCAGAGGTAGGTCAATATTCCAGCTTTTTTTTATACCTCTGACAGATCATGAAATTTTCACCAGAAATTGTCGTGGCATTCTTTCCATTGTCGCACAGACCGTAGTCCTGAGTTTACTTGTGAGGTCAACTGGAAATAAGAACAGCATTTTACTGGGTGTGGGATTTCAAGTATTACAGCTGGTGTGGTATGGATTTGGTTAGGAACCTTGGAGGGTGTGGGCTGCTGGGGCCGTAGCAGCCATGTCTAGCATTACCTTTCCAGCTGTTAGTGCACTGGTTTCACGAACTGCTGATGCTGACCAACAGGGTGTTGTTCAAGGAATGACAACAGGAACTCGAGGACCGTGCAATGGCTTGGGGCCGGCCCTCTGTGCATTCATTTTCTACATATTCCACGTGGAACTTAACTACCAATATCAGGAGCAGACTTGGGGACAAACACAAGCCCTCAGCACCACTTTGAACAGAATTCTATCGTCCCTGGGCCTCCCTTCCTTTTTGGAGCCTGTTCGGTACCGCCGGCTCTGCTTGTTGCCTTGTTTATTCCGGAACATGCCAGTTTAAGCTTACGGTCCAGTAGTTGGGGAAAGCACTGTGGTGGTCACAGCCATCCTCATAGTGCACAAGCACCGGGAGAGGCCAAAGAACCTTTCCTCCAGGATACAAATGTGTGATGACTGAAATCAGGAAGATTTTTCTATCTTCTCCCAGGTCTTAGCTTTCACCTGTAGCTCTGGATGTGTATTCCATTTCCATGTACGGTGTACTTTAAGGATTATCTCAAGAAATGTATCAGCATGAACTCCGTGGGAACTAAAGAAAGAACTGACAGAACTGGACAGTTCTCCAAAGATGTTACAATTTCTTTTGAAAAGAAACCTTTTGTTTATTAGCACGAGTTTTTTGCCACTAAAGTGTTTTATTACACATCCTTTAATTAAAAGCTATATGTGTAACTTCCTAGATATTAGCATATATTTCTCTGCTGCCATTTCTTTATGGCATCGAGCTTTAACTCTATGCTCTCAGTGAGACAATAGATATGATGATTGTGGACATGTTCATTTTTAACATTGTAAAATCCTGAGTCCAATTTTTAATATTGTAAAATCTTGGGTCAAATAATTCAAAGCCTTAATGCAGATGCACTAAAATAAATGGTAAAGGAATTGTTAGCATTAAAAAACAAAAAAATTAAGAAAATTGTACTAAATCTGAATCATGCTTCAAGCTTCCTTGCAGTAATTTTATTTTAGACATACTACTGTTTTGGAAGTGAGAAAATATCAGCCATTTAGAGTTGAAATTAGGATGGTGAGAGCCTATAAATGCATGCAGGCTCAAATTTTCCTTTTTTTTTTTTTTTTTTTTTTTTTTTTTTTTTTTTTTTTTTTTTGGTACCAGAGACCGAACTCGAGTCCTTGCGCTTGTGAGGCAGGCCACTGAACCGCTGAGCTAAATCCCCGGCCCTGTACCACTCTTTTTGTTTGCGTAATCATCAGAACCACAACACTTGAATACATAATCTCAAAACTATATCAGTAAAGCTGGTAGCCTTGAAAATATCAGTGTGATATCTATATGTAGATAAATGTATACAGTGGCCTTTCAGGGCTGTCACAGTAACACTTCATTTACAGAGCTAATGTTTGTCCTAAAATTTCAGGACCCTAGAAGAAAGCTTTATACAATAATTGTTGTGAATTTCTCTAAAGTGTATATTTTTATGTCCAGTTATATTATTTTAAAAAAGTGTTACTTTGTAAAAAATGTACATAAAGTTTATTGTATAGTTTACACTGTTTTCATCTTGTGTGTGGTTATTGCCTAATGCTTTTTAAACTTGGAATACTCACTGGTTAAATAAGGACATAAAAATGTAAATATTGGTCATAAAATTAAATATGTTAATGATTTTTATAAAAAAATTAAAGACTTAATATTCAGACAATATAGTGGAAGGTTCACACTCAGTAACCAGACTTGGGTATTTGAACCCCAGCTCTACCATCGGGATTTAAATTAAAGGAACAAGTTCCTCAACTTCTATAAGGGTTTTGTAATCATTTTTCTTCCCACTGGTGTATTACGGATAATAATAGTTCATAATTCATAGAGATGCTACAAGGTTTTGAGAAGTTAGAATATGTTAGATAGGTGCCTCATACAAAGCAAGTGCTACATTGGAGAGAGTAATTAGAATTAATATTGCTGAGTATAAACACTCACATTCATAGATGATTTAGTCACAATAATGAAAAAGACAGAAGCACTCTAAAGGTCCACAAATGGATGGATGGATAAAGAAATGCCTTGGAATATTACTCTGCCTTTAAGAAGAAGGAAAATCCTGCGCATGCCACAACATGGATGAACCTTACCAACACTATGCTGTTTGAAGTAAGCCAGTTATAAATAGTCAAATACTGTATAATTATACTAATATGAGGTGTGCACAGTAATCAAAACTCATAGAAACAGAAAGTAGAATGCTGTATGCTAGAGGCTAGGGAAGGAGGAAATGGAAATTTGTTTAATAAGTAAAAAGTTTTAGTTTCATAAGATGAGTCTTGGATATTCATAGCATAGCAATGTAAATGTACTTAATACTGCTTAATGCATAATGAAAATGATTAGGATATTAAATTTTATGTGTATTTTACCATTTTGTTGATTTGAAAGTGCTAAAGATAAAGTGATATGAGACAAGGATCAGAGTAGAACCAGAGCATCAGCTACACAGTAAGAAATGTTACTGGGACAAGTGAGGCTACACATCCCAAATCTTCCTGTTCATATTTTAGTCTGCATGATGGGTACCCTGGAGGGGTCAGTTCACAGCCCACGTGCATAGCCATGATCATCCTGGATGTAATTCTTGTGCAAGGCTACTTTTCCCTCCCACTTTCCTGATGTGTTACTCCAGGTTCTTGTTGCAAACAATAGAAAGTAGTAGGAGAGAAGTTTATTTAAGCTACAAGACAGGTTTGTGTGGGAGACTCAAGGCCAAATTTCCAGGAAAGTGTCACTTGTGCTATGGCATGGATCAGCTGAGGAAACTATGTTACTGATGTCACCAAGCTTTAAATGCTACCATGCAGTACACAGATGCAGTGTTGGTTGCTCTGGCAATCAGCACCAGAGTCATGTGTGAGGAAGGATACATTGCTACCCGCAAAAGCTGCCTGCCTAGTTGCCAATTATACCCACAAAGGTAAATTCCAGACAGCATTTCCTGTTTCAGTTTTCCAGTATATATGGAAATTTCACAAAGGTGAATATGGCTTATAGTGTTGTTACTTTCATGAGCACTAGTTGATAAACACATGGGCAGAATAAAGTTTTCTAGATTTATATCTTGGGGGAATAGAATTCATAAATCTAGAAATTTTTTAAAATAGCAAGGTCAAAATTGCAGAGCAGCCAGAACCTTGACAAAAGCCCTCTCCACTCCACTCCTTGGCTTTTCAACAACAGCATACAGTGGTCCCTCTGTATCCATCGGGAAAATACCCTGAGACTCCTAGTGGATGCTGAAACCAGACAGTACCAAAACCCTATGTTTTTCCTATATATCTATATCTATGATGCAGTTTAATTTATACTGAAATTATTGTATGAGATTAACAACCTCAATAAAATATCACAATTATAACAACATACTGCAATAAAAATTGAGTGTAGCCTCTTGAACTATAGTGTTCTATCTTCTGACGATGTGAGATGAAGTGACTGAGTAGGCACTGGGACACAGCATTCAGGCCACTCTGTGTCACTTCAACACAAGCACTCTGACACTGCAATAGTCCATCTGATAAGCAAGACACCTCCTCCTAATCAACTAAAAAGTGGGTAGCACAGACAAAGGAATGATTTGTGTGTTAGGTATGTTGGAGTGAGAAGATGTGTCATTTTATTGTACTACTGAGAAAGACATGCATTTTGAAACTTAAGGATTATTTCTTTCTGCAATTTTAACCGAATATTTTCAGAGGTCAATTGGCCAGAGAAACTGAAATCATGGATAGTAAAACCTTGGACATACATGCAGTTCTACAAGTAAACCTAACAACTATGACCACATTTAGAAAAACGACAAAAAGCCTCCACCACTGTCTTAAATGAAAAACTTGAGATAAAAATATCGACAATCCTTAAATAAATCTATAAATTCATGGAGATGTGATCTAATGGGTTTACATTTAGACAGGTTCAGTTTGAAAGCTAAAGGGAAATTCAAATCCAGAGTTCAGGAGTTGATCTGGTTTGGATTCAAGGGATGACAAGTGATTTGCACGTTAGATTTAGGGTTACTTGTACACGTCAAGGATTCAACCCTGGGTGATATGTAAGACAGTGATAAAAGAAAAGGAGCAAAAACAGATAGATGAGGAGCCACCAAAAATTAGAAGAACCAGAATAGCGATCCCTATAGAAGAGAGTTTCTAAGAGCATCACAGGTGCAGACTGAGAAGAAAAGCATCTCGGATTTGGCAGACAGGTCACTGGTCATGTTCAGAACATAGCTTCAGCTGAATCATGAGAGTAGCAGCAGAATTCAGGGAATTGAGCTGTGCAGAGCCAGGACAGCAAGATAGGAGGCAGCAAGTCTATGCAAGCACGGCTGAAGTTCATCTCTAAAGAAAGGAGGAGAGGGCAACCTAGTCTGTTCTCCATTGCTGAAACAATGCCACTGATTGGGTAAAGTGTGAAGAGGAGGAGCTTACTTTGTCTCATGGGTCTGATCCAAGGCTGAGGGGCTGCATGTGGTGATGACCTTGTTGATAGAACCTTGATGTGGCATAAGGCATCATGTGAAACCTACCCAAACTGGCTTTTATAGCAGACTCACTCTGGAGATAACCCACAAACCCACTAATCTGTGAATTACATGACTGAGTTCATCCATCCATGAAGGCAGAGCCCTCACATATTAAAGGTCCCATCTCTTAATATCTCATAACACAGATTAAATTTCAATGAGTTTAAGCTGTCAAACTGATTGTGTGTGTGTGTGTGTGTGTGTGTGTGTGTGTGTGTGTGTGCACAAAAGGAGAACTGGTAAAACAGGACAATTGATGTCCAGCCCCAACATGTGCACACACTTGGAGAGCAACACACCATGAGCCCCACATAAAAGTTTACCATGGAGGTTCTCAGTTCATACATATGCTTAGTTTTCTATTAATCTTTCTGCTTCATTGAATTTACCTGAGCATGAAAATTATAAAATCAGTTTCAATAAAAAGTTTTGAAAATGGATACTTAAGCACAGGTGACAATTAGGCAATGCAAACAAATGAAAACAAATTTGCATCAGTCATTCTGGATGTTTTTCCAGGATTAGTTACAAGTCATTTCCTGTGGTTCTGAGAAAAGTTACCCTGAGGCAGAGAACAACTTTTTTCTTACATATTATGTGCCCAGTTTTGTACTCTGTCCAATTAAGTATTCCAAGTATCCTTGATTGGACACCTATGCCTCTTCTGTTTTCTATAAGCAATGAGAAGAGGACAGGTAGATTGAATTGTTGATGCATATTTAACAATGCCAACAAAACCAGCAGTACCTTGAGGTAATGAGCTGCCAATCCTCATTTAAGTCTTACAGCTACTCGAGCCCCCAGGGTTAGCTGTCTTAATGTGCATATAGAGGGACTTCCCTTACTAAAAAGTTCTTTAAAGCTCTGCAATATTAAAACATTTATTAACATAAAAAGAGAGCTTTTAGGCATCCAGACAGATAACAAAGTGATCAACAATGCTGATCTTCCTCACTAAATGCTATCACATATAGAACAATGAAATATGTTTGCAGCAACAACACCAACAGTGAGTATGAAATGTGAGCAGACACAGGACAGGGCAGCATGATGTACATGCAGCCAGACACCACTGACTCCTTGAACAAGCTGCAGAGTCCAAGGGCTAAGTCAGACTCGGCTGTGCCTCCAGAGTGCCTCTTTTCTGTAGTTCCACTTTAGAGAAATGACTGAAGATATGGGGCAACATTCTGAATTTCTAAGCCTTTGCATCCACATCTGGACATATGGACAATCAGGTACACATCACAGGTTGTTATAGGGATTAGAACCAATGACACAGACATTAGATTTCATCAATGCTTTACACTGATAATGATGGTGTCTTTATTAATAATGGTGTGTGTTCCACTCACTGAAGTTCACAATTGCAGGCTGGATTCCAGCTGATTTCAGCATCGTCATCCAGTGTGTGACTTTCTACCCTGTGCTCTTCTTCTTCTCCATTCTGATGTGTCTAATAGGAGTTCCAAGCTCCTAGGAATCCACTGATATGCATACCTCTCTTCTAGAAGGGAACAATTTGAAGTTCAAGTCATTTAAGACTGGTCTTAAGCATTAGTTTTCTGAGTATCTTTTGTTCCTTTCACTATGCTTCCTCAAACAATTAATGTGTTAGTCAGTGTCCTCCAGAGAAAAAGAACCAATAGGACAGGGGCAGGTAGGTAGATAGATGTAAGGAAACAGTTCCTGCAATTATGGAGGTTGGCAAGTCCCAAGATATCCGGAGGAGCTGGCAAGCTAGAGACCCAAGAGAGCTGATGGTTTAGTTCCAGGCTGAGTCTGAAGACCTCAGAACCAAGAGTGCAGATAATTCTGGCAAGTTCAAGACTCAGGAACAGCAGGTGTTTCAGGGTCCCTGAAGGCAGGGAAAACCCCAGTATCCTAGTTTGAAATCCATTAGACAAGAAGGTTTCTCTGTCTTGGGAGGGTAGGGGGGTGGGGTGTCAGCTGTTTTTGTTCTATTCATGTCTTCCATTGATGGACAAGGCTTACCCAAGTTAGGGAAGAAAATCTGCTTTACTCATCTACTGATTCAAAATATTCATGTCATCTAAATTCATAGAATCACACAAAATATCTGGGAGCCTTGTGGCCCAGTCAAGTTGACACACTGATTTAACCATCACAATAAGCACAGAATCCCCAGGCTCAGGCCCGAGCTAGCCAGTAAAGTTCCACTGGTTCAAAGTTAAAGTGACCCAACTTATACCAAAACAGATGAAAGGAATCCTCTGCTGTGGACTTCTGGGAAAGGACATTTTCTCCTCTCCTCTCTCCTTCTCCCTCCCCTCCCCGCTCCTCTCTTCCCTTCTCCCACACCTTCAGAAGCCTGGAAGGGCTGTGCCATTCTCTGTCTCCACAGATGTCTGTGTAAGCAGGGTGGGTAAGGGAGTGAGGAGAATCCAAAAGAAATGGTGTAGCCCTGATCAAGCCAAGTGTAAGGTCTGATAACTTCAGGATATTCTGCTACCTGTACACACCCATCTTCTCTACTGTGCAAAACAATTTGTTTGGGTTTTCTGTAACTTACAACACGAAGTTTATCTGGCCTGCTCTGACAACAAGACTATACTTGTCAGTAACCTATCCCTTGCTTCTGAATTCTGCTCCCTATAAAACATTCAGCATTTGGGATACCGTCTGAGCTCAGTGATATTCTCGGGGCTTGGTAGCACACAAAGATCACCTCTGTCTGGCTTTACCTTTGGTTAATGAGTTATGAGAGTCTCTCTTCCCTGTCACCCAAATGTCAAGGAGTTAGGAAGCCATTCCAGAGCGAATTCACCTTTGGAACAGACCTTAGGCACTGAGATTTGGGAAGCTGGTCACCTTTGCGGCTCAGCCTCTCACCTTGCCCATATCCCACCTTTTTTGTTGTCACAATACTTAGAAAGAATTATTGAATCTGTAATATTACCAGATTAACAAAACAAAACAAATGATTGAATAGAGGGTATTTGTTGGCAAGCATAATTGATATCATATTTAAACAATAATAGTGTTTATTGGGTCAAACCAGTACCTTATTCTATTCCAAGACTCTGTTCTTAATAGTGAGTCAAGGGACAGTTGTTGAAAGAGCACAGAGCTTGCCTTCCATGGGATTCATTCCAAAAGAAATACTAGCATCACTTCACAGAGTTCTTATTTTCATATTAACTGTAGATCCATGATCTGTGAATTTATTTACGTAACTTTCTTCAATCTATATGTATTTTTGACCAAACACAGATCCAAGCTTGGTCTTCAGTAGAAAAATAGATCATGATGTTTTTCTTTGTATTGAGCCCCAAGTCTTGATGCTAAGTTTAATATATAAATTCATCTTTCACCTAATCATAACCCTGCACCATTTACCATCTGTGCCTGAGGTTTTTTGTAGCTCACATTTCTGAATCTGTTTGCTGCGCAAGTGCAAGTGCAGTGTCCGTTGGAATTTGAGGGTTGGAAATTGACTCTATCAACCTGGTCTTGGAAAAGTGGCTCTCCTCGAGCTGCTCTCTGATTTTAAACTGTGCTGAGCCAGCTTCAAGGTTCTGCTCAAAACAATGAGATCAGAGGAAGGCATGGAGCATGCAGGGTTAAAACAGCCTTCCCAGGCCTGCTCTGGTGATGTCAGTGGCCACTGCAGGAATAGTCAGAGCTGTGGTCACCCTCTATGTGGGAGGCATTGCTGCCTTTGAGAAATGTCTCTGCTTTGATCAGAGTTTAAAGGCCAAAGTGGCAGCCTGTGTTTGGCAGCTGGCCTCTCACAGCATGAGTCCTGGGCTTGAAATGGGGAAACCAAAGATGCAGCTCTGGATGCATGATTTTAGAAAAATCATTTAAACTCCAAGTCTCATTTTTTTTTAACATTTTAACATCTGTACATATATTTTTTTCTTACATATTCATTTTTTTCTTTTTATTGAGTTTACTGGTACATTCTAGGTATACAATACAGTTACATTCATTACTGGGATCTTGTACCTTTACATGACAGGTCTTGGTTCTCATTTTTTCCCCATAACCTTGCTCTCCCTTCACTCCCTCCTCCCTTCCCTATTTACAAAAACTTTATTTCCATTTTTTCATTTTCTCATATTTTTTTCTTTTCCCTTATTCCCTTTCCCCTACCCTTCCCACTTTCCCTACACCTTTAGCCCTTTTCTTCCTAAGTCTCAATTTTTGGATCTTCATATCTGGGGAAAGAATACTTGTTCCAGAAGAACCAAGTACTGGAGAGTTGAGATAAGAATTGAATGAGGCAACGCATGGGCTAGACTCACATATATAATATACCTGGACATGAATAAGCCCAGTTCAAGCCACTGTCTGTGGGCGGGGCCGAGGGCTGAGGGTGGGCAAATGGACTTTCCCACACAGTTCTATCCATTCTGGTCAGACCAACTAAGTCAACTATTATCAGGCTCCACTTGTAACCTAGAGATACATTACAGGTCCCCATCCTTAATAATAGGCAATTAATTCTAATAGATCACATTTGTTTTTCGCACACTACATACCAAGCATCACACAAAATGCTGCACATATTCTATCTCATTTAATTTTCATAACAACCCTGTGAAAACTACACCAATCTTAGATTTACTCATGACAACATGTAGGCTGATTGCTTAAATGGCCTGACTTTGGTTGCAAGGGACAGAGCTGAGATTTGTTGAGACCAGAGCCTATACTTTAAAACATAAAGACATATTTTTAAAAAATTGGTTGACAATGATAGAATGCACAATAATGTTGAAAGAATTATATATGGTTGACCAAACTATTAGCTTTACCATAAATATGTATAAAAAATGCTCTATGGTTCCAGTGTTAATTCTATCTGCTCATCTCTAAGAAATTGTTGATATTTTTGGCCAGGTGTGGCCTAGGGTATGTTTCTGCTATGATTTGAATTTGTCCACTGAAATTTAATGTATTGAAAAGTTAATCCTCAAAGTCATGTGTTAATGGCATTTGGAGATGGGTCCTTTGAATAGGGTTTGATGAGGTTCTGAGAGTAGGGTCCCTGTGTGGATGTCAGTGGCTATATATGAAGAAGAAGAGAGGCTGAGTTAATGAGCTAGCTCTGACTCACTATCTCACTGTGATCCTCTCTGCCATGCTACAGTGCAGCAGGAAGACCTCATCAGATACCGGATAGAGGCTGTTGCTGTGCTCATGGATAACCCAGCCTGTGGAACTAAGAGCAAAATCAACTTCTAATCTCTATAAATTACCCATTTGTCAGTATTTTGTTACATTAGTATATTATTAAGTATGTTATTAAGCTAACAGAGGCTCATCTGTTACTCATTCCAACAGTGTCTAATTAGCAGATAAGAATGGTGGCTTCCAGGGGAGGTGGGGACAACTGACCGAGGATTGCAGAGCTCCAGGAGGAGGTGAGACCCGCGGTGCTCCCCAGCCCCTATGCCTCAGTGCCAGCAGAGCAAGCATTCACCTGGATTTGCTGCCTTCCATTCTCTTCTCAGCCTGATCAACCCTGCCCCATGAGCCTCAGCCTTTCCCTAACAGATCCGACCTCCCCAGGTGCACACACATATAGTCTGTCATCCTGCTCAGCCCACAGAACTTTGAGACTGGGAGAAGTAGGCAAGGGACCAAGAAACCCACAGCTCTTCACAGCATACCATCTGTGTGAAGAAACTGTAATTTGCCAGAGGTTACTGGAAGCAATCAACATGTAACCTGTTAGTATTTTTACAGAAAAGTGAGTAGGTTTGCCTTCAGCGTGCTTTTTTTGGTGCATCATGCTGTGACCCCGTGACATTTTCACTGCTCATATCATCTCCAGAACTCCTCTTCAAGAAAACAGTAGGGAAGATCTGGCTCTTTTCTATCTCATTTGTTTGTTTGTTTGTTTTTCTAGTTCTGGGGATGGAACACAGGGCCTCATGCATGCTGAGCACATGTTCTACCACTGAACTATATCCCTGGCCACTGAAAGGTTTTGCATCAAAGGCACCTAAATTATACCTTAGTTAAGAAACATACCAACTAGCTGTGTGACTTTGGGCTAGTTACTTCTCTTTGACCCTCAGTTTCTTCAATTACATAATGGAAATAATGATACTTAATTTACAGAACAGTGGGAGAAATGAAAGAAAGGATGAAAATGAAAGTTCCTGTACTGGCATATAACAGATTCACAACTGTTTTCTATCTTGGGGATTCCTCATCAGAAATGGAAGCATTAGTTTGAATAACTTAGCTTGAATAACTTAGCAGTGACAAATCATTGTCTTTGCAAGATGAATTATACTTTTGAAAATAGCCAAAACCTACTGGATTCAAATGTGAAAAATAAGTCAACTGATCAAGTGGACAGGATAGGACACAACTACTGTGTTAATGAGGATGATTTCCTGAAAAGTTTAGAGACACCCACCATGTCCGAGGACCACCCTGGGTGGTGGATACAACAGCACCCTAACCGGACCCTTTTCCTGGGCATCTCACAGGTTGATGTAAGCTGCAACCACATCACGATTGGGGTAAATATATGCACAGGTGTCCAAGATGACTGATTTTCAAAAACCTATGCCAGGTTGAAGACACCCTGGAAAGTTCATTGGAAAATAATTTCTTCTATACTATAAACTAACCAATAAACATCCAGCCCTTTGATATAAAACATACAAAAGACTAATGAGAAAATTCTTCCAAATAATTGGCTATTCTTCACTGATCTGCTGTTTTATCAAATTAAAAAATAAGCAATTAAGTTATGCAAATTTCCTAATTACACAAGCATTTTCAAGCCATGTGTTTCAAACTAAGAAAGGTAAGTTTGTAATTTTCCCTGTTGGAATTTCTAATCAAGGGATCAATTATTACTTTAAGTTACATGTAGCTCTTGTGATGTAAAGACAAAGCCTTACACTGTGAGCTTTCTCCTGTGTGCAATAGCCCCTCAAAATAGGAAGTTTAGAACATTTCTGTTTTGCCTCCATTTCCTCAGTTGTTAATAGGACATATCAGAATCACTGACTGCCGTGAAGATAAATGAGCTGACAAACAGATGTTCTCCCATCTGTGATGCAGTCATATCCTGATAACTCCACTGTAAGCTGACAATATTACAGTCATGTTAGGGTTTAGATTTCAGGTGACCCCCACAGACCACACCCTATGGGTGTGGACCCCAACATGTGCGGTATTGGGAGGTGGTGGAGCCCTTAGGAGGTAGGGCCTTGAGGAAGTGAGTGAGGCCACTTGAAGAGGCCATAAAGATCCTGACCCCTCTTCTCTGTTTCCCATGTGTGTCATGAGGTTAGATTTTCTCCACCAATGCTTTCACCATGGTGTTCTGCCTCACCACAGGTACAAGCAACTGAGCCATCAACCATGGACTGAAACCTCTGATACCATGAGCCGAAACAAAATGTTCCTCCGTTGAGGTTATCTCAGGTATTTTGTCATGGTGACACAAAGCTGACTAACACAATGTGGACAATGTATTGACTATAACTAAGCTGTGGACCATGCTAGCTTAGCCACCTGCCTTAAACTTGGTCAGAATACTATCATTAGCCTAGAATTGGTTAAAATCATTTACCACAAAGCCTATTTATACAAAAGTATTGATTATCTCATGTAACTTATGAATACTTGTATCTAAAAAAACACCTCTAGAAGCTGGGCACAGTTGGGCATGCCTATAATTCCAGCACTCTGGAAGGCTAATGCAGGAGAATTGCAAGTTCAACCCCAGTCTGGGCAATTTAGTGACTTAGTAAGACCCTGTCCTGAAATAAAAAATAAAAGAAGAGCTGGGGATGTAGCTCAGTGCGAAGGCCCTGAGTTCAATCCCCAGTGCCGAACAACAAACACCCTCTGGCTACATAGCACACTGGAGAGCCCCAGTGGTTGCCCTCATTTGTGGGTATGACTGGGAGATGTGGTCCCTACCATTGTGTAGGGACATGAATGGATAGATCAGCCACCCAGTGCCTGCCCAGAAAGAGATCCAAATTCAAAATTCCATCTGTTTTCTCCTGAATGTGAATTGCTTTTGCTCTATCAAGTCCAAACATGTAGCTTGTAGCAGGTTATGTTGGGGACCATTTGTAATGAAGGTGTTTAAACAGTGCCTGGAGTATTGTACATGTGCTATTACTATTGTTATTCTAAGCTGATACCCAAAACAAAAATCTTAGGTAGTGAGTTGATGACTGGTTCCCATACTGAATCCCTCCTTCCCCTTGTGGTTAAAAGGCACCACCTAAGTCAGCTTCCTGGGTTTGGCTTCACAGCCAGCAATAACTAAATTCATGTTACATTGTAATCATGTAAAGAGAAATAAATACACAGATCAGTCTTCAAAGTGGAATTAGGTGGGGAGGTCAGGTCAGAGCAGGGACAGATGGGAGCTCATCTTAGGTGAGACGAATGAACCATTAATGTCACAGTGCTGGTGATGGGGCAATAATGCACACTGGGCAAGCCTTTGCTTCCACCTCCCATGTTTTTTCTTTGTATAAAATGTTCTGTTCTAGAAATGTAGCCATCTATGTTTCATGGTGTTCCTGCCCAGCATATCGAAGTGTTCTATAACCGTTTAAGCCGCATGATGTTCCTACCAGGAAACTTTTGTTAACTCCACTTCTTGTTTCTGTGCACATGCTTGCCCAGCACCTATGCCCATGCCCTGTACCCTGTAGATCTCTATATAAGGCTGCTTCCATTTCTGCTCAGCACTCATAATTTGAAGTAGGCAAACTCCTCTGAGCCAGCTGGCTAATGCAGGTTTTTCTCCATCTCTTCAAGTAACTTCTGGATTCTCAAGTTTTCAAGTTGCTGTAGCTGTAAGCACTTGAGCTGTAACTCTGAGCTGTTCCACTTTGCCACAACAATGGCAACAATTTGCCAAGTTTGAATTTGGCTTTGAACATCTCCTTTCTACATTCTACAGCTCTTTGTCACAGTGTGCATGGAGTGAAGATTCAAAATATAAGCTGTTCTGGGTACTTTTCACTTCCTTCATTACTTCTAGTTTTAACCATCCAATTCATTCAACCAAAGTGACTAATTTTCTTTATTCAGTTGTTTCAATAGTCAAGAAATGCTAAGATGCCCTCTGTCCTACCTCCCTATGACAGAGATCAGCTAACTCTTTAGAGGGTTTTCAATAGAGAAATGTAATGGCTTCTATTATTAATAAAATTTGTTCTCTGAATCTTCAATCTATGAAATGTTAATACGTAATGTCCTTGGGTCTCCTTTCACCCCAAACATCCTCAAACTACTTTCCATAATAGGACTCCACCCAGCAAAGGTCATTTACCTGATGTGCCGCAGTCACTTAATTGAGTCAGTGTAGGAGGGAGATCAAACTCCTCAGGCAACTGAAACAAATTCCCACAGAGGCTACCTGACAGCATTGCAGCATCCAAGAATAGAGTTGAAAAGTAATTAAGATGGTCTGCTTTTTTCACTATTGGAAAAAAAAAAAAGGAAATGGAGGCCCAAGGAAATTGAGTGATTTGACTTAGCAAAAGACACCTGACTGGGCCAGGGATTTAGCTCAGCGGTTCGGTGCCCTGCCTCACAAGTGCAAGGACCTAAATTCGATCCCCGGTACAAAACAAAACAAAACAAAAAGACACCTGACTGATAATGCTTAATAGCACACAAGGACTGGTATTGGCACTCAAGCCTCCAATATTTTTCTTTCTGTTACTATCCTGCAGTCCCCAAAGCCTCTCACTGTGCCCAGTACACAGCAGCCATGCATTATATGATTTTTAAATGGACAAAAGATTGCCAAAGATGTGTGCCAGGCTCTGTTCTAAGGCCTTTACATGCATTAACTCATTTGCTGCCTGCAATAATCCAATGAGGGAGATGCTTATCACCAGCCTCCCTTTACTAAGATGCATGGAAATTAAGACATTTGCTTAAGATAACATGGATAGAAATGGACAGGGCCAGGATTTGAACCCAGGCCTTGCTGTCTTACTGAGGCTGTGATCTCTACACAATCTTTTATTGACAATGGAAGGATGGTGTGATGGTTGCATCTGGATGTCCCCACAAAGCCGCATGCAATCATAGGTGGGGCTCTCTCAGAGGTGGCTGGATCTAGAGTGTGTGGTGCACTCTGGGATTGATTCAAGGTGCAGTGCTAGGCTTAAGGGCACTAGGATTAAGGGTGTGAGTGCTACTTACCCTAAGTAGCCTGGATAGAAAGATCTGTGGTCATCCCTTGTATGAACGAAAACCTAAATACATGAATTACTTCTCCTCTGCGATGCCTATCTGCTGTGCCATGCTGCCTTAGGGCCAGCCGATTGTGGACTGAAACCTCTACAAACTGGGAACTAAATAAACCTTTCCTCTTTAACTCAGGGTGTCAAGTATTTTGCCTCAGTAACAAGAGCAATAAATAAGACAGACGGGTACACAGCAACATTTTAACACTCCACATTATGCATTTTAACACTGCACAAGGTGGGCAGGTTCTGGAGAAATAATTTGGGAATGATGACAAGATATAAACACAGAATTATACACGAATAGTACTACCACAAACAGGTGCTTTGTAATAGATACACAGAAGGCAATTTGATAACTGTGTATCTTACATACAACATAGCCCCTGCAGACAGCCAGAGAGTCTAGGTTTGTGGGTCTAACCCTCAAACACTATGTCACATGTGGCAAGGCAAAATATTAGCTTTCTTGGCATATAAATTCAAGTAACCAGCACTATGCTGTGTATAAAAATTTGAACTATGGGTGCCATTGAAATTGCCTTATGAGAGGTAGTTAGCCGAACCTGTTTTAATGCTAGCAGGTATATTGTCACAGAAATCATCAACATTATTGCATGTTCTGTCATTGTTCTGACCTTTATGCTATCATACAACTTTCCCTAACACTAAATTGGAAGGTTGTCTCCAAGACAGCTGATATTTTTAATATCCCCACCATATCTACTTCCCATAGTGGTATAGCCACTATTTTGGGGGAAACATCCCTTTTAAAAACTTTCTTGGAAAGAACTAGTTTTGTTAAACTTGACGTTCATCTGTTCCAGATGATTGCAGAATGAATTTGAAGTTCTCTTTGAATCCATCTGAAAGTTTCTTCTCTTTTCCTGGATGGTGGTCTAGACCAATGGGTTGCCTAAGGTCTAACAGAATGGCTGGTATGGGATGTGGCAGTAACACTGGGGCCTCCTGGGATTGCAATGGAGCAGCAGACATCTTTCATGGCATCCTTGAAGTGACCCCTTGCTGTAGTTGAACTCTGGAAAGTCCCCCAAAAGTCCATATGTTAAAGGCAGTCCACAGCTTGTCACTATTGGAAGGTGATAAAACCCTTAAATGGTGGGTATTGTGAGAGATTTAGGTCATGAGGGTGTGTCCAAAAAAGAGACTAAAGGACCCTGTTCTCTTCCTCTTTTTATTTCACTTTCATCAGTGATGTGAGCAGCTTCCACATTCTCCCTCTATGATGTTCTTCCTTACCACAGGCCCAAAAGCACTGGGATTGGCCAACCATGAACTGAAACCCCTGAAACTGTGAGCCAAAATAGACCTGCTCTTAGGGCCAGGGATTTGGCTCAGTGATGCTTTTGCCTGCCTCATGAGCACAAGGTCCTGAGTTCAATCCCTGGTACCAGAAAGAAAAAAAAGAAAGAAAGAAAGAAAGAAAAAAAAAATAGATGTGCTCTCCTTATAAGCAGTTTGTTGCAGCTATTTTGTTCCTAGACTGGAAAGCTGGCACAGTCCTCTTCATGGACTCTTTTACCTCCTCCCCTCTGCATACTTTGAGGTGGCCCCCTGAGCACAGGGTTCCTATTCAGAGTCTGCACGAGCCACAGAGGACCATGGACACAGAGGGAAGCTGTGTCTATTTCATTTTTTAAATGTCCACACCTTAAGTATCTATGTACACCATAATAACTCTTCCTTTGTGAGTTCACTGATGTTTGAAAAGTGACGTGTAGATTTCTCTTTCGTAGGACACACAAGAATCTCTTCTTGAAAATGTAAGCAGTTTCCAGACAGGTTTCAGTAATAAAAATAGCCCAAAGGGATTGTTTTGATATTTCTTAAAATTCTTTTCTGAATCTCCATGGCTGAGTCACTAGTCCCCCATAGGACACAAATACATGGGGAACACACTCCCATCAGCAAGTCTTAGGTGCCCCTGGGAAGAAAGAGAGTAGCCCTCCGATGTGTGCGCCAATGACATCTAGTGGCCACAGAGAGAAGTGCCCTCCTGAACTCCCCACCCTGGGTACATCTGGAACCTACCTATCCGGGTCTGGGAAGGAACTCAGGTATTAAGCTGCTTCGTCCTCCTCATCTCCAGGTAAGACAGCTGAAATTCAGGGTAAGAACGATTTGCCCGATATCACATCTCCTGCACGTGGTGTTGGTACTTCTTTCCCATAAATCATTTCCTCTAGAATATTAATATACAGAACTCCAGGCAAATTACCCATGCAATGATGGCAGCTGAGAGGAAGTTTCAGTGGACTATGGTTCACTATGTATTTGCATTTAAGGGAGGTGATTTTCCAAATTCTGTTATTCATCTTTTATCAATCATGGCATTAAGGCAGTACTTGCACTTTGAAACTCTGTGTGAATATATCTCTCATTAGACTTTTGCTGAATTTCTTAATTATAAAATGCAATTTAAAACCCCACGAAAGTATTCTTGCTGTGAAGAAGCTTTTTAATAGAATGGGATCCCAGTTGTTGATTTTTCATGCTAGTTCACGTGCAGCTGAGGTCTTGTTCATGAAATCTTTTCCTACACCAATGTCTTCATGAGTTCTGCCTGACCTCTCTTCTAGCTGGTTTAATGTTTTTTTTTTTTAATATTTAGATATTTGATCCATTTCTATTTTAGTTTAGTTCATGGTGACAGATATAGGTTAGCTTTTTTGTTTTTGTTTTTTGTTTGTTTGTTTGTTCTTTGTTGTTTTTTGTGTGTGTGAGACAGGGACTCTATGTAGTTGAGACTGACCTGGAACTCACTATGTAGTGCAGGCTGGTCTCGAACTCACAGCGATCCTCTTGCCTCAGCCTCCCGAGTGCTGGGATTACAGGCGTGCACCACCACGCCCAGCTTAGGTCGGGTTTTAATATTTGGCAAGTTGAAACCCAATTTTTCCAGCACCATTTATTAAGGAGGCTAGTTTTCCTCCAGTGAGGGTGTTTGGTTCTAAGAAAAGGTAAGAGGGGAAGAGGGAGGTGTAGGGGAAAGGAAAGAAGGGAAAGGAAAAAAATAAAATAAAAGGAAATAAATGGAAACAAAGTCTTTGTAAATAGGGAGGGGTGGAGGGGTTGAAGAGAGGGTAGGTGAATGGGGAAAATATAAGAACCAAGATGAATTATGTAGATACGAAGTCCCGACGATGAATGCCATCATATTGTATACTTAAAATGTACCAATAAAATGAATAAAAAATATCTTGCTGCTTAGACAGTTAATGTTTATATCTAAAGTTAAAATATCAGAAAGGTAAATAACTGTTGTAGGTACTGATAGAACTCTTAAAACTAAAATAAAATGCTAAAACAGTATTTTTTTTTTCAGCTCAGAGAGCAGCAGGAAAGGAGAAAGAATTCAAGGGAATTTGGAATCAGTGTTATGCAAGGTACAGGGGGAAAAAAACCACAAGCCAAGGTTTTTAGTCCCAAAATATCCCTACAGGAAACTCAGTGGAACAATTTTCCATGGTAAACAGGAGACATGTCTTATAAATAACGAGGTGGACAGGGCTGTGGGGAGGGGGCCAGGGACCCATGGCCACAAATGGGTCACTCAAATGGTCAGGCCCTGGTGCTGCCAGCAGCTATGGGGTCCAAGGCCGAGGCATTGAATATTTATACTCTGCTCAGAAAATAGCGTTTGTAGAGAAATTCAGTGCATTCCACAGTGTCCAGAGAGTTCCTTAGGGTACATTTTTTTACCTTTTCCTTCTCTCCTTGTCATCAGCCAGTGTCCATGGAGACTGGTTTTTACTTGAGAATAGGGAGAAAAGGAGAGATGGAAATTCTTAGCAACCTGACTGGAACATTATAGGATGGAATAGAAAGGTAGGTGGAAGGAAGGAAAGAAGGAAGGAAGGAAGGAAGGAAGAGAAAGAAAGAAAGAAAGAAAGCCTGCCTTACAGCAATAGTATGGCCCTTGAATATAATGGCTTTCTCTCTCTCTCTCTCTCTCTCTCTCTCTCTCTCTCTCTCTCTCTCTCCCCCCCCCTCACCAAATTAGATGGTTTCTGAGTGATAACCCAGAAGTAAAGACTATACCCCAGAGTTTGGATGGTGCTGCTTTTGGTCCCTGACTGCTTGTCATCTGCCCATCCCCAAACTATCACCTCTCAAGACTCACTCATGATCTCCTTTGGAATCTCCTTTGAGCCCTACCTCTGCCCACCAACAAGGACCATCCTCTCTCCTGGCTTCCTGGGGCTGGACCAGTGGAGAACAAGAGAAAGCTTCAGCTTATCAGCTTCCTTCCCTCCCATCCCACTGGGCACCACCTCCTCCCCCAACTCCAGGTTGTACCTGTGCTTGCCCAAGTGCCTTCACTGAGGTTGCCAACAAGGCAGCACCCAAGAGCAGGAGGTGGGGAGCTTGTGCACCTCTGGCAAAACCTTGGCAATTACACCTAGTGAAACTGACCAGAGCCTGCACAGGTAAGTCGAGGCAGTGTGGCTGTAGTGAGATGGGCAGGAGAACCCTGAGACAGTCGACAGGGGACTGAAGAAGTTTTAGCTCCAGCCCCAGCATGTCATTCACCTAAATCACCAAGCAGAGGTGGGCAGCACATACACTGAGATTGGAAATCATTTCCTGTGGTTTACATCTGGCAGGTCAGGCAGATCCTCGGAAAGGGGCATGTGGCATAGAGCAAAGGAAAGGGAAGTAGGGTCTCCGAAAGTCTCAGGAGGTTGGCACCACAGTATTCCTTTAGCATTCTCTTACTTGGTCCATTTTGGAGGAAGTTGGGGAAACTGAGACAAGAAAAGGCTTTCTAAAGGCACAAAGGACACCTGGCCCATGGCGCATGGAGTTCTAGAACCTGGCTTGACTCAGTTTTGTTCCAGCATGTTCTTATAGCTGAGTATACTAAGATGCTTTAGTACACGCAATGGCAAATAACACATTTTGGGAAAATAGGCCACTTAGGACAGGAAAACAGCACCGAAATAGGAAACTCCCCGCTTCTTCATTTTAGTATGGGTGTTGTAGCAATTGCTGTACTTGCCTAACATGACAGTGCACAGCTCTTGGTCCAGGGAGTCCTGCTAGGATCAGCACAGCTTACTAATGCACAGATCACCATCAATAATATTATGCATACATACTGGATTTGAAGCCAAAAGGGCAAATTGTATGTAACATATGGGAAGTGCATGAGCACCCTTGCATTTAATCCTTTTACTGAGATACAGCAGACAATGACTTCCACTCTTTTGGATTTTTGCCCCAGGTTGAGCCCTGGCAGCTGCCACCTGTGTCCTGGGTGCTGCCCTGGCTGGACACCAGCAAGGAGCCCTCCTCCTCCACTAGCTGTTGGCCTCACCCCAGGGCAGTATCCCCTGAACAACAGTTCTGGAACAAAGCCAGCTTCCAACCCTACACAGCATAAGGCACCCCAACTGTTGGGTCCGTTTTCTATTTTGTTTTGACATTTTCTTTTCAAGAAGGATGTTGGCTTTCTTGAGAGGACATGAGGCAGATAAATTTGGCTCTAGGAAACCAACCCATCAACATTATTAGATTTCAAGGAACCAGAGTGCACTGAAGATTTTAGCCTCTCGTTACCGACTAAAGGCCAACTTTTCATTTTCTAATATCTTGATATTTAACATTATTAACCGTTCCTCAAAAATCTATGGTTAATATCATTCCTGCAGTTTCCACAGATGGTTCAGAGGGAGTCTTAAAATGTAAATGAAAATAATCAGATTTGCCTCTTTTGGCTTGTTTAAAGGCTCCTGCTGTGTTGGCTGCATGGAAAGGGGATTTTAGGTACTTTCTCCAGAATATTTATAGATGTGGGTAAAGCCTGCGATGATAAATATATCCTACATCCTCTCTTCATGCGTTTCATGTTTTTAATATTCTGAAATTAGCATACTAGAATATATATATATATATATTTATATATATGATATATATATCAGCTGTCACTCTGAATTCTTAGATTCTACATTGTTGGATTAAACCAATCACGGATCAGATATATTTGAAAAAATATCTGAGCTGGGTATGGTGACATACACCTAAAATCCTAGCACTCTCAGAGGCTGAGGCAGAAAGATCAGAAGTTGGAGCCCAGCCTGGGCAACGTAATTACTTAGTAAGACCCTGTCTTAAATTTTTAAAAAATTTAAAAGCAGGGAGGTAGTTGAAGCTATATCTGAGTGTAAAGACCCTGAGTTCAATACCCCCTCATACCACAATAAATAGATTTTAAAAAATAAAATAAATTGGACTAAATATATACACGTATACATATACTGAACACATACATATACAACAGAGTTCATTTGTAAAGCCTACAAAACCTGGTTGGTAGTGTAACTCCAGTGTGAAACCAAAGGCCTGAGAGCCAGAGGAGCTGATCATGGAGGCACCCTACTCATCAATGATCCAATTACTATCCCAAATCCCTACTTCTCAACACAGGAAGCTTTTGGGGGACATTCTTGATCTAAACTATAACATGTGTATCATCTAATCCTTTGAGGGTTGAGTTGAACAAAAAGGGTACCAGGTAGAGAGACTTTCTAGGCAAAAACATAACAAAATAAAACAAAAGGACGGTGGAAGCAAGGTAATCGTTGAGCTGGGACATTCATTTCCTCTTGCCCTTGGATGCTGGTGCTCTTGGTTCTTGGACCTTGGGCCTTGGACCAAGATTTATATTATCAGTTCCTCTGGCTCTCAGGCCTTCAGTTTCTGACTGGAGTTACACTACCAGCCTTCCTGTTTTTTGTTTTGTTTTGTTTTTTCTTGGCTTGTAGATGGCAGATCTAGGACTTCTCAGTCTCCATAGGGGTGTGTGCCAATCACACACAAAATCTCTTTCTACATGTTTATGTATATCCTATTGGTCTTGTTTCTCTGAAGAGCCCTTACTAAAACAAATGTGAATGCCAAAGTGAAAAAGATTGTACGAAGCGTTGAAGAGGACAATGAGGAACTTCAACATTGTCTTGGGAATATAAATTAGCACAACCACTTTCAGAAACTGTCAGGATTTCCTAATGCTGCCCAATATGCATACCTTCAGATCATCAATTATTTCTTCAGTGTGTATTCCAGATCCCTATCCAGTGGCAATGTGCACATGCACTTATTTAAAAGAGTGGAAGAATGTTCATAGCAGCTTGACTTCTAACATCCAAATTTCAATCCGTGTGGAAAATAATAAATAAATTTTGGTATCATAAAATGAACACACAAAGCCTCAAGAACGTATAAACTATTGATACACACACAGGGATTAATCTTGCAAACATGATGTTAAATGAAAGAAGCCAGACACACAGGGACACACATTCTATGGTGCACAGGGGTAAAGACTCTAGGGCTCCATTTGTGTAAAATGCAAAAGCAAGCAAATATCACATGTAGCGTTAGGTGTTAGGACAGTGGGGACCTTCACTGGGTACAGCAGTGAGTAGGAGGGCACAAAAGGAGGGTGTCTGGGAGGTGTTTCTTAGTTTACTTTTAGAAAATTTAAGCAACATTAATGACTTTTCATGAACATTTCTATGCATGTGATACATTCTGGCAAATGTTTTCTTTTTTAAAAAATCTAATACAGGACTCTACCCAAGGTTTACTATGAGGTAGAAAATGCAACACTTGCCATTTATTACAAGGCAGACTCAAATTTCAGACACAACTTATTCAGGCACCATGCAAATTCCTTCTGATCAGTCACTATAGTTACCTGTCCACTCTGATCATTCAGCTGGATATTATGATCTTGTTTTCCAGATTAAGAAAGTGAGGCTCCAAATGAAATCATTTTGTCCATACGTCTGCTGAGTGGCAGATGCTTTCACTGTCATTTAGGTCAATGGTCTTGACTTCTACAGGTCTTAATAAGGTGAGCAGGGCAGCCTAATGCCCAAGACTCAAATCCAAGTTTCCATCTGGCAACCTGGCTTGCAAGTGAGGCCAAGAGCCTGGAGTTACAACAAATCACAGAGACTCTGTGACCTGGCTTTCTTTTTTCCCCTGAAGTGCAAGATAATCTATACTTCAAAACTAATATTAAGCTGTAATATTCTTCCCTGGAACTCCTGACCTCCCTTTACATATTGATTTTATTTCACTACCCTGTGTCATAAACTTGGTATTGTTTATAGAGTTATTTTAGACACTAAAATTTCTTCCATAACCACATTACACTATAACATTTGGAATAATTAAAAAAAAGTGATCCATCCAATTCAGTTTAATAATCTTACAGCTTTCCTTGGGGGATTTGATGTTTTGCTTCCTAGCTGATTAAATTAAGATACAAAAGTTTATTCAAAATGCCTGTCTCCAAAAAGCTTTGGCTCATAATAAAAGGGTGCGGATAGGATAAAGCTGAAATCTCAATTTAAAAACTCACAGAAAGAGAAGAGATTTGTTTAGGATAATAGAAAGCCCACAGTTGAATATTAAAGTTAGCTCTAAGGTTTTAGAAGACAAGAAGTACATAAATCTTCTTATCTGATAAAAGGAAATAGGTCAGTTACTCAAAGAAGACAATTTTCCATATTCAAATTTCCAAGGATCATGCCAAAGAAACTTAACACACTTTTGTCCAAAGGTCTGACAGTGAGTGATATACTTGATGTGTACAGTGAAATCAGAAGAGTTACTCTTAAAGGAAAATCTTACAAACTCAATATCCTTGGGTTTTACTTTTAGAGAATGAACTCAAGGAAAAAGCAAAGGAATAAAAGAAAAGGAGAGACGAGGGATTTAAAAGAGGACGGGTGACAAAGCTTGGGCAGCAGGCCAGATCTCAGGGTCTGGCTCAGCTCTCAAGTCATGGCACCAGGCAGCCCGCCACCTCCCGGCCTCTGTTTTCTTACCAGGGGAAAAAAAAAGAAATAACAATTTTCTCTGTCTGCCTCCCATTAAAGTACTCTGTGAAATGAACAGTGCTATACCAATGTAAATCCATCATCTTATCTCTAGTAGTGCATCACAATGGAAATTTTTTAAAAAAAAGAAAAAATTCCGCATTTCCCCAGGTTGTGATGCAGTTAAAATTTTGTCATTTTCCATTCTCCCAGAAGCCCTGTCTTGAGGGTGACTTCACTTCTTCCATTTACTGTCCTTTCCAATTTTGTCAGGAAGGGTATTTATTAGAAAACTTTCAATGTGTGGTGAATCAGCCCAGAATTACAAAAATGTGCTGCAAAAATGTGACCTTTCACTAAGAATTGAGCTTGCTCAATATTCTGTCCTTTCTCTGTGGCTAAAAGCTGCTTTAAAATCACCCTGATTATGAAGCTATGAGATATAAAATTTGGAGACAAAGTCAATGAGGACTCTATTCCCCAATCTGACAGTCATGGATTCTGACCTGAAAAGTACCAGTGAATTGAAGTTTCTCTCTCTCTCTCTCTCTCTCTCTCTCTCTCTCTCTCTCTCCATTCCCTCTTCCTCCCCCCACCACCGTAACATGAATGTGTTTTCATTTATCTACAAATATGCAGAACTATCAAACAATTGAAGCACCAGAATCTGGGAGATGGAGGATTCTCTTTTCCCTGAGTAACCATGAAGTTTCCAAAACATGACTTCCTGAATCTGCCAAGCTGTAAAGAACATTGCTACTGAAATGAGAGGTGTCGATGCAGAGTTTGATTACAAAAGCTTTCATGTCAGTTTTCTGTTACGGTTACAAATACTTGAGATAAACTTATAAAGAGAAGATGGTTATTTTAGCTCACAGTTTGGGAGATTCCAGTACATGACCAATTTTCCCCTCTGCTTTGGGCCTGTGATAGTACACGATGGCAGTAGCATGTGGTGCAGCAACCTGTTCATCTCATGGCAAGGGACAAAAGGAAAGAGGAAGAGATCAGCTTCCCACAACCCCTCAAGCGCCTCCCCAAGTGACCTGAATCTTCCCAACAACTTCCACTCCTAGAGATTCTACCACCTTCTCGCAGGGCCAAGCTGAGAACCAAGCCCTGATACATGGGCCACTGAGCGACGTTCCATATTCAAACGATGGCACTTCACCATGCATGCACCTGGCCTCCTCTGCCCTACCTCATCCTTGGCTGCGTAGTCCCTGGTACAGTTGTCATTGCTGAAGCTAGCATCCTTGGTGAGGCAGCTAAGGTAGAGGAGTAACTGCTACTAAGAGGGAATGTTGAGGAAGTGCGGAGAGGCCACTGACACTGCTCTGTCACCTAACCTGTCAAAGAAGAAGGCCCAGGCCAACACCAGAACCACACACTTGAAACTAATGGACTTATGTATGTGCCTTTTGACTGAGGTAGTACTGGCACTTTTTAAAAACCAGGACATACATCACCAAAGGCTTTATTACCAACCCAAACCAGTTGAGGATATATTCATATAGACATTTGCACACATGTGCATCATTCTATCAACTGTCAAAGTACGATAAATGTTGTTAATGCTTTGAACATATAATCTGAAAAACTTTTCTTTTGAGAGGTCCCACCCTTAGAAGGACTTGGCAAGGTTTCCCGGGCAAGGCACCAGATGACCGAATACCCATGGGCCAATCCTAAAATGGCAAGTTCAGGTATGTGTTACTTTTTCCTTTGTCTCTCATTTGGTTAGATATTAAAATCGGGAACTTATCCATAAGCCTTTGGGAAACTACTGTGTCCCTAAAATTTAGGAGTAATAAGAGAAGTCACAATCCTTCTGAAATCTACATGACCTCTCATTATCTATGCTAATCAATTACAGCCTATGGTCCTGTAACACACAGAACATCACGACGTTCCAGAACATCTGTCCTGTTTCTAGAATTTTCCCCCTACCTCATACATGACACACACAGCTGTCCCTGGTCCCACACAGTCCAAGAGCAAGGGATACCTCACCACATTTTCTAAACAGGTTCTGTTACACGACATTTTCAAATAGGATGATGGAAAGGTGCAGACTGTGTCAAATGCATTGACAGACCTTTCTGATGTGTTCTGACTCCAACTGGTCTTTGTGATGCTGCTGGTGGTTACTGAGTCCTCTCAGCCCTTTTCTGGCCTGCGAACAACCTTGCTGACCTTTCTCCTCTTTCTCTCCTCCCTTCGTGGATGTTAGAAGGAATGGGACTCCTGGCTTCACCTTGTGCCCTGATGCCTGCCCCTCCCTCACTTCTCTTCTTCTCTACACTCTGACGGGTGCTTTTCCTCCAGATTGACGGTGTGGAAATAGAAGCTACGGGGCCAGGAAGGACAAGAACAATAACAACAGAAGATTTTGTTGACCCTATCACGATTCCTAAACCGATTCCACATTCATTCTCATTCCTGTCATCTTGAAACCCTAGACTGACAAGCTGTTTGACAAAATTATTAGTGACTTTTTTGGTTTGCTTTATGTAAGATCTAGTGACACTTTTGTACCAGGGATATTTACATGTGGGAGTCCGACTGGAAGCATTTAATTATGCTACTCTGACCCTGATTAAAATTTGTCAATTGGGAAGAACGAAGGAGAAGTGAAAAATAGAAGGAGGAAGTGGGTGAGGGAGAAAGAAAATTTTCCTCTCCAAAATTTAGGTTGAAAACGCCTTTATTTAAAAAATCCAGCACAGTTTGTAATAGCTAAATCTTGGAAACAACCTATTTGCCCATCCGTTGGAAACTGGATAAAGAAGTTGTGGTTTTTCTATAAAATGGAATATTACTCAGCCATAAAGAGCGAGAGAATAGATTCATTCATAGGAAAATGGATACATATTGAAGATATACTCCTAAGTGAAATAAATAAGTCCCACATGTGTAAATACCAAATAGTTTCCCTGGTGTGAATATTCTGCAACAATGCATAAGATTCTAATAAGATTACTGACATTTAGAAATGGGAGGAAAGGAGCTAAAGGTGTAGGGAAGGTGTGATACGTAGGGGAAGAACAAAAAGGGAAAAGAAAAAAATGTGAGAGAATGAAAAGATGAAAATAAAGTGTTTGTAGATGGGGAGGGGAGGAGGGGGTGAAGGGAGGGCAGAGGTAAGGGGAAAAAATGAGAATCAAGACTTGCCATGTAAAGGTACATGATCCCAACAATGAATGTAACTGTACTGTATCCCTAAATGTACCAATAAACTCAATTAAAAAAAAAATAAATAAAAAAAAAAAATAAAAATAAATAAAAAATCCAAGTAATATGCATAACATTGATTTGCCAGAAAACTCCACAGAAAGAACATACCACTTCTTTTTTCTCACTGAATTTATTGGTACATTTTAGGTACACAGTACAGTTACATTCATCATTGGGATCTTATACCTTTACATGACAGGGCTTGGTTCTCATTTTTCCCCTTGTCCCTGCCCTCCCTTCACCCCCACTTCCCTATTTACAAAAATTGTATTTCCATTTTTTCATTTTCTCATATTTTTTTCTTTTCCCTTATTTCCTTTCTCCTTCCCTTCCCACTTCCCCTACACCTTTAGCCTTTTTCTTCCTATTTCACATTGTCAATTATAATATTAGGATCTTATTTACAGTTATAGTTTTTCACACCAGAGAAGCTGTTCAGTATTTACACATGTGACTTATTTCATTTAAGAGTATATCCTCAATATGCATCCATTTTCCTATGAATGACTCAAATTTCTCATTCTTTATGGCTGAGTAGTATTCCATTTTATAGAAAAACCACATCTTCTTTATCCAGTTTCCAACTGATGGGCAAATGGGCTGTTTCCAAGTTTGAGCTATTACAAATTGTGCTGCTATAAACATAGGTGTGCATATATCATTGTGATATGATTCTTTTCTTTTGGAAAGATACCCAGGAGAGGAATGGCTGGGTCAAATGGAACCTCTAGTCCCAGCTCTTTGAGGTATCTCCATATTGATTTCCACAGTGGCTGCACTAGTCTGCACTCCCACCAACAATGGAAAAGGGTTTCTTTCTCCCCATAACCCCACCAACATTTGTTATTGAGTGATTTATTGAAAGCAGCCATTCTTTTGTGGGGTGAGGTGGAATTTCAGTGTTGTTTTCATCTGCATCTCTCGAATGACCAGTGATGTGGAACATTTTTTCATATATTTATTGATGCTTTTATTGTTTATCTGAGAAATGTCCATTCATTTCAGATGCCCATTTTTGAATCAGGTCTTTATATTTAGGGGGATGGTTTTTGAGATCTTTATATATTCTAGATAACACTCCTTTGTCTGAGGAGCAGCTGGTAAAATTTTTTTCCCACATTGTAGGTTGTCTCTTAACTTTGTTGGTGATTTCTTTTGCAGTGCAGAAATTTTTTAATAAGATGAGATCCCAGTTGTTGATTCTTTCTGCTAGTTCCCATGCTACTGAGGATTTGTTCAGAAAAGCTTTTCCTATGCCAATGTCTTCTAGAGTTCTGCCTAACTTATCTTCCAGCAAATTCAGTGTCTCTTTTTTAATATTTAGATATTTAATCCACTTGGATTTTAGTTTAGTGCATGGTGAAATATAAGGGTCTTGTTTTAATCTTTGGCAGGTTGAAATCCAGTTTTTCCAACACCATTTATTAAAGAGGCTATCTTTCCTCCAGTGAGGATGATTAGCTCCTTTGTCAAAGATGAGGTAGCTGAGTATATCAGGAATTGTTTCTGTATATTCCAATCTATCCCACTGATCCTCAGGTCTGTTTCTTTGCCAGTACCATGCTGTTTTTATCACAGTGGCTTTGTAGTATAGTTTCAAATTGGGAATTGTTATACCCGCTGCCATGTCTCTGTTGCCTAGGATGGCTTTTGCTATTCTAGGTCTGTTATGGTTCCAAATGAATTTTTGGATTCTTTTTTCTAGTTCCATGAAATATACTATTGGGATTTCTATCAGCATGCATTGAATCTGTATAGCAGTTTTGGTAGTATGGCCATTTTCACTATGTTGATTCTTCCTACCCAGGAGCAGGGATATCTTTCCATTTTCTCAGAACCTCTTCAATCTCTTTTTTCAGAGTGCTGTAGTTTCCAATGTAGAGGTCTTTTGCTTCTTTCATTAGATTAATTCCTACATACTTCATTTTTTTGGATACTAGTGTGAAAGGAATTGCTTTCCTAATTTCTCTCTCAGTGAGTCTGTTATTTGTGTACAAGAAGGCTAGATTTTTTGAGTGTTGAACTTGTATCCAGCTACTCTGCTGAAAGTGTCAATTAAGTCTAGAAGTCTTTTGGGTCTTCAATGTAGAGTATCATATCATCAACAAATAATGACAGTTTAACTTCTTCCTTTCCTATCTTTATTGTTTAAAATTCTTTCTCTTCTCTAACTGCTGTGGCTAATGTTCACACCACTTCTATTTTCTTCTGAATTTTCTGGTATAGTTTTTGGGTTAAATCAGTCTCATTCTATGGTGCTTCTTTTTGTGTGTGTGTGTGCCAGGGGTTTAAACTCAGGTCCTTGCGCTTGTGAGGCAGGCTGCAGAACCACGGAGCAGAATCCCTGGCCCTTTTTGATGCCTCTTTGGATAAGAGCAGAGGTTGGTGTTTGTATTTTGCAGTATTTGTTATTCTAAAGTAAAGCTGCTTTTGTTGCTCATGCCTGTGTGTGGCTTTACCTGTAAGATCTGCTAGCACCTTACACCTGGCACTGGTTGTCTAAATGTTCCCCCACAGGTGTGCTGCTCTGCCTCTGGGAACCACAACTGTAGTACTTTCGTTCCTGCTGTGCTCTCATCTAGCAAGAGCTGCTTGGTATTGGCTACTGTGGTTTGGATGTGGATGTCTTCCCAAAGACCCAGCACTCAGAGAGAGGGAGGGCTTTTGGTAGGTCATGGATTATGGGTGCTATAGTGGAATTGCAGTTAAGAGGTGGGGCCCAAATGGATACATATTGAGGATATACTCCTAAGTGAAATAAATAAGTTACACATGTGTAAATACCAAATAGTTTCTCTGGTGTGAATAAACTATAATAGTACATAAGATCCTAATGATATAATGGACAATGTGAAATAGGAAGAAAAGGGCTAAAGGTGTGGGGAAAATGGGAAGGGTAGGGGAAAGGTAATAAGGGAAAAATATGAGAAAATGAAACAATGGAAATAAAGTGTTTGTAAATGGGGAGGGGAGGAGGGAGTGAAGGGAGGGCAGGGACAAGGAAAAAAAAAAGGAACCAAGACCTGTCATGTAAAGGTACAGAATCCCAATAATGAATGTAACTGTACTGTGTACCTAAAATGTACCAATAAACTCAATTAAAAAAAAAGGGTTGGGGCTCAGTTAGAGACAGGTTACTGGGGGCGTGAGCTGGAAGAGTGCTGTATATCTCTGCCCACAGCTCTTCCCTCCTGTCTCACTTCCTGGCCATCATGGCCTAAGCAGAGTTCCTCCTCCAAGGCAGGTCCTTCTGCCTTAACATTTCTGCCTTAGAGACAGTCAGCTATGGACTGCAAACCACTAAAACTGTGAGCCCAAATAAACCTCTCTTTCTTGAAGTTGTGGTTGTCAGGTATTGCCTCAGCAAGGAGAAAATAAGACATTGGCTGTTGATAACCCAATTTCAAAAAACAGATAAGCATTTCATAAAGCAAGTACAACAGTAACCCAGAGGAAAGAGATTTAAATTACTAAAGGTGAAATGCCTGGAACCTTCTTGTTCGCCTTCAGTCAGTAGAGTTTTTATTCATAACAGAGAAGTCATAGTTGGATTTTCTTCAAATAGATTCTCCTCTTTCAAACTGAGCTTTACACACTTGGTATTTGCCTGGCTTTGTGTTTTACCCCATCTCTTGATGGACCAGATGGTTCTATCCATTTCTATCTTCCAGCATCATCAGATCATGTTACCTCCCTATACGATCCCATTGTGCCTTAGGACACAAAGATGGGGTTATATCTGGCTTCTCTTCTGGGCAGTAATATTGGTTATCTCACCAATAATTGAATTATTGTTTGGTATACTGTTAAAAAGAATGTGGACAGACAGATTGGGACTTGGTTCTAAGTCTTGATTTGGCCACTTAACCACTGGGGAAGTCTAGGATTTCTCAAAACTCCACTCTCCTGATTTGAAAAATAAGGTCTATGATATATACAGTATTGTTATATACAATATAACAATATATACTATATATATATAGTTATATACTATATATATGTTATATGTTATATATATATGTTATATGTTATATATATAACATATATATATATATATGTTATAGTATATGTTATATACTATATACAGCCTTGTTATATTAATCTTTTTTTCTGTTGCTATAACAAAATTCCAAAGCTGGCTGCTTTATTTTTTAAAAAGGTTCATTTCACTTAAAGTTTTAGAGGCTGAGAGTCTAAGATAATTCAGCCTCTATATGGTAGGTGATATAGAGATAGTGTATAACAGGTAAAATAGGAAGAGAATACTCAGGAGTTAGGCTTTCTCTTTTTACAACTTGCTCTTGTAGGAAACAGCTGATTTCTACTACACTAATCTCTACTAAGGGTGACCTAACAAGCTTACCCCAGGCCCTGCCTCCCAGAGCCACACCACTTCAACATTGCCACAGTGGGTCCCAAGCTTCCACAATGAGCATTACCCAAAACATAGCACTTTCTCAGAACCTGGCATGTAGCGAGCATTCAGCAAAGGGTGTTTCACTCCTCCCTGCCCCCACTCAGGACTAGAGCCCTAGCATACACTCATTCAGTTTAGCTGCAGTCCTGGGCACTAGCTATTTGGTTTGGCTGCTTGGCATCTCAACCCTGTTTATGCGTGGGGACTTTCTGCTGAAACAGTTTTAACAAAATGTATGGGAATTGCTGCCAAAAATGCTAATGTGACCCAAGGTGTCTGGGAATGGCCATCCATACTCAAGTTTTCAGTCTTCCCTGTTTTAGGCTCAATCAGTGAGAAAGACCCTTTTTGACTTAGGAGCTAGCTTGTGACCCAAGAGGGAAATGTCAGGTCTCAGCCACTCTTGCTGGGAACAGGGCTGCAGGTGACTAGAAAGATGCTCTCATAAGGCTGACATCAAAGAGGACAACATCAATATTTGTCCTAAAGTTAAATTTTGCTATACAAGACAGTATGAAAGCCCACTGTAGAATTTTTGTCCAGTCCCAATCATATGCCTGATCAGGAGAAAAAAATAGTGATGTCATAAAAACAAAAAAGAAGAAATGCCCAACTTCCCAACCCCTCTAGTAGAACAGCGAGAAGCTAAAGGCAGAGAGACCAAAGCAATGACCAAGAACCAGATCGCAGAAGCTGAAGACCTCCTGTTGAGAACAAAGAAAAGTGCCCTTTGATAAAAGCCAGTAATACAAGGAAGCTTAGTAAATCAGAGCACTTGCCAAGTCCTAAATTCTGATTTGTAAGTTGAACTATCTGAACTCCTTTGTTTTTAGATTATTAAATTTGTACGAGTAGTGACTCAGCTTCCTGTGGTGGTCCCTGAGGAATGACACCATGGAGTTTCTATCTCTGACATCTCACCCCACCAGGCCTCCTGCCCGACAGTCCGCTGGGAGGAGCTGTCAACACCATTTGCCAAATGAGCAGTGGTTGTGAAGGGATGACTAGCAGCTGGGGCACCTGCTGCCTTAAAGCAAACAATCTAGAGCTTGTTTGGAAAACTCTGGAGACATCACACACCACCAGCTTTTATTCACTGTCTACAGGGAACAGACAAAGGCTCCCTAATTATTGAGAGGCAGATTATGGACCTCAACAAGTTAACCCACAAACCCAGATTAAGGAATTTTGATTTTGTGTGTGGGTGGGTTTTTTCTTTTTTCTTCATGTGGGAAAAACAAACTAAAAAAAAATAGTTGAAGAGTCTTTCAATTACCTTAGTTAACAATTAGCAAGCACTTACTTGGCAATTAATTGAAAATTGACAGCATATACTAAGTGTCAAATAAGCAGTACAGATAGTAACATTATTAGGATTGAGACAGAAAGGTGGCAAAGGCTTTTGGAGAAGAAATGTGATTTATCTGTGATTTCAAGGAAAGGCAAAGATTTGGACAAGTAGAAAGCAACAGGCAGGGATGGGCTACAAAAGACTCAATGAGTTCTCAGTCCCTTAGCAGATGGCCTAGGAGGGGAGAATGTGAAACAACCCTAAAAGTCTGTTGCCTAAAAAAGTCCAGACATTTGCTTCACATTCCACATTACAAGTAAGAAACTTGTCAAGAAACTGAAACAAATCCGCCATTACCTAAAAGGCTTTTAAAGTATTTCTCCTTTTCCCACTTATACATATCTATGTGAGGCCAGATTTTCCTCATCTACATTAACCAAGACAATCTACTGCAACAGATTCAGACTCAAGGCAAGAAAAGATAGGGGAATCCAGCTGTCCCCCATTAAGTCTGACACCAAAAGAGATTTGCAAAATTCCAAAATGGTTCCATTGTTCTTGCTCAATTTTTTTGGCTTTGGAAAAGTTATTTTCCTAAAAAGTAGAAAATTTATGTAACGGGATTACTGTGTTTTAAAAAGGAATAAGTTCTCTTTAAACTTCTCAATTCTAATTTCTAATATTGTAAGTATTAGTAGGTTTATAAACAAAGTTCTTTGGCTCCTCAATTTTTAAGAACATAAAGGAGTTCTGAGATCACTGCCTTCTATAAACTAAACACCACCCAAGAATGTGCCTCCCACTCGTCCTGGTCTCTGGCTAGATTTACCCTGTTTTTCTAATCTCATTCAGGCTGTGGGCCAGTAACTCATAAAACCAGCCTGTCCTCCTGGCCTTTTGGGTTCCTCCCATTCTGTTTCAAGTTTCCATAGTCAAAGCTAAACCAGGTGGTTTAAAATTACCTTTCAGGAAGTAAATAATTTGAAATAAAGAAAAGCATAGATGGTGGTGGTTCTCTTAATATTTGATTATGAACGTGGCATTATTTGCCATATAACTCATGTCTACTGAGATTTACATTTAGGAGATGAAAGGCATAGGAAGTTTCTTTTCCTCCCCAAATAGCCTATATGTGACCTAAACCCTTCTTTATTAACAAGAGATTGGATGGGTAAAAGATGTCCAGGATTTCTTATAACTCTCCCTATTGAGAAGAATTCATTTCGCACATCCTGAATGTAGCCTGGCTCACGACCGCTTAAGCAATGAGTTAAGGCATCGGTGATACTAGGCTGGTACTCCATCCTAGGACTTTGCCTCTCAGATACACCTGCCACACTGGGAAAGTCCCAGGCCAGGAACTGCGCACAGGGGCTCAGGTCAGCCCCAGCTGACAGGCATACTCATGGCCATCTGGGCACTCAGCCCAACAGACCTGCAGATGACTGTGTCCCCAGGTGACAGCACAGGTCTAGAGCTGCCCTGGAGCCCATGGGGCAACACACAGAACTCTGAGGAATAATGAAACAGTTGCTATTAAGTGTTGTCTGGTTTGTCCTGCAGATATATATATATATATATATAAAATTTATGTATATACATATATTACTGGGGAGATATTGCTTAACTTTATGGAGAGAAGTGGGATAATTCTCTGAATGACTTTATCAAGAGCTGTTGATAGAACATAAGACATCAATTTAAATTTTCAATGATATTTAACTCAGAGACCTGCACCAAGTCATTCCATGTCAGGTATCAGATTCAAGTCCCTGTTAGATATTAATCAACAATAAGTGCTACAGACTCTAAATTAAAGTGAGCATTTAGCATTCAGCCAGTTTAGACTCAGTCAATTTGTTGGGGAATCTGGTCTCCTACATCACAATCACCCTACATCACAATACCTGCTGGTTCCATGTCCTTGGATTCAACCAACCAAGGATTGAAAAGGTTAAAAAGAAAATCACACCTGTACTGAACATCTATAGACCTTTTTCTTTGTCATTCCCTAAACAACACAGTATGGCGATCATTTCTATAGCATTTACATCATGTTAGTTATTATAAGCTATCTATAGATTAAAGTATGTAGGATGATCGGGTAGGCTCTGTGTGAGTAGAACAACATTTTATAGAAGAGGCTTGAGATCTGTGAACATTGCTGTCTTGGGGGGTCCTGTAACCAAGGTTACGGGAGGACCACTGTGTATTTAATCCCAAGCAGATGGAACTGTAACTTTCTTTTTCTACTCTGTTCCTCTGCCTGGCAATAACTGTTGAGGAACATATTAGCAGGTTATGTAAGGAAGGCTCCTCTGGGTTTGAAATTTAGACTGTTGATTTTCCTCCCCTTCTCATCCAAGAACATAATTCCAATAATTCCCCAGCATCATTCTGGGAATCGAAATGGTCTTTAAAACAGCTGTTGAATGTTGATGAACTTATGATTCATTACAGGATTTTTTTTTTCTGTGGGTGGGGGTAGGCACAGCCCACAGATCTTAATCAAATATTGAAAATGTACTCACAAAAATGAAAGGAGGGGCTGGGGATTTTAGCTCAGCGGGGCTGCTGCCTGCCTCATAAGCACAAGGTCCTGAGTTCGATCCCCAGTACCTCAAATAAATAAATGAAATCATGAAAAAGCCAGACGCGGTGGTGCACGCCTGTAATCCCAGCACTTGGGAGGCTGAGGCGAGGATTGTGTTCATGAAAAAGCCAGACGCGGTGGTGCACGCCTGTAATCCCAGCACTTGGGAGGCTGAGGCAGGAGGATTGCTGTGAGTTCGAGACCAGCCTGGGCTACCTAGTGAGGTCCAGATCAGTTTCAACTACATAGTGAGACCCTGTCTCAAAAACAACAACAACAACAAAACCCCCAAAAACAAAAACCAATAAAATTATGAAAGGAATAGTATGAAATCTTCACAAACTCAGTGTAGATAAATGGTTTTCTCTTCCATAAATAAGTTGCAATAGCAAATTTCCTCATTTAACACAATGGGGTCAGATATTTTGGCCCAGCAATGAGAAAGTAAATAAGACAGTTTTGCCATAACATTTGTGGCCTTCATAAAGGGTTCAAGTATATTTGAACAGTTTCTATGTGTTTTGTGTTTTTCTTAACACAATAAATAAAGCTATTGTCCAGATACTGTCCTTTTCTAAAGGAGCCAACATTGTAAATTCTGGGAAATTCTGAAACTACAGTAGACTCCTGATTTATGAACTTGATTTGTTCCCGAGGGCAGGCTGCAATTCAGGTTTGGTTGTAAGTCAGTACAGCTGAGATCTATAACAAGAGACAGATGAATCTTCCATTAGCCTAATTAACCCAAGTTGTTTGTATGTCAGGCCAGTTGTAACTTGAGGGTCCATTGTATACTCATCAGTGCAAACACATGGCCACAGAATGTGCCCTTTCCTCCAACCTGAGCTGTACAAAATGTAACAGTTAAGTTCATTCCACAACCCAGAGATGGTTTTTGTTTTGTTTTAGCTTAAAAAATTTTTTCTTAATTTTTAAAATTGTGGTGAAAAACATGTAACCTAAAACTTACCTTAACCATTTTTAAATGTACATCCAGTAGTGCCAAGTACACTCCTTTTATAGAGCAATCTTCAGAGCTTCCTCATATCTTGCCTAACCGAAACTATGTACCCATGGAACAGTATTTAAAAACTTCAAAGCTACCTCTAATACTCCAAGTAATAGTGATTTCTATCTGAATAAATAAAAAGAAAATGGTTTTCAATAATTTTTTAAAAATTCGCAAAGGCTTTATCAAGTTTAGGACATAACAAACATTACGATTTCCTAACAACCTGCATATACTGTGATTTCAATAGATATGTGGTGAACAATGCCAAAGGAGTTCCACTCACCTTGAGGAGGCCAGGGAGAGAGGGAAGGAGAGAGGAAGAGAGGGGGAGAGGAGGAAAGGGGGGTGCGGGGAGAGGGAGAGAGAATCCCACTGGCTCCCTGAGAGCGTCCTCCTATGACTTTCCTTGAGGCCCCACCTCCTAACATCTCCCTCACTTCCCAGTCACCATCAGCTGAGGCCCAGGCCTTTCACACATGGGCCTTGGGCGCGTTCCGGATTCCATCAATAGCCTGAAGGGTTTGAGGCCCAAATGTATCCGAGGTCATGAGGAAACCTCAGGTAGGAGAGGATTTGTTTCCCACCCCTACTTCCGCATTGCGAGTTACAGATTCAGCTGGCCAGATTTTGATACTTAACATAATCAGAGTAAGTCTGGGTTGCTGTGCACCACCACAATCACTTTTATACAAACTTTGCTTCCAGCAAACCACATTATTCGAGGTTCCCATACAGGCTCCCAAATTCAGCCATTCTTTATGCTCCCTGCTCCTTCTGTGTTTCCCTGGGCCTTTTCTCTCTTTGGAGACATATTTTGTTTCTTCTCTAATGTTTCCTCCATATTATGTTCTATTTTATAATGCAAATGTGCACAGACACAGACCCAGACACACATGTTTAGGAGTCACCCAAATTACTTCTTTGTATTCCTTTTAGAATAGTGTCTTCCAAATACTATGCTCCCACAAGCATTCATGGACTTTAACTACAGTGTCTCCTAATGATAGGTATGCATTTTGCATTAATAGAAATAAAAACAATGCCATTGCTTATTACCATGCTAGTTAAATTTTACAGGCCAGATTATTTGAACAATTTACCCCAAGATTTAGGGTTTAAAGGCTACTAAATTTAATTTGAGGTTTAACAGCTCCCTCTTGAGGCTTCTAAGGGAAATTGGATTTGTGGGCCTCAAGTGTTAACAATCAAACCAGAATTTCAATTTCTTTTAGAATTTAAATTTGAGTTGGTTCTCAACTTCAGTTTTAAAGTTTTAAATCAATTACCAGTGACTGTAAAATTTTTATTTATTGTAAAGATCTTATTTTCAAGCTGAGCATAAATATAAGCAGTTACTTGAAAATTTTTGTTTGTTTGTTTTGAGACAGGGTCTCACTGTGTAGTTGAGACTGACTTGGAACTCAGACGATGTAGCCCAGACTATTCTCGAATTCACCGTAATCCTCCTGCCTCAGCCTCCCAAGTGCTGGGATTATGGGTGTGTGCCACCATGCCCAGGAGTTACTTGAAAATTTAAGTAGTGGTTTCCATCTCAGATGTCTGTAAGGCTTCTTTAAAACTATCAAATATATTTTGTTTGTATGTTAATAAAATACTTGATTAAGGTTAAAAAAGACAAGTTTTCATAAAGTTACAGGTGCCTCTCAGTGCATGGGAGCAAATGCATTTGAGAACTTGGTGGCGATATAGAACACTAGTCTGTTTTGCTTCTTTTATGAACAATGCTAATGATTGACGAGTTTAAAGTTTAATCACTATAACTAGAGAACACATGCTCCTAAGTTTGAAGTGGGTCAGTTTAAACAAGGAGTTAAGTAAATATCAAAACATGAACACCTCAAAGCACAGAACTCTGCTAGGCCTTGAAGTCACCACACCTGTGGTTGGCGGGTCTTGTGTCAGTGGGGAAAGCTGTCTACAAAAGCCCAAGTACTGGCTGCGAGTGGGTCTCTGTGCCCTCAGGTGGGCTTCCTAGTGCAGAAGCTCAGATCTGCACATGACACACTGAGGGCTTAAGCATCAATAATGATGAAATGTCTGGATTCCGATGTAGGGACCCAGAAATCCTCTGGCAAGAGAATCCCAGGGATGGGCCACAGAAGAAAGGGATGGGACCTTTCTTCTTTCAGTGCTCCTGTGCCACTAAAATCAATGCCTGTGGTTGCTAAATGGCCTCATTAATCCTGGAAGCTCTCCTTGCACATGGAATGTTTCTTTCCCTTGGGTTCCTATTGCCAAATAGATCCTCCAAGCTGCTTGGGATTCCAGAATCATTCCCAAGCAACATAATTTTTCAGAAAAGTTCTACAGGTTTTTCTACTATAGTTTTACTTTAAAAATAAAATCTGACCTCAGAGAAGGATTTTCATTGATGACATGTATTCTAATTATAAAGTATGCAGAAGAGGGAGGGAGAGGGAGGGGAGGATGCACTGGTAACTAGCTCCTAAAGGAAAGGTGATAAATCATTTAACTTGTGACATTAAAAAAGGTTTTATAATATACACAAACATATGGTTAGGTAATAGTTTTTAGTAATGAGTTTATAAACAAAACCAAACTACAAAACATAGAGAAACTGTAACTAGTTCCACAGCTACCAAATTTGCAGTGATATTATAAAAATACACACCGTGCTTCTCTTTTATAAATAAAAATCAGGTAACATAGCAGAACCTTCTTTGGAAACACATTCACTTTCCCAGACAATCATCCAAATTCTGAGAATATTGAAGTCCACCAAGCTAGATATGTCTTAGTATTTTCTTTCATCCTAAATTATACAAATGTTTTTTTAAAAGAACAACTAAGTTTCTTATAACTCATCATAATTTATCCTTATCTAATTTAATTTTAAATGATTCTGAGGCAAGATATACACACGTCTGACTGATGACTTATTTGCAATGTATATAAAACTCTGACACCACACTCCATAATGTTTTTTCAGACAAATGCAAATAGTTTTTTAAATGTATCAATTAAGCAAAATATAAGAGAAATAGCCTCCTTTTTGCAGATCAAAGGAAAATGGCAAATGAATGTCATATCAGGTAAGGCAGCAGTTCACCACATTAATGAATAACCATCTGAATTTCAGACAAGCAAGTGATTGTATCACGATAAACCATACCTGTGTCATGGTCATTCATAGGTAGACTGGACTGCTGAGCCTAAATGTAATCTCACATTACCTTTCTTAAATAACATATTGTCTAACTCAGTTAAAGCTCTTCTTAAGCTGCTGTCCACTTTGAGTGGAAAAAAATGGAATAGAAAAAGATATTTCATTCGTTACCTTAATGGCCTTCCTGAGATTCTTAAGCCCAATAGGTAAGTCATGGCTATAAATAATGCTAAGATGGAAAACCTGGTCTTTTGCAACACTTCTCTAGGTCCACCAGAAAGAACAGTTTGACCTCAAAACTGTGAAGGGATTGATAATACAATTCAGTCTATAGCAAGACATAGATACAGTCATCCCTCAGTGTCTGTGAGAGATTGATTTCAGAACCCTAGAGGAAACTAATATCAGCAAACATTCAACTCCTAATATATAGAATGTAATGGTGTTGTATTTGCTTAGAACTCACACACATCCTCCTGTAGACTTTATCATCTCTAGGTGACTTATAATACCTAATATGTCAATGCTATGTATATAGATGCTGTGTTATATTTATGAAGAAATAATAAAATTCTGTATATGTTTTGCATAGACACAATTTTTAAAGAAATTATCTTTGGTTTATTCAATCTGTGGATTCAGACCCTGCCCATAACAAAGGCTGGCTATAGGTCATACTTAGGTACATACATGTTAAATCATGAGCTTATGCTTGTACAATAAAACAAATCAAAACACCAATACAGTCTCAGTTTTTTAAAATCACTATACAATGTTGTATAACATAAGCCTCTATGTCTGGTTTTCCAGATATCAGAGTGAAGTGAATAATTTGTATTTTTTCTAAAATGTATTTGCATACAAATGGACTGACCAAAATAGCAAAACTCTTGGTGCTTGCAATATAGATGAGTAAGATTCAAGTATAGTGTAAAATGATGGCAAGAGAAGGCATAATTTCAAGACAAAAAGGGAAGATGTCACCCAAAGCCTGAAAGAAAGTGCATTTTGAATTGAGAAAAACACAAAGCTGTTGGTCTGATCATTAGGTAGGATGTAGTAAAGAGAAGGAAGAGGGAGAGGAGGGAGGCTGTTGAGATGCTCTTACCAGGTCTGGGGCACTGGCCACTCTGCAAGACAAATCCTGGAAAGAAAGAAAAAAGGTATAGTGTTAATGTGTGATGTGTGGAAACTTTAGGTTATCTGGAGTTAAATCAGAAAGCCAGGAAGAGCTCTGACTCAGAAAATATGCCAAGCAAGGCCAGGGATGTAGCCCAGTGGAACTGTGCCTACCCAGCAAGTGCAAGGTCCTGAGTCTGAATCCTGATACTTAAAAAAAAAAAAAAAAAAGTCAAGCAAAAATATACATACACGTCTGTTTGCATATCACACACACACACACACACACACACACACACACACCCCTCACATGGCCTTAATAGCAAATTTTTGATAGCACAAAGAACGCCTGACATATTTGGATTTCACATCAGCCCTATTGTTTAGGCAGTACATTTCAGAATTATAAGCCCAGAGTTTCAAATCCATTGAGTCTGGCTAAGCACAGACTACTTGCTTTCAAATTCTAGCCCACCACTTACTTGCTGTGTGACCCAGGGTAAGTGATTTAGTTTCTCTGGCAGGGACCACAGAAAACTGTGATAATTAAATGAATTAATATATTGCTGTGTTATGAATGTGTTACCCAAAAGTTCGTGTGTTGGAAACTTAATCGTCAAAATCATGTGTCGATGGCATTTAGAGGTGGAGCCTTTGGGAGATGACTAGGCCGTGAGGGTGGGACCACCATGAAGGCATGTGATGCACTCTGCCATGTTATGATGCAGGAGGAAGACCCCACCCCATGCCAGGCAGATGCTGGTGCCACGCTCTGAGACTTCTAAGTCTCCAGAACTGTGAGCCAAACGAACTTCAATTCTTCACATATTACCTGGTCTCAGGTATTATGGAATAGCAACAGAAAACAGACTACAACATGTATGTATAGAGCTAAGAAGAGTGCTTGGCACCTTGTTATATATATATAAATGAATGTTTTTACTTTGGCAATTTGTGCTCTGTGGGTACAGAAGGACAATTTCTCAGGAATCCTCAATGTTTAGCAAAAAGATATTTATTTGATTCCTTCCCTGATGCATGGCTTGTACCTACCTGGGAAGGATTTCTTTTGCCTAGCTGACTGCTTTACTTCACCCTTGGGTGCTCACTGGCATCTTTCTCCTACCTGGAGCACACCTCCCCTGAAGCTTCCTGTCCCACCTTTGCTGAGATGTGCTTCAGTGACCCTCAAGTTGGCATGCACCATTCATTCTTTCATTTGCCGCTTTAACATGATTTACTGAACACCAGTTATGGGCCTAGGTAGGGGCAACCCTCAGAGACAGATCTGAATTCTCTGCATCTCTGGAATGCTGGGGGTCCAGGTATGGGTGAAGACAGAACTATCTCCTCATGGCTGGACCCAGGGCATATAGTACATCCTCCAGGGCTTGTCTCAGAACAAATACTGTCTTGATCATCTTCTGCTGTGATAACTGATTAACACATATTGGGAAATTTATAAAGAATGGAGATTTAGCACATGGGTTGTGGATGCTGCAAAGTTCAAGGTCAAGATGTAGTTCTGGTAAGAGCCTTCTTACTGGTGGAGACTCTCAGCAATCCCAAGGTGGGTCAGGGGATCTAATATTGAAACAGCTCATGAGAGATAGTTTTTGCTTTTGCTTTTTATCACAGATCCACTCTTGTGACAGCTAACTCATTCTACCAATAACTTATTAATCCATTCATAAGGCTGAACTCCCATGACCCATTCACTCCCCAATTCCCACCTCTAAATACCAATAATATGACTTGATATTAAGTTCCCAACACATTCTTGGAAAGAGATATCCAAACCATAGTAAGAACACAATAAAACTTATGGGAGAGAGAATACAGAAACATAATAGCTCATGAAGTTGTGGAGTGAGGGTAACCATAGGCTATGCCTGAGGCTCTGAAAAACTGAGCCTCTTTGTGAAGAGCCAATGGTATTCAAGGTAAAAGCAAATGGTCTTGCTTGATTGTGAGCAGGAAAGGGCAAATCATCATGGATATAGTTTGTACTACTGTACATTTGATGGTGTAAGTTCTTCTAGAAAGAGCTCAAGAAAGTTGAAAGCCAGTTAAATACAATTGGTGTGACATCCAGGGAGATGCCAAAAATGCGAAGTTTGTATTTGGGTCCTGATCAAAACTATCACTTTTGGGAGACAGGGAGAGCAGCAACCATCTAGGGGTGATGAGGGGCACATCCCAGAAAGAAAAGAGAGGTGCAACTATGACAGAACCTAACCCACTTCACCCTGGCTGCCACCTAACTGATCAAAAGCAACCACTCAGAAGCAGAGACAGAGACAGAGTAAATCACAGACACAAGATCAAGGGCAAGGGACTATTGAAGTCTGAGGAAGATGTATTAAGCACACAGAATCCTGCTGAGGCATCAGACACAAGGCACAGTCCCTGTGGCTCACACCACATCTCCCTCTCCAATGATCCCGCCACCATGCTTGCTCCAAATCTGTGGAACTGAGGGATAAAGGCGACAGCAGAAGGACACTGACTGCTTCTAGGGGTGAAGAGTAAAGGAGAACAAAAGTGTGTCACTGACTTTAATGATAAAATCTCACTCCGTAAAAAAAATATTGCCGGATTTTAAATTGTGTTTACAAACTATTGACTGATTTGATTATTTAGGTTTTGTCTTGATGGGAACTATGGGCATTTGCCAAAATGAGTTTTCTCATCCAGGTGGAGGTCCTGGGGCCAGATACCTTTGTGGGCCAAGGGATAGAGACCAGCCCAAGATGGGTAGGAGGACGGGCAAGGTACACAGGAATGGGAAGTGGTATTGAGGCTGCTTCTGTAGATGCTCTTTTGGGTACAACTGGTCTAACTGTTCACTAAGACAAGAGGAAACAACAGGTAGAGGGGAGCAACAAATCCAAGAGTAGATAGTCGTTAGAAGACTCCGTTTAGAATCCATCCTTAAGGCATGACATGGTTTGTGACAGTCACATGTGTACTTTTGATAATCACCTGCTCGTCGAGATTTCAGAGAAAGACATGAGCTCAGAGCCCTTAGATTTTATTTTTTATTACTATATGGTTTGAAGCAAGGGTTTTCCTAAAATATACAGTCTAACTAGTGCTTCTCAGTGGAAGTAAACTGATAAGGCTTATGGACTCTGAATGTTCTGAAAAAAGATATGTCTCTTTCAGAGTAAGCACTTCCTTTGCTCCCAGGGCCTGTTTTGGTAAGAATTATGGGCTTCGCTGTTTAGAAATGATGGCTTTGCTCTGAAAAAAAAAATGGCTATTACCATAAAATCTAGAAAGTGCCTGAAATGAACCCAATGCCAGAGCTACAGAAGGCCTATGGAAACCTGAGATTACATGAGGCCAAAATATGTGTGGGTGGGGACCTTAACTAACAATTAAACCAAGGATTTTTTCTCACCAGTACCAGTAACCCATTTGGCTTCCTTTTTAGAAGTCACTAAAAATATAATAGTACATTCAGGGGAAGATATGCCCAATTGTATTATTGTACAAACAAAGAAAACAGCTGAATAGACTTAAAATATTCTTTGATCAAAATAATTGACAAGAAGACACATCCATCATCATGAGAACACCAGAGAGAGAATTAATCTATAAATATTTTATATGATTGGATTTTTAAGCTTGGGATAGTTGGAAAACTATACTCACAAGTAGAGTCCAACAAGACTCCACAAAACCATTATCTAGCTTCAACAATCATCACATTTTGCTATATCCATTTCACTCATTTTTATTTTTGTTATCTGCATTGTCTAAGCAGCAATCCCAGTCATTGTGACATTGCACACCTAAATAATTAACTATTCTCTCAGAAAAGGAAGTAATTCCTTCTTCCCTCCCTCCCTCCCTCCCTCCCTTCTTCTCTGCCTCCCTCCCTCCTTTCCTTCTTTCCTCTCTTCCTTGTACTGGGGACTGAACCCAGGACTTGGGAATGCTAGGCAAGCACTGTAGATCTGGCTACATCCCCAGCCCTTTTTATTTTTCACTTTGAGACAAGGTCTCACTAAGTTGCCTGGGCTGGATTAAAACAGCCATCCTCCTGCCTCCCGAGCCACTGGGATTACAGATGTGGGCCATCACACTTGGTGATACTTTCATATATAATCGCCACACCATTATTCCACTAAACATTATTATAATTATTTCTAAATTAATTCTTTAGTCCCATGATGTTATTTTTTTCTCATTGAGTTTATTGGTACATTTTAGGGATACAGTACAGTTACATTCATTATTGGGATCTTGTACCTTTACATGACAGGTCTTGGTTCTCATTTTTCCCCTTGTCCCTGCCCTCCCTTCAACCCTCCTCCCCTACCCTTTACAAACACTTTATTTCCATTTTTTCATTTTCTCATATTTTTTCTTTTCCCTTATTTCCTTTCCCCTACCCTTCCCACTTCCCCTACACCTTTAGCCCTTTTCTTCCCCATTTCACATTGTCAGTTATCTCATTAGGATCTTATGTACTATTATAGCTTATTCACACCAGAGAAACTATTCGGTATTTACACATGTGTGACTTATTTATTTCACTTAGGAGTATATCCTCAGTGTGTATCCATTTATCTATGAATGAATCTAATTTCTCATTCTTTATGGCTGAGTAATATTCCATTTTATAGAAAAACCACATCTTCTTTATCTAGATTCCAACTGATGGGCAAATGGGCTGTTTCCAAGTTTTAGCTATTACAAACTGTGCCGCTATAAACATAGGTGTGCGTATATCATTGTGACATGATTCTTTTCTTTTGGAAAGATACCCAGCAGAGGGATGGCTGGGTCAAATGGAACCTCTAGTCCCAGCTCTTTGAGGTATCTCCATATTGATTTCCATAGTGGTTGCACCAGTCTGCTCTCCCACCAACAATGGAGGAAGGGTTTCTTTCTCCCCATAACCCCACCAAAATCTGCTATTGAGTGATTTATTGAAAGCAGCCATTCTTTGTGGGGTGAGGTGGAATTTCAGTGTTGTTTTCATCTGCATCTCTCAAATGACCAGTGATGTGGAACATTTTTTCATTAGTCCCATGATGTTTTGCTACAATTCCCAAATTTACCAAAATGCGTTGTTTCAGAAATCTGTGTTTAACTCTGTTTAATTTCAGAGATCATTACTCAAAAAATACCTATAACTCTATAACACCAGAAAGAGAACAAAGTTCCACCCAAAATGAGTAAGGCATAGAGTGTTTTATAACAAAGAATAATTGGAACAAATTATTCTTGCATTGTTTTTTGTCTATACTTTAAGTGGTTTCTTAGGATGTGCTTAATCTTAAGTGAAACTTCAGAATTATAATTGCCTTAAGAATCTTGATTCATGCTGCTACCACAGTCCTTTCCAGATAGTGCTGGGGACGAGGGCTTCTCTCAGCTTCCTATGTAGTGAAGTCACCTCTTGCTAAAATGCAAATTCTGGTTCAGAATAACCATGGAGGGTCTCCCAGGTGACATCTAAAAGGCTCACTTAACATCTATCCCTGGAGGACCTGTTATGCATTAAGCCGTGTCCCCCAAATTCATATGTTGAAGTCCCAACCCTAGCAATTTAGAACATGACCTCAGTATTAGAATGTTGTTCCAGATGTAACTAGCTAGGATGAGGATGTTAGGCTGGGTTCTGGATCCAGTATGACTGTGTCCTTACAGAAAGGGGAAATCAGGAAGCAGACATGCACATGGGGACATAGTCATGTGACCCTTATGCTTGATGAGGAATGGGGTCACTTCTTTCTGCCCCTACAAAATCATCTGACACACTTTGCAGCCTGTAGGGGCCCTTTTTGCTACAGCTACTGCCTAAGAACCTCCTGCTGAGTCTTCAATGAAGTAGAAGTACATTCTGGGAGCCACATGTATACACAGATAATGTTACTAAAAATAATGTTTAGCGAGTCTTCCTATTTATCAAACATATAAAATTTCATTAACCTTCACAATGAACACGTGAGGCATGTAGTATTCCTCTTCCTAAATTCTGTCGCATATGTGTGTGGTTCTTCTGTGTGTTTGTTTGATGCTAGAGATGGAACCTATGCCATTCTGGGTAAGCACTCTACCACTGAGCTACACCCCAGCTGTTTCCTCCTAAGTTTAAAATTTACAAAAATCTTGAGCTTTAATAACTTGTCCCAAGCTCACATAGTGAGGCATAACTGGAATAGGATTTTGAACCAAGCCACTGGTCACCCCCAGTGCCTCAGCCAGTAGCTACAGACATGTTCACCAAGCACTCTCCTTGGACAGGTACACTCAGGAAGACACAGACCAGCAGGACAGGAGCAGGCATCCAGCCTCTCTCTCCCTTTCATCTGGCAGGCCCTGGACAGGGCCACTCGACAAAAGTGTGTTAAACTCAACTCTACACAGGACACTAGGCTCAGGGCTCAGGGTCTCCAGGGGACCAGACACCCATCCTTAAAAGGCTTGATAATTGGGTAAGACATCAACATAAAGGACACAGCAAGAGAGGAGCAGCCCAGACCCAGCAGGAAGACCCCTCAGCCAAGAGAATATGGGGAAGGCTGTACACAAAAGGCATATCCAAATGAGATGTTCGTAGAAAGGTTGGCTTTGTCTCACAAAGATGAGGGGGAGAGTGTGTTAGTCAAATTTCTGACACCTGAAAAATATTTGACATCTGCAAATTAAGAGAGATTTATTTTTGCCTATGATTTCTGAGGTTCAGTCCATGGTTGGCTACTTCCAAGGCACTAGCATCATGGCTGGAGGACTTGGTGGAGCAAAGCTGCTCACCTCACGTTGGGCAAAAGCAGAGAGAGAGAGAGAAGGGAAGAGCCGGGGACGGGAATTCCCCTTCTAGGTCATACCTCCAGTGGCTCATCTCCTCCAACCAGACCTGATGTCATCTTCCAAAAACCTCTCAACACAAGAGACTTCTGGGGGATGTTTAGATCTAAATTATAATGGGAAAGCTAGTCCAAATGGCAATAGGAGGAAAGCTCAGGCCAATGATAGGCCCCCTCCACACCAAGTTTTCAAGTGTAGTGTGTGTGTGTGTGTGTTACCGGGAATTGAATCCACAGCCTTTGCTCTGAGCTATATACCCAGGCCTTTATTTTTTTTTTTAATTTTGAGACAAGGTCTCAGTAGCCACTACATTGTTTGGGCTGAGTTCCACCTAGCAATCCTCCTCCCTCAGCCTCCTAGAATGCTGGGATTTCAGGCATGTGCCACTATAACTGGCTGCTCAAGAGATTCCTTGTGATACTCAAAAAGCAAGAGTATCCTTCCTTTCCCACCTTTTACACAGCTCTTGGAATGACATCTGAGAACAGCCCTCCCCCAGTGCTGATAAGGCAGACACAACAGTATTAGGGTTTGGGTCCCTGGGTCCCCGCTGCTCTCTTCACCTCCCTACTTTGAAGTCATATGACTAGCGTGTGACTCAACTCAGTTGTGAAGTGGGATCATGACCATACACGCTCCACTGACTGTGGTAATGATTAAGCACACTAGTCCAGATTCAGTGTCTCCCAGAGTTAGTCCTCAAATTGAAGCTACTGTTATAATTAATTATTACGAGGGTCTCCTAGTCTGCTTCTGTCTGGCTCGGTACCCACAATGTAAAGGAGTGGAGGCTTATTTCGGCACACATTTTCAGTCCACAGCTGGCTGGTTCTAAGGCAGAGAGGAATGTGGAAGTGTCTGGCAAGAGAAAGTTCCTCTCATCATTGTGGGTAGGAAGCAGAGAGAATGAAGGGAGGAGCTGGGAGGGGAGGTTCACCCTTCAGGCTGCTTTAGCCCCAGGGGCCACCTCTTCCAGCAAGACCCCACCTTCTAACAGCACCATAAGCCCCATTATGCACTCACCTTCCAAAAGCCCGCCTATAAACCCATGAGACTCTTGGGGGAAATCTCGATATAAACCGGGACATACCTAAACATAGAAGTAGGGATAGATACTCACAACATTGCTGTCTTTTCTCTGCAGTTCACCCTGAAATGTGAAGGAATGTCACAGGCAACTCTGGCCACGTCTAGCTGTTCTGATCCTGTGCTTCTCAGGAGAAAGTCTTCCATCCAGAGCAATGAGCCAAGCAGGGTAATAGTGTAGCTGAACAGGTAATAATTATGCAAGAAACAGTGCACTGTCTTTCAGAAGGGCAACTGTAAAGGTCAAGGGGGTGGAAGTCTTCATGAAGGAGGGAACAATGTCAGCTATGTTGCTGTTTGCAGGAAAAGGAATCTACTCCTCCACTGGCAAAAACGCCTAGACTGCCTCTTTTGAGGCTTGGAACTGATTTGTAAGGCTTGTTGGCAGATCTAAAAGAATGTATACATTCTTTGAGACAGGGCCCTCTACATTTTGTGTGACCTCAGACTCCTTTACAAGATATTTGTGAGCTATTTTTCATCCCACTGATGTTTGACAAAAATTAAAATTTTTCCTGTCCTTTTCCTATACCTTATCCCTACATCAAGAATAGTGAAAACACATGAACTCATTCCTTCAGCAGACACAAAAGCTGTATCACTGAATGTCTTATCAGCTAGCTGTTCTATACTTCCCAAACCATTTTGGAAACTATTCCTTTTGTTTCACATCTGTAAATACTCTCTCAAACCTAACGATGAGCTTCTGGCCTGAACCTACCTAGTCAGGTACCAGCTCAACACTCTCTCTGTGCATTGCTTTTGTGGTTTAAGGTGCTGGGTAATTCCCTAGTCTTCCAAAGATCTCAGATTCCTGCCTATAAACACATTCATATATTTTAGGAACATGCTTCCATCCATCCATCTGTCTGTCTGTCTGTCTGTCCATTCATCATCCATCCATCCATCCATCCGAAGTCAGGAAACATAAGAATTTGTGAATTAAAAGCATTGTGAATTAAAAGCGGTATATAGGCTGCCAAAGAAAAGGACTATTTGCAATTAAATGCTAATGTCGTTTTCCAGCATTCATCAACTCCCCTGCTATCGAGTTAGAGAAGCACAGTTCTTTCAACTAAGGGCACTCAGAAAATTACTAACTTGGAGAAACTTTGAGCTTTAAGACTGAAAGTGAGCCAGGCGTGGTGGCACAGGCCTATAATCCCAGCATTTGTCAGGCTGAGGGAGGAGGATCGCTGTGAGTTCAAGGCCCACCTGAACTCAAAGAAACCAAAAAAATAAGTAAACAAATTGAAAGTAAGTTGGCAAAATAACTTGTATGTCATGAAAAAGTAGTAATATAATTAAGAACATAGATGCATCTTCAAATGCATATTAATGAATGTATTTGTTTTATTCTCACATCAAGTAGTAATAACAGAAAACCCAAAGTTAAGAGAGGAGCTCATTTTTTTTCTGCAAAAGTGATGGTGTGAAGAGATTCTTAGTCTAATTTGGGGCTTTACAGGTGATTGACATTTTGTTATTTGTTTATGACATTCAAAAAGTTTTGGATTTGGGGGCATTTCAGATTTTTGAATAAGGGATGCTCAAATTGTCATGAACAATAGTCCATGTATAGCGTTAAAATAAATATTTTACATTACCAAAACAAAGACTGCACTTTTTACAAATTACCAGTATTACTACTAGTCAATATTTTATCTCAGTAAAATTGCTTGAAATACATTATATGTAATTCACCCCATGTTAGGTAACAATTCAGCATGTAAAAACCTGATTATATAAGAATCTAACCCCAGGTTTTCTCAAATTCTAGTTATCATGAAAGCCCTTACATAATTCCCAAGAAAACTATATATTACTTGATATGTAGTACAGCAGCCTACTAAATTCAGATTCCCCATGAAGATACACAGAGCTCTGTCATTCCTGAGTTCACACCATTCATTATTTAAGCCGTCAGTTTTCCTTAAAGTTCAATTTACCACCTTGATCATCTTGAGGCTCAGTAATGAAACTTTCTGGTGTCTGGGTAGCCATGCTTAATTAGGGATTTTTACTGGTAGAAAACCAAAATGGTTTAATCCAATACTTTCTTTGAGTTTTTAGATATAAGCAGCCCCCCCCATATATACCTACATCCATGAATACATAGGGTGAGTAGATACACACAGATCTCTACTTATGTGGGGGAAAATGATACAAATGAGATTTCAGATAACTGTGCAGTCAGATAACTGTGCAAATGTTGCAGTTTTTAAGACTAAATCAGAACCCCAGGGACCTACATCTACTCACACACCCTGGCTGGAGTTCATAGGAAGAGTCAGTAGAGGAAATGGCAGTGATTTTCTCTGTTCACTCCCATGTTCAAGAAAAGAAAAATACTTAGCAGCACCATTTCTGGGCGTGTCAGGAGCAGATGTTCTCACAGGCCTCTGTGTTTTGGGTGCAGTTTGGGTGACCTTCAAAAATCCATTGTGACTGAAGGCTCCGGTCCCCAAGGTGGACTACTGGGAGAGGTGGAGCGAGGCCCAGTGGGAATCAGTGGGTATTTGGGGACGTGCCCTTGGAGGGTAGCTCTAAGTGACCCACTGAGTTCTCCTGAAAGGGTCATCTATGCTACCAGCTGGTCCTTCCTGTTCTCTCCACGCCTGCTTGGAAGTACATCTCTTGCTGGATTTTGCCCTGTGTGCTGCCATTGCCATCTGCACCTGTAGGAGGCAGCCAAGGTGGGCCTCACCACAGAGCTTTACTGTGACACTGACACTTTGGATTCCAAACTATGAGCTAAACAACCTATCCCTTCTTCAGTAGCCCTCAGCTCCAGAGGCTCCATGGCCAATGACGAATGAGTAAGAATAGTGTATATAATGGCTTTTTGGGAACGGAGGGCTGTGTGGATTCCCAAGTCCACAGTGAAACATACTGGACTGCTGATAGCACCAGGTCAGGGACTTGAGACTCTCAGAGAGCACAGCCATTGCCCCATGTGGAATGGTGCAGGTGTGCTGCCTACTCTTCCCTTCTGTGAGGACTCCTCTTTGCCTTGGGGAGCCACACAAGTCTTTTGCAGTCTTCCTGCAGGGAGACTGAGGAACTCGAAAATTATTGGAGTCCTTTACTGCATCAGCCCAATGGGCAAGGTTTGGGTGATCCCAAAGAGCAGTACAACCACACCTCAAGCCACTTAGGTCTATCTTGTGCTTTCCCAGGCCTAGAATTCTTTCCTAGGGAACTCATCATCAGCACCCCATGACCCTCTCCAAAGTGTGTCACTCTCTCCTCTCTTTGTGGGGTACAGGTCCTATGGAATTCACTTATTAATATGTCAGTCTTCCTCACTACTCTGAATTGTCTTAGAAGAGAGGAATGTTCATCTATACCTGTGTCTGCGAGCTTAAGGAAGAGTGTGGCATCCACTCGTCATTCAGTGTAGTCACCGCCATATTTTTGAAGCCTCTTCAGTCACAAGCAGTTTTTCTGAAGTGAATGGATGGGTAAATAAGTGATAAACTGCAGACCTCCATGGTACAATGACTCTGTGAGATAGAGGGAAAAGCGGTAACTCCCTGGTTGACCTTCACGCCTCTACCACGTCCTCATCCCTACTTTTGCCACTGTACTTTGCTGACCCACTCCATCTCAGTGCCTGGCTCACAAACCATCTGTACACCCCTGCTCCCACCATCACCTCAGATGACTTCAGAGACTCCAAGAATGATTATTTGGGCCACAAAGTGTCCTCATCTTCTCACCTCCCACAGTCTTTTTCTTTATCCCCAGGTCACACCCTAGGCCTCAGCTTCTCCCGACTCCCTGGAGTAAGATTGGCTACGTTTGCACCCAGAATTCTTGTTTAGTTGTCACCACTGCTCTGTGGACACCCTGTTACTACCTCTTTTGGTGCCTCAGCCCACCCACCACCTCCATTCTCCATTTCCCTTCATACCAATAATACCCCAACCTTCTTCCTTGCTATTTTCCCCTCCCTGGAATGAATTCCATGTCCTGTCTTACATGCTGCTAGGTGCTCTCTGCAGACACAGCCATTGGAATGTAAGAGACATCATGATTATCATCCTCAACCAGGATATCATCTTAGTCTGTTTTCTTTAGCTCTAACAGAACACCACAGATGGGGACTTATGAAGAGAATGTGTCCATTTGGCTCATGGTTCTGCAGGCTCAGAAGCTCTAAAGCCTGGCAAGAGCATCTATCAAAGGTTTCATGCTGCATTGTCTCATGGCAGAAAAGCAGTTGGCCACACAACCTCCTCTGAACATGAGGGGTGGGCTTTATAGCAACCCACTCTCAGCTAACTAACATGTTCCCAACATATTGATAATCTATTCCTAAGGGCTCCACCCACAAGACCCAAACATCTCTCAGGACCTGACACCCTGGGTGGGGATCAAGCATCTGACATGTGAATATAAGAGACACATCCAGATCCATAGCAGACATTAACCTGCCCTCCAGTCCTATTGCGTTTCTAGGGTGACTCACTCTCCCAGCTTTCCTTCCCTTCACTTGCCTCCTACTTCTCAGAGAAAAACTCTATGGATCCCTTGCTTTAGCTGTGCCCCTACTTATGCGTATATGCAACCCCTTGCCCCATCTGCTGCCAAAGCTGTCCCTCTCCATTTGTTTCCCTATTCCCCTTGCCCTTCTCTCCCCTCAGCAACCTTTCAGTTACTCTTCCCTCTTCGACCTTGTGTAACAGGTGACTTTCTCTCACCTCTAACCATCCCATCAGCATATATGCAGACAGAAATATCTTCCCTCTTCCCTCATCACATGGCTCTCTGGCTACCTGTAGGCCCCATTCCTCCCCTAAACAGCTAACAAGACATTAGGTATGCCTCCATTTCTTCCCTTCTTCCTCCTCCTTCAGCTGGGTGCCTCTGTCATCCCAAAATAGCCCCTGCAAAGGACTGATGCTGGCTGGGCCATGACTCTCAGGGGTATGTTTTTAGCTTTCACTTTGCTAGAAACTACTTGACTCACCAGCAGCTTTCACAGCTCCTGACCTCCCCCACTTCAGAACACTTCCCATCCTTTGAATTCTGGGATACGACCCTCATGTGTTCTCCTCCTTAGCTACACTCTTTTTCCTTCTGGGCTCCTCCCTTCTACATGGTCTCTCCTGCTATTAGCTGATTAGACGATTCTTCAAAGCCTTTGGGCCTCTTTCTTTCTCACTGTCATCTTCTCCCACAGTGATTTCATCCAGACTCGTCTGTTCATTACCATTTACAACAGGATGAGTTGTGCCCCCTAAAAGATGTTGATGTTCTAGCCCCCAGGACCTGTAGGTGTAAACTTCTTTGGAAGCAAGGTCTTCGGAGATGATGAAGTTAAGTGTTATGGTTTGTGTTCAGATGTCCCCTCAAAGCCTCATGTGGTCATAGGGTTTTTTCAGAGGTGGCTGAATCAAGAGTATGTGTTCCTGGGATCAAGGGCATGTGACTACTAAATCAGTACACTGATTGGTTTGTCACTGCCCTAATTCTGGTAGTCTGGACAAGATAAAAGGGGCAGAAGGGCTATGAAGGCCCCTTGTTGCTTTACTAATTTCAGTCTACCATGAACTGTTGCCCCTCTGCCATGTGCCACCTTGCCTTGGAGCCAGCCAATTATGGATTGACTTCTCTACAAACCATAAGCTATATAAACCTTTCTCCCTTTGACTTTGGGTGTCAGATATTTTGTCTCAGCAACAAAAAAAGTAACTAAAACATTAAGATTTGATTATTCAGGTGGGCCCTAATCCAGTTTGGCTACATCCTTATAAAATAGAAAAATTTGGTCAGAGACATCCATACAGAGAGTGAAGGTGATGTGAAGATACAAGGAGAAGAAAGCAAGAAGATATGCAAAAACCCGCGATGGAAAAGGACTTTGTATGCTAAAGGAAATAAGAGATCAGCAGGGCTGAGCCATGGTGAGGGAGAGAGTGACTGGGATAAGGCTGGAGAGATGCATGCCCGGGCCATGGTGGTACTGATAAAGCACCTCCTACATGATCTCCCTCATCTCTGTCTTCTGGGCACAAAATGACGGCCTGGAATTCTTGCATGTTGGTGAGTAGGGAAATAGCCAATTATTCAAGAAGAATTTCTAAGAATGTGAGTTAGGCTAGGGTGTGGGGTGATGGTAGGCACAGTCAGAAGTTTTAAAAATTACCTGTTCAAGACCAAATAAAATGAGAACCGTACTGTATTGAGTTTGATGGACTGGAATATCTAATATTGTTAATACTATATGTCAAATGTCCCCAAACTGATTTACAGATGCTACACAATAGCAATCAAAATCCTTGAGTCATTTTTTTGGGGGGGGGGCTAGAAAATAAGAATCTGTTTCTAAAATGCATGGTAGCTGAAATAGCTGAAACAACCCTGATAAAACATTTTAAGACTTATAAAGCTATAGTTACTAAGAAAGTCAGGTATGCACTGAAAGATGGAAAATAGATTATTGAACACAACAGAATCTAGAAGTAGGCATAAATATATGGTCAAGAAATTTTTCAACAAAAGTGAAAAGATATCCATCTGAAAAGTGTATTTTTTCAGCAAATGGTTCTGAAGCAGATGGACATTCATATGCAAAAAAAATGAACCACCATCTATGTCTCACATTATATGTAAAAATTAACTCAGATTGGATCACAGACCTAAATGCAAAATCTACATATGTATAAAACTGTATCCAAAAAATATCATTGTGATCTTGGGTTAGGCAAAGATTTCATAAATATAACCACAAAACACACACACACACACACACACATGCACATTACTTAAAAGATAATAATTGACACATTGTATTTTATCAAAATTAAGAATTCCTTTTCTTTCAAAAACATTGTTAAGAAAATGAAAACATAAGCCATAGGCTAGGGGAAAATATTTGCAAATCACAGATCTGATAAAGTTCTTTTATCTAGATTATGTTTAGAAAACTCATTTGCAATAATATGAAAATAACCATATTAAAATGAGCAAAGATTTGGATAGACATTTTATGAAGTAAGATGCACAGATAGCAAAAGAATGTGATAAATGATCAACATTATTAATAATTCAGGAAATGAAAGTTAAAACCACTCCAAGATACTACAACCTATCTGTAGAATGGCTGAAATTTTAAAAACTGGTGAGAGCAAGTATAGTTGAAAATGTAGAGTCACTGGAGCACATATTGTTGGTGGGAAAATGAAATAGTATGAAGACTGGGACAATATTTCAGCAGTTTCTAAAACAGATAAATATCCCCATCACATGAGCCAGTTGTTCCATAAGTTGGCCTTACAGCAGGAAAAGCGATAGAGGTGTCCACACAAAGTCTTGCTTGTGATGGCCAACTAAAGCAGCTCTGCTTGTATCGGCGCTAACTGGAAGCAACAAATGCTCATTCACACAAGGACTGGATAAACAGCAGAGTACAACTAACATGAATTAGTGATGCACAGGACAGCACAGATGAATCTCAAAGTAATTATGTTGAAGTAAGAAGTCCGAATTACAATAGCAAAAAAGTGTGGGATTCTTTTTTTTTTTCTTTTCTTTTTATTGAGGTTATTGGTACAATCTAGGTATACAATGCAATTACATTCATCATTGGGATTCTGTACTTTTACATAATAGGTCTTGATTCTCATTTTTCCCCTTCTCCCTGCCCTCCCTTCACCCCCTCCTCCCCTCCCCATTTACAAACACTTTATTTCCATTTTTTCAGTTTCTCATATTTTTTTCCTCTCCCTTATTACCTTTTCCCCACCCTTCCCACTTTCCTTACACCTTTAGCCCTTTACTTCCTATTTCACATTATTGTCTCATTAGGATCCTGTGTACTATTATAGTTTTTCACACCAAAGAAACTATTCGGTATTTCAGTTAAAGAAATCTCTGTATGAACATTAAAAATAGGGAATCCTAAAATAAAACTAAAAAGGAAAGTAAAAGAGAAAAGGCAATGATGTAACATTAAAATAATCCTTAATTCTGGAGATGAAAATGGTCCCTGAACATATTTAAATTGCTTCTCTCTCTTATAGTCTTATCTTATTCTTTTTTCACTATTTAGAGAATACTTTATTAGTTTCTGTAATCAAACCCACATAGATATGACATTACATATTTAGTACGATGTGTTACCCCTGTACACATAGAAAAAATAAAAATAAAAATAAAAATAAATTAACATTTGTAGACCAATATGGTTGTCCATTTCTGTACAATGCCAACTCAACACAGTAAATTGGGATGACTTTTTCCAAAGTTGGCAGCACCGTTAAAGTTTCCCAAAATTCAATTTATATATATATATATATAAAGAGACCGATTCTTTTTATGTACAATTCTGGGAAATTTCAACTACTATACAGTGATAGAAAACAGACTAGTGTTTGCCCTGTAGGAAAGGATTATAAGACAATTTAAGTGTTCTACTTCTAATCATGATGGATATGATCATTAGTTTGATTATGAGGATCATTTCATGGATGTACACATATGTCAAATCTACCAAATTTTACACTCTAAATGTGGGCAGTTATGGTTTGTCTACCTCAACAGACACAGAAAGGCAAAAATCAAACAAAAATGGACCCCATCTCAGCTCACAACATTTTTAGTTTAAATTAAATAGTTTAATGGGAAAAAAATGAACATTTTTAAAAGCTGAGTTTTTCCAGACTCGTAACTGATCCTTATAAGGAGAAGGGAAAGTAAAAAGAAGATGTGTTATGTACACATACCAGCTTCCCATGCTGAATGTAATCATTATGTACTGCAAACATGGACTAATGAAAACAAACATTTAAATAAAAAAGAATGATCAAAACCCCAGAATGAATATGGGCTATTCCATTAGTCACTGTTCCCTAGAAGAATGAAGGACAGCGAGGCTCTCTGAGTGGCATTTTCCTACCTATGAAACAGGAATGGCAGCACTTACTTACAAGGGTGTCAAGGTGGCCCCAAGTATAATCACAAGCATCCTTCAAGGCAAAAAGGGAGACAGGAGAGTCAGAGGAGGAGATGTGATAAAGGATGCAGAGATTGGAGTGATATAATTGCTGGCTCTGAAGATGGAGGAAGGACCAAAAGCCCAGATTTGTGGGAAACCTTAGAAGGTGGAAAAGGACATGAAATGATTCTCCCCTAGAGCCCCAGAAGGAAAGCATCCTGCCAACTCCAATGAATGTAGCCCAGACCTCAGAACTATAAGATAATGAACTTGTGTTGTTGTAAGCCACAAAGTTCATATTACTTTGTTACAGCAACAACAGGAAATTAATATATAACCTACTCATACTCTCTTCCTTCCCCCAAACACCACCATTGGAGTTTATTCTCTTCTATTTTTTCATTTATTTATTTATTTCAGTACCGAGGATTGAACTTGGGTCCTTGTGCTTGCGAAGCAGGTGGTGCAACCACTGAGCTAAATCCCCGGCCCTGTTCTCTCCTAGAATGAATATCCTGGTTACTGTGTGCCTCCCAGGTACCAAGTCAATCCGCTAAATTGTCTTTGTAGCTCACCACATACTTCAAATCCTTCTTTTAAAATGAAGCTCAGACCAGGACCAGTGATACACCTGCCATCCCAGTTACCTGGGAGTCTGAGGCAGAAGGATCATAAATTTGAGGGCAACCTGAGCAACTTAGCAAGACTTTGCCTCAAAATGAAATTTTTAAAAGGGATAGGAATTCAGCTCAGTGGGAGAGTTCTTGCCTCCCGTGTGAACTGGGGTTTAATCCCCAGTACCCCACCCCCACCCCAAATGCAGAAGCAGCAGCTCATGAATAAGGCCCTACACTTAGGGACCCAACCAGCACTAGAAATAAGAGGTCAGCTCTTCATTCAGTCTCCCTTTAAGCAGTCTCCCCCTTTAGGAATTCTTCCCACTAGAGATTTTTCCCTCTCTTGCACGTCAGTACCTTTCTCCCTATCCTCTGCAGTTATTGAACACTTAAATCCTTCACTCTCAGTTTAAATTAGTACAAAATTAACACCACTTCCTCCCTTTTTCTGCCTTTTGCCACCTTGTGAGTTTTACAGTAGTTTGGGGGAAGAATCAAAACTGTTTAGATCACAAAAGCTGGTTGATTTTAAATACAAAAGTGCTTATCAGAAAAAGATGAAAACATGTGACCCCATTTTTTTTTAATTGAGTTTATTGGTACATTTAGGGATACAGTACAGTTACATTCATTGTTGGGATCATGTACCTTTACATGGCAAGTCTTGATTCTCATTTTTTCCCCTTACCTCTGCCCTCCCTTCACCCCCTCCTCCCCTCCCCATCTACAAACACTTTATTTTCATCTTTTCATTCTCTCACATTTTTTTCTTTTCCCTTTTTGTTCTTCCCCTACGTATCACACCTTCCCTACACCTTTAGCTCCTTTCCTCCCATTTCTAAATGTCAGTAATCTTATTAGAATCTTATGCATTGTTGCAGAATATTCACACCAGGGAAACTATTTGGTATTTACACATGTGGGACTTATTTATTTCACTTAGGAGTATATCTTCAATATGTATCCATTT
>NW_022900950.1:28735416-28774291 GCF_012274545.1 Fukomys damarensis
TCGCAGACAGGCAGGCAGGTAGGCAGCTGAAAAAAACCCCCTCTGGGGTCCTTGGGTCCTTCCTGGGTCTGTTGTCGCGCAGGCCGGGAGCTCGCGCGCACGCCGCCGGGTCGACCCCATATTTTTTAATCTCAAAGGTAAAAGCTCAGCTGGTCTCGAGACTGCATCTGTTTTGAGTTGAAAACTGGCCTTTTAGGGCCACTTGCCAAAGTTCATCACCCTCAGTGGCTTGCCATCTGGTCATGATTCATTTCAAGTTGTCAGCACAATCAATGGTCTAAAAATAGGCCAGAAATAATAAGTTTAAGAGCCTAGGCCCGGCAGCGTTGATGTTAATGGAATTCATCACAGCACAAAGCTGAAACTTGCTTGTACCTAAGTAAACCAAACTGAAAAAAAAATCTCTGATTTATAAGTCTTCAAAGACATCTTTGTCTTTCTAGAGATAATGATTAGAAGATCAGCTATGTCTGATAAAATTTTTTTGACATGATGCTTTGTAGTTTAGCAAAATCAAAAGAAAGATTGCTATGTATCTTCATGGCCTTAAGGCTACCAAGGTTTCCCAACTTTGGTATTGCTGACAGCTTAGACAACATGAGTGTTGATTTGGGGACTGCCCTGTGCATTGTAAGGTACTCAGCAGCATTCCAGGCCTCTCCTCTGGATGCCAGGAGCACCCTCCCTCTCAGGAGGAAAACTCATCCCTAGTTGAGAATGCTGAGCTAACCTAATTCACCTGCTTAATAAAAATTAAAGCAAATGCTCTGTAGCATTATTGTGTTGAGGTTTTAACATTTAATCTTCTTTTTAGCCTAAAATGTAAGCTTTAGTTACAAGCTATTTTCTCCATACATCCAAAGACTTGTAGGGGGAAAAACCTTCTAACTATTAAAATTCTACTCTTCTATTTCCAATGATTTATTCCTTTATACTCAGAGACTCTGATTTTGCAAAACTAGTAACAAAAATATTCTATATTCATTTTACCCTTTTCTCTCTATTATTACTTACTTGCTGAAGACCAGAGATGTCAACATCTCACACCTACCCTCATCAGTGTGGGTGGGTGGGACCCATGTGGGACCCATTCCCAGCTGAGAGCATCACAGAAGGCAGAGCTGAAAGGTGCATCCCCAGTGGTGCTGGCCAACCCCACCACTGAATCTCCTCTGTGATGTCTCTGTCTTCCTTCTAATAGAACATTCTGCTTTCATAAAGGAAGATTATATCATCCCAAGATTCTGCTCCCATTCTGCTCTCTTCCACGGCAGACAACGCCCAATTCCTCCTCCACACAGGGAGCCTGAGACCTTGACATTCTATTCCAGGTACCTAAGATATTTTTCAAACTTGTAACAACTGACAGGATCTTTTGTGGTGATCATCTTGCCAAAGACTTTCTCAAAAATTCTTTTATGTACTAGTATAAATCCCTAATATTTTCAGAATAGTGTTTCTGTTAAAATTTTTTTCCAAGAAGGACGTGTGTGTGTGTGTGTGTGTGTGTGTGTGTTTATGTAGTACTGGGGGCTGACCTCAGGGGCTTCTGAGCTACATTCTCAGCCCTTTTAAAATTTTATTGGAGACAGGGTCTCTTCAAGTTGTTCAGACTGGCCTCAAACTTGCAATCCTGCTTCAGCCTCCCAAGTAGCTGGGATCGCAGAGCTGTACCACGAGGCCTGTTCTGAGTTGGAATTTAAAGTCTTGGGAATGCATCTCCTTTACCCCCAAACTGCAAGGATGACAACAATAATGCTTGATGGCAAGAATAGGCTCTAACTCCAAAGCATGGGGTGGTCATATCATAATCAGAAAGATAGATATTTCATCTTAAGACAGTGTTAGATGTACTTTCTATAGTGTGGGTGTGATGGGGAATTTATACAGTGTTTCCCAGCACCCTATAACCAAATGTGACTGTGTCCAGCCAGTAGAACATGGACCACAAAGGTGAGTTTCCCATGGAGCTAGAGGCTCTTGGGCTGTTTTGAAGCCCTGGGGGGAGGGGGTCCTGTAGGATCTCTACATAAGGTGCTCAATAACTTCTGATGGAGTGATTTTTTAAGTAAGTTAAAAACATCATAAATCAAAAATATATTACCATAAATCAAAAATACATTGTGACCCACTGACTATCACTACTTAGCTAGCCTACCTAAAGTGTTCTCAGATCACTTATATTTGCCTAACAGTTGGGCAAAAGCATTAACACAAAAGTCTCCTTTATAATACAGTATTGAGTATCTCCTGTAATATATTGACTGCCCATATCTAGAGAATACTGGCAACATAGCACACTGTGGAGTATGGGTTGTTTCCCCCCTCATGATTGCAGAAGAACCTCTCTTCTTTATAAATTATAAGGCTTAGGGTTCTGATATATTACAGGAAGAGGTCACTGTGGGGTGAGTATTCCATTCTCTTAGTGCCATGGACTAAAAGTTTATTTACTTCTTGAATATCTTTTTCTGAAAGAACATTGCCTTTGGTCATACAGCCTGTATTTGTCTTCCTGTTGCTGGACATAATACCAGACACCCGCAATTTAAAGGTGAGAAGGTTTACTGGCTTGCATTTTCAGTTTGTAACTGGCTGGCTCCAAGGCAGAAACGTCATAGGAAAACTTCTTGTGGCAGCCAGGAAGCAGAGCAAGGAAACAGCATCACAGAAGAAAGGTGGAGAGACCAGACACAGACCTCAAGGCCACATTTCCATGACCACCCAGACACAGCCAGAAGTGTGCTCCACCAATCCCCAGGGCAGATCCCAAAGCCTGCTCAAGTTGACACCCGTGCTAACTATCACACAAGCATTCTTAGTGGCTGGCAGTTCTGACCTTTGCTCTTCTTCTTTCCAGGCCTCACCATGGAGGCCCGCTGGAGACTCGATGGAGGAAAAGGATGAAATAATGCCACCAAGACAACTGGTGGTGGGAAGACCTGGTCTCCCTAACTTCACAGTGTGAGGTGCATGGAAGGAGAAGTTTCTTGAGACCACGTGGACGATAAATTGCCAAGGAGAATAAAGGAGTGCAGGGACAAGTCATCTGAGAGTGTCTCAAAGTCAAGGTTCACTGGATCACTGCAAACAGAGCCCACTAGGCTATGGTACTGTGGCTGGAATGTGGTTTGTCCCCCTCTTGGTGGAACTCGCTTTTCTTCGTAGCAGTGTGGGGAGATGGGGGCTTTAAGAGGTACAGCACTTGGGTCCTGAATGGGTCAATCCATTTATGCATGGGTTAATGGGTTCTTGAAAGAGAGGCTTTGTTATAGAAGTGAGCTATGCCTGACATCTTTGTTCTGTCTCACCATGTGGAGCCCTTCACTGTGTTATGATGCAGCTCAAGGACCCCAAAGATGCTGAGCAGATACCAGTGCCATGCTCTTGGACTTTTCACCCTGAAGACCTAAGGGTTAAACAAACCTCTCTTCTTTATAAATTATAAGGCCTTGGATATTTTTCTATAGTAACAGAAAAATTGTATAAGATGTAGAGCTTTTGTTATTTTTTACTGTACTATATACTAATGAGACCCTAAGTCCCAAATCAACCTCTACATTTGTCAAACAGAATTTCTTGCTGTGGATCAGCCCCAAACCACACTTACTTCGGGGGGGGGTAAATTAATAGAAGGGATGGAAGAGGTTCTCTGAGAGAATGACCTTGAAGGCACTATGAGCATTACTGCATTCAAAAACTAGCCCTCATAAAAAGCCTGGGTGGGATCTCTGCCCTAAATTTGTGTGCCACACTGTCTTTAGAGATCTGCTCTACCTGGGACTTTACCAAGATGCTCAGTGGGTGGCCGTTGTTTCTTCCTGCCTGGTCTTTAGTTTCATTAAGCCTTACCTTCAGTCTTTCTCATGAGACCAGTGGGACGTCAGGCTAATAACACTAGTTAATTTAGCCTTATCTTTTTGTCACACAGCTTGCAGAATTTTAAGGGAAGACACTAAGAGTTCTATGCTGGGACTCCAATATATAACATTCTGACAATTTATTCCTATGTAGCAGCATAGACAAAAGACATTCTCCTTCTGTTTCCAGCCATGTTTCAACAGTCATTCACTAACAGATGTTTTGTTAGTAATAAATGCGTTAGGCGCTGGACAATTGTGGGAAGCAAGGCAGGTGTGGTACTGCACCTTGCATCTTATGGGGCTTCTGTTTATACCAGGAAACAGGGGGTTGTAGTACTGGGGTGTCATGTAAGAAGAGAGACATATGCATTCCTAAAAGAAGCCATTAACCCAGACTTGAGGAGTGTCAGGCAAGATGTGATAGAGAAGAATGAATAGGAGTTGTTTTGGTGATAGGGTCTGGGGAGTGGAACAGGCAAGACCATGCTAGAAAGAAGAGCAGATTTTCATAGGTCCCGAAACAAGCATGTATACTCTGAACTTAAGGAACTGAACAGTCACTGGGGGAATAGCAGACGAACGAGAGGGCACTGAGTCAGGAGGTTGAGATACAGGCAGGCCAGGGTTTGCTGGCCTCAGAGTCCACGTTGAGGAGTTTGAGTTTTATCTTAAGGTCCATCAGGGGCATCAAAGGATTTTAAGCAGAGATGCCATGACCTGATTAGCATTTTATAAATTAATTTTGGTGATGGATTGGAGAACTGTTGAATAGGGACAAGTCTGGAGGCAAAGGATCCACTGGAGGCAGTTGCACGGTCTCTGATGGGGTGGTGGATACATTAGCAGATAAAATCAGTTGGTAATTAACTTAGTCTGTGTGTACTGCTATGACAAAATACCATAAATTTGGTGGCTTATAAGCCACTGAAATTTATTTTCCACAGTTCTGGAGGCTGGAAGTCTAAGACCAACGTGCCAGAAAATTCAAAGTGTTCAATGTAAGGGCCTTCTCACTATGTCCTTCCCTGGTGGAAGGAGAAAGGCAGCTCCCTGGGGCCTCTTTTTCAGGGCACTAATATCATCATCTCTCCTGATTTAATCACTGCCTAGAGGTCCCACCTCTTAAAACCATCATGGTGGAGCCTGGGTTTCAAACATGAATTTGAGGGGCACAAGCACTCAGACAATCACAGTGATGTATGGTAGGGGTGTGGCCTGGCGAATGTATCTTGGAAAACTGAAGCAGCAAACTCAGGATCTAAGGCGTTGTTCTGTGGATCAAAGGAATGATTTAGGGGTGGGGGGCATATTGATTCTGATGTTTCAGTATGTAGTTAGCTACACGAGTCTAGCAAAATGGCATTTAACAGTATGCTATTTTTTTGGTTGACCTTTCAGTTTGTTCCAAGTATTTATTATCTTGGGTTCATACACTGAACTTGTAAAAGATAATTTAAGTAAATCCTAAGTGTATTAAAGTATGTTGTGATAACAGGCATTTAAATAACATTCTCACAAAGATACTCCTACTTTTGAATATCACCTCTTCAGTAAAGCCTCCTACTGTGTCAGACAGTTCCCTTAATAAAATGTACTGTCACTGAGCCAGTATTTGATCAATGGTGCTGAAAAGCAGGTTTTACTTTTCTCAGACAAAGCTTCTGTTTCACTGCAGAGTTCCAAAAGACTCCCACAGGTGGTATTAAGGATTCCAAACAAAAGCAAGTTTTTCAACGGCAGCCAATATAAAGAAGACGGAGGAAAAAAACCCAAGAGCTCAATTGAAAAGTGAACAAAGGAAATGAACAGATAGGCACAGTAAAAGAAATTCAATGGCTCTGAAACACTCAGAGAGCACTCAAAATAAGAGAAATAGAAGTTAAAAATATACTGAGACACATTTCCTGCCATGTGATGAACAAAGATGGAGAAATATGTTAACACGCTGTGTTGGTGAGAGATTAGGGAAACGGATTTTCTCTCCAAGAAGGGTAAATGTGTGCCATCTCTAGAAAGGGCAATTTGGCAACATCCCCAAATTTCATATACCAAAACATTTTTCTGGCAAATTTGTATCAACAAGTTTGACTAACAAATATCCTTGTGCATGCATGAAATGCTTTAAATTCCCAATTATTTAGTGAGGTTTGGAAAAGAACAAAAACTCCATCATCAGGGAAATGGCTTACATAGTGTGTTATAACCACAGAACAAAAGTTTGTGCTGCAACTAGAGATAGAAGCAACCCAGATATCCATCAACAGATGAATGGATTTACCAAATGTGGTATATGCACACAATGGAATATTATTTGGGCATAAAAAAGAAATGAAATTCAAACAGGTACTAGAACATGAACAAACCATGAGGACATTCTGATAAATGATATAATCCAGATATAAAGAGAACCTAGAGTAGTCACACTCACACAGATGGAAAGTAGAATGGTAGTTGCCAGGGGGTTAGGAAATGTAAGCAGAAACTTTTGTCTGATTTATATGGAGTTCCCATTTACAGGATGAATGGGGTTCTGGAAATGGGCCCTAACTATGGTTGTATAACAATGTGAATGTGCTTAATGCCCTGGGACTGCACACTTAGAAATGGTAAATAAAACACCAAGCATTTTCATCCCACTAAAAATGTGAGTAGCTTACAAATAAAGAGGTTCCTTATTCAGACCTATTCTAATAGACAGACATGACAATATTTTCTAATGCACCATACCTACTATCTAAACAGAGACAAACCACTCACAGGAAATCTCATAAATAAGATTACAAAATTATACATTCTCTAAACTAAGAGATATGTATTTATTGGAAATAAATGTTTCCTTTTACTAAGTTCAGTGTAAGTTTTCTTTAGTTTGATCCCTTAGTTCATCTGTAACATAAATCCAAAATACCAAAATCAAAAACTTTTTAGGATTTTATAGGCACAAGATATGGGTGTTCACTCTCATGACTCACATTCAGTATATACATGAAACTTTAATATATATGCTACCAAAGTGATCGCTAAACGTGAAACTTTAGCCAGAACATCCAGGCAAGACAAAAAATAAAAGGGACATGAATAGGAAAGGAAGAAGTCAAATTATTCTTATTTGTAGATAACATGATCCTTTACATAAAAGACCCAACAGAACCAAAAAGAGAAAAAAAAATCAGAAGACTCTTAGAACAAACAAATTCAGCAAAGTATTAGAATACAAAATCAACACACAAAAATTAACAGCATTCCTACAATGGACCCACTGAGAAAGAAGAAAAACAATTCATCCATGACAGTTTAAAAACTAAATAACTAAGAATTAACTTAACCAAGAAAGTGAAAAAGTTCTATCACAAAAACTATAATACTGTGAAAAAAGAGGTTGAAGAAGACATTAGAAAATGGAAAGATATACCCTGTTCCTGAATAGGCAGAACCAGTATTATCAAAATGATCATATAACCAAAAATAATATAGGTAGATAGATTGATTTAATAAATTCCCAATCAAAATACCAACAGCTTTCTTCACAGAACAAGAAAAGTCAGTCCTAAAATTCATATGGAACCAAAAGGGACCCAGAATAACCAAAGCAAGCCTGGACCACAAGAACAAAGCAGGCAGCATCAGAATTCCAGATTTTAAGTTATATTACAAAGCAACAGTAACAGAAACAACATGGTACTTGCACAAAAACAGATATGTTAACCACTGGAATAGAACCAAAGATACAAAAACAATTTCATGCACTTCAACCATCTGATTTTTTAAACCTCCTAATTATTTTATTGCATCTTACTCTTATCTATGTTCTGGAGGTTACTTACATCTCTTGTTCCTATGTGTTATTGTGTATCTCTTCTCATTCTTGCATTCAGACTCATCGTATCAGTTTAACATCAGCCCTAATGGGACAATTCTGACCACAAAAAATATCAGATATAAAAAAATTGACTCTAGAAGTTAGCACTAACCAAAGCTTAATTATACCATAAGTTTGGTAGTTTATTTATTTTTATTTATTTTTAGTGCAGGTATATACAGTTTTTATTTTTTATTATTTTTAATTTAGTTTATTGGTACATTTTAGGTATATATTATGATCACATTTATCCTTGGGAATTTGTACCTGCTCATGATATATCTTGGTTCTTATTTTTTTCCCATTCCCCTGCCCTCCCTTCAACCCCTCCATCCTTCCCTAGTTACATAAGCTTTTTTTCCATTTTTTCCTTCTTTTTTCATTCCTTCCCCACCCAGTTCCCCGTCCCCTTTGAACATTTTCTTCCTGTTTCAAAATATCTATTATGCATTATGGTCCTCACTTACACTTTTAGTTTCTCACAACAGAGAAATAATTTGGTATTTACACATGTGTCCTATTTATTTCACTTAAGAGTATGGCCTCAAGGTGCATCTATTTAGTTATAAATGTCTCTAGTTTGTCTTTCTTTATGGCTGATTAGTACTTCATTTTATTAAAAAAAAATTTCAAAAGGATAAATAAAATTGACAAATCCTTAGCCAATCATATCCAAAAAAAGGAAAGAAAAGGCTCAAATCCATGTAAATAGGAATTTAAAAGTTGAAATGACAACAGATCTATCAGGTACCCAGAGGATCATCAATACCATCTTTGAGAACCTATACTCCAATAAGATAGAAACAGAAGAAATCAGTTTCTAGATATATATGAATTACCAAAGTTGAACCAAGAAGATAAAAAAAATTCTAAATAATCCAATATCAATCAATGAAATTGAAAATGTAACTAAAAACTTATCAACAAAGAAAAGCCCAGGTCCTGATGGCTTCACTGCTGAATTCTACAAGAAATTTAGGAAGGAACCAATGCCACTACTTCTCAAACTCTTCAATGAAATTGAAAGGGAAGTAATACTACCAAATTCATTCTTGGAAGCAAGCATTACCTTGAGTCAAGCAGAAGAAGATCCAACCAAAAAAGAGAACTACAGACCAATCTCCCTAATAAACATAGATGCAAAAATCCTCAATAAGGTATTGGCAAACAGAATACAGAGGAACAAGAAGATCATACACCCTGACCAAATCGGATTCCTCCCAGGGATGCAAGTATGGTTCAACATACATTAATCAATAAATGTAATACAATATATTAACAGACTCAATGACAAAAACCATATGATCATCTCAATAAATGCAGAAAAAGAATATGACAAAATTCAACACCCATTCATGAAATACAGAAAATTGGAATAGATTCTCTCTATCTCAGTCTGATAAAAGCCATCTATGAAAAACCAACAGCCAACATCATACTAAATGGTCAAAAACTGAAATCCTTCACACTAAAATCAGGAACAAGACAAGGATGTCCAATATTACCACTCCTGTTCAATATAGATTTGGAAACATTAGCCATAGAAATTAGATAAGAGACAGAAATAAAAGGAATAAAGATAGGAAATGAAGAAGTTAAACTGTCACTATTTGCAGACAACATGATACTCTATAGGAAGACCCTAAAAACTCCACCAAAAGACTTACAGACTCAATAGCAAAATTCAGTAGATTAGCTGGATACAAGGTCAACACTCAAAAATCGATAGCCTACTTATACATGAATAACAGACCCACTGAGAAATAAATTGGGAAAACAATTTCTTTCACGATAGCATCCAGATAACGAAATATCTAGGAATCAATCTAATGAAGGAAGTAAAAGACGTCCACTTTGAAAAATACAGCACTCTGCAAAAAGAGATTGAAGAGGATATCATAAAATGGAAAGGTATCCCTCGTTCTTGGGTAGGAAGAACCAATATAGCGAAAATGGCCATGCTTCCATAACTTCTATATAGATTCAATGCAATCCTGATTGAAATTCCAATAGCATATTGCGCAGAACTAGCAAAACTAATCCAAAAATTCATTTGGAACCAGAAGAGACTTAGAATAGCAAAAGTAACTGTATACAACATAGACAAGGTACAAGGTATCACAACTCCCAACTTGAAACTATACTATAAAGCTACTATGATAAAAACAGCATGGTCATAACAAAGAAACAGACACAAGGATCAATGTAACACATTAGAGCAACCATTTGATTTTTGACAAATGAATCAAAGACAAATGCTGGAAAAAGGTAAGCTTCTTTAACAAATGGTATTGGGAAAACTGGTTATCCATGTGTACAAGAATAAATCTAGACCCATAACTCTCTCTGTACTAAAATCAAATTTAAATGGATCAAAGGCCTAAATATAAAAACAGAAATACTGAATCTATTGTAAGATAAAACTCTTGAAGATATAAGGACAGATAAGGACTTTCTGATCAGAAATCCAATTATACACAAAAAAATTATGCTAAGGATCAAATGAGATTATATCAAATTAAAATTTTTCTGCATAGCTAAGGAAATAACAAAATGAAAAGACAACCTACACAAAGGGAAAAATTTTTTTCAGCTAACCCTCAGACAGTGGACTAATATTTAGAATACAGTAGTACCTCAGTTTATGAATGTGATTCTGGTTGCAAACTAAACTGGTCATTACTGAAACAAATTAACCCTATGGTCAACATTGAACCTAACCATTGAATTTGATTTGGTTCACAACCAATTCTATTTGCCACCAGAATCATGGAAAGAATTAAGTTCATGAACCAAGGTACCACTGTACATAAATCACTCAGAAAAACAGATTCCCCCAAATAAAAGGCCCAATCAAAAATGGGCATATGAAAGGAACAGACAGTTCTTAAAAGGAGACCAAATGGCCAATAAATAGACAAATGCAAATCAAAATAATACTGAGATTCCATCTTACTCCAATAAGAATGGTTATCATAAAGAATTTTAAAAACCAATAAATGCTGATGACATTGTGGTGAAAAATGAACATTCTATATTGTTGGTATAAATGCAAACTAATAAAATCACCATGGAAATCACTATGGAGATTTCTCAAGAAACTAAAAATAGAAATTTCATTTGCCCCAAAAGGATATCTTCACAAAGAGAGAATATCTTCTCAGATATATGCATATCTTCTCAAAAGAGTTAAAGCCATATTATAGTGAAACATGCTTACCCATGTTTATAGCAGCACAATCCACAATAAGTAAATTATGAAAGCAACTTATATGACCCTTAACAGATGAAGGAATAAAGAAAATGTGATGTATATGAGTACTACTAAGCCAAAAAAGGGATAAACTTTAGTTATTTGTTTAAAAATGTATGAATCTTGAGACAATAATGCCAAATGAAATAAAACAGACACTGAAGGATAAATATTGAATAGTTTCTCATATATGAGAAACCCAAAATATAAACAATTTAAAGAGCAAAATAGAAGAGAGATGGTAGGAAACAGGGAGGTAGACTCAAGTCAGGTAGGCTTCAAGGCAGGATGGCATGGCAGAGGGGCATGGTAGAGCAATGGCTGCTCACAGCATGGCGGACAGGAAGCAGAGAGTTCAGGGAGGAGCCAGGCAAGGAGATGAATTCCACTACTGAGTCATGCCACTACTCACCTGCTTCTTCCTGTCATACTCCACCTTTTAATATTCAGCTACTATATAGCCCTCTAGTCTAATCACCTCTCAAAGTCCCACATCTAAGTGTATAAGGATTTGGGGGGAGATTTAGATATAAACCACAACATTCTTCCCCTAGCTGCCCAAAGGCTCATCAATGTCACTTTATAAAAAATGTATTTAGTCCATCTTTAAGTGTCACCTATATTTTAACAATTCCAACATGGCTGAAACGTTTAAATCCAAAATCTATTCTGATACTGATGGCAAACTCCTATCTGTGAGCTCCTGCAAATATAAAAAAGAAGTTAAATATCACTGATACACAGTGACATAGGATAAACATTCCCATTCCAAAAAGGAGAAAGAAAGGGATAGAAAGGCATGGACCAAAGCAAGACCAAAACCTCGTAGGGCAAACATTAAATCCCACAGTTCCATGTCTAGCCCAGAGCAGGCAGTGGCAAGATGTGAACTCCAAATGGCTTGGACAGCCCTGCCTCTGTGGAATTATCCGTGGATATAGCCCTCATGGCCTTGCTCTTGGACTGGCTTGCTCACTCCTTATGGTTTTCCTCAGGCGTTCTATGTTCCTTCTCTAACTTTCTAAGGTCTCCACGGTAATTTTAGCTTCACTCTCATAGCTTCACACACAGTTCTCTCAGGGGCACATTGCCTGTCCTCCCTGGTCTTCTTGTGACATCTGATGGAAGCCTTCCTGAAACTGCAGCTCTTGCATTCTGCATGCTTGCTTGTGAAGCCAGTGCTATATGGGTGATGTCTAGGTGAGCTACCAGCTTGAAGAGTTGCCAGGCCTTTTTTCATCATGGCTCCTCCAGAGCATAAATGGTTGAGCACTGTGAACTTAATCCCAGGTAATGTCCTAGGCAGCTGTTCTTGTTCTCATTCGGGAGCAGTGCAACCTGGATCTTTCTTCTCAAAGCAACACATTTCACTTTTGCAACTTTAAGACTACAAAGGAAGGGGTCTTGCTGATTCCTAGCTTGCCCTTGAGTCATTTTTCCCATTGTCCTGATGCAAAGTGCTTGCCTTATTAAAAAATGCTAATGTTTTCAGCAATCACGCTCTCCTCTACTCCACCTTTTCAAGTGCTCTTTTTCTGACAAAACTGAAAACTTTTCAAATGGCTTTTTTGTTGCTGTTTCTCACAGTGGATCTCACTAAAAGTAACCAACAGTATCCATGCCATAGCCCCACTGTTGGATACCTTTAAATTTCCTCCTCTGGATTAGTCTACCACCTTTAATCTCAGTCTCCTGCAAAGTCTCAGGACATGAGCAAATTATTGTTAGTTTCCATGGCCTGGAGTCTAACTGCCAACAGAGCCTTTCTTCCTAGATGAAACCTCCCGAGACTGGTTTTTGCCACCTGCCTTTTAATCAATACTCTGCTGTTCTGAGCTCTAACCCTAACCTCCCATCTAGCTTGGCTTACAGCATTTCAACACTGCTTCTCCAGCCAGCTTCTCTGAACATTTCCAAGCTTGCAACCATTTTCAAAGGTTTCTGAACTACATGGTCAGGTAACAGTAACAGCAATGATTCCACTTCTCTGATACCAAAATCTATGGTAGTCACTCTTTTCTTTGCTGGGACACAATACCTGACACCCACAATTTAAAGGAGAAAAGGTTTATTTTGGCTCACATCCATTGTCCATGGTTGGCTGGCTCCAAGACAGGACAGCATGGCAGAAAGATACAGTGGAGAAGCTGCTCACAGCACAGAGGACAGGAAACAGGGATTGAAGAGAGGGTCCAGAGAGGAAGATAAACTCCATCAAGCCACACTCCCACTGACCTGCTTCTTTCAACCACACCCTACCCTCTAACATCCAGTCAACTATGAAGCCCAATAATCCAATTACCTTCCAAAGGTCCCACCTCTGAGTGCATGAGACTTTTAGGGAACATAGATATAAATAATAACAGACTCTGATGGTAAGGAGCCCTGGGTTCTATCTCCAGCACTTCCCCCCAAATAGCCTGGTTTGGAGACTAGGTGAAGGGAAATTTTAAGAGAGTAGCATCTGGAAAAAAGTCCTGAGAAAGATATGATAGTTCTCAGCTGGGGAGCCCACTATAAGCCACTTTTCCTGGCAGTTTGTGCTTATTATCTAGAATGTGCACGTGAACCAGCCTCTCAGTGTGCTGTCTTGGTTCATGTCTCTACCATGAACCAGGTCATAAATTACTTGAGGAGAAAGTCCATGACCCATCATGTGGTGCCTCTGCCAGCACAGAGTATATAATAATGACTGATAAATACTTGTTGAGTGTTTGTTAATGTCTAAGCCAACTCAACATCATTACCTTCTTCAGCAGCACAGGGGAAAGAAGAGCAGGTATGTCACTCTGCCAAAATATGAGGAAGTTATCAACAGCAAGGGATGGCTTACTCTTTGATCACCCTTCTGTTCCTTCATTTGAGGTGATCATTTAATTATGAGGTGCTTTAGAAATGCACTTGCATAGATTGACCTACTCCTGAAAAGGTGCCAGATGCTTTGCACAACTGACCAGCTTGGCAAATGTCTGGCTCAAAGTAGGAGAAACATATGATTCTGCCTTTCAGGGTCTGTGCCAACATTCAACACTGACTTTTCAAACTTCAGGTATTGGCACTGATCCCATACTAATTAAGTATTCATTGCTCTGAGAAATAGGCCTTCTCTTTTGGCTGGATTAACAATAGCAATTCCACACAAGAACTGTTTCTGAAGCCACCCATTAAAGGAAACTATTGGATTGTGTCCAAAGAACACATTTTGAAAGCTTTTGGTATGCCTTGAAAAAAATCCCATCAAGCATGTGACTCCAATATTCTTCAGCAGAAATGTTCCAGAATAGTTTGGGGTCTCTCACTTAGAAGTAAATTGAAGGATTCTCAAAGAGGAACAACTTGGAGAACTGCAATGAAGACATAAATCACAACTGCACAATTCAAGACGCAAAGGGCAGTCTTGAGGGACTGTAGTAGAAACAAATTCCAAGAACAACAGACATAGCTTTTATTCTACTTGCAAAAAAGGGCAAGGAGTAACTTATTAAAAGGCATTTTGCGAATGACAAGGTATTAAATGAAGACGATTGTGATAGACAAGTACACCCCATATTTTCTGAAAGCAGAGTATGAAGTGATGAATGAAGCTAAGGAGAAAAACATACCTATATTTTGAGACTCCCATGAGTGACGGATGGTCAAACTCTTATTACAGAAAACTCTGAAACCGTCTTTGGCCATATTGAAGTCTAGTCCTTATTCTTCTTAAAAAATAGTTTCTGTGCAGTTCGGAGAAGGGCAAAGCACTGGATACAAGACACGCAGGCTTCTCACTAAATCCCGCCATTTCATAACCACATATTTTAATGACTTCACAAGACATTCTGATTATAACATGGTTAGTTCTTCAGTGCCTCAGAGAAAACTTTTAGATTCTTCCAGCTGCCTTTCATAAACAGTCTGAAAGACTATATCAACACACCTCATTGGGGATGTGTGTAGAAGGTGGTCTCTAGTAGAGGTTTGCTCTAGTTTATCTCCATGGCAATGAAGCTTTATACTCTGTGTTTCAATGTCCATGTGAGATTTTTGTTTCATTCTTATCAGACTGATGCTGCAAGCCAGAATCACCAGCTCAAGAAAGACAGAGATGGGTCATACTGAGATGAAAATGAAATTGTCATCAACTTCATCTACAATTCTTTATAATTTGCAATGTTTGAAGCTGTCCTGTAGAGGTGAGAGTGAACATAAAGTACAAAGGAGGCTAAATATAAAACTCACTTCTGGATGTCTTTTTTTTTTAAACAAAGACATCCAGTGGAATACACCAATATTTTTAAATGGTGGCAATTTGCTCAGCTATTTATTTGTGCTAGGAGAGAATCCAAAGGAAATAACAAGTGTCTTCAAAGTGATGGGATGGTATCACTTCCTTATTTTTTACATTTATACATGGAATTCCAACCTCCAGGACCTTGGAATGTAGTTGTATTTAGAGTCAGGGTAATTAAAGTAAAATCAAGTCAATAGAGTGATGTTATGCTTTGGGTCTAGATGTCCCCCCAAAGTCTCACGTGGTCATAGGTGTAGGACTTTTTCAGAGGTGACTGAATCTAGTGTGTGTGATGCTGAGATTAGGGGTGTGGAATTACTAAACCAGTGCACTGATTAGCTTGTTACCTCCCTAATCCCAGTAGTCTAGATAAGATAGTAAGGGGTGGGCAGGAAGATGCTCTTAAGATTCTTTTGTTGCTTTTGCTGTCTTTCACCTCGATGAACTGTTGCCTCTCTGCCACCCTGCCTTGGAGCCAGCTGATTATGGACATAAATCTTTATGAACTATAAGCCAAATAAGCCTTTCCCCATTTAACTTTGGATATTGGGTATTTTGTCACAGCAAGAGAAGAGCAACTATGACAGGTGGGCTCTAATTCAATAGCACTGTTGTCCTTATAAGAAGAAGATACTAGTATGCAGACAATACAGACACAGGAATGATCATGTAAAGACACGGGGAGAAAGTAGCCATTGTGAGCCAAGGAGAGAGACCACAGAAGGAGCCAACACTGACAACATCTTAACCTTGAACTCCCCAAACCCGGGGCTGTGCAACAATATCTGCCTGTTGGTGAAGTTCCCTGGTTGGTGTGGTACTTTATTACAGCAGCTGAGGTTGACGAGTAAGCCAAAATTACTCTGGATACCTTACATGGTTCCTTTTGCCTTCATTCTCATTTTTCATCATCAATTCCTTCTGTAATCAGCTTCCTTGCTCCTTTTCCTCTCACATTTTTTTGCTCCAACCCTCCCTTTCCTCTGCCCTGCTTCTTTCATGACTTGCCTTTCAAAAGGGTTTTCCTCACTTTCTTCTCAGAAAGTATGGAATTAATATGAGAAAATGAAAAAAAAATGGAAACAAAGTCTTTGTAAATAGGGAGGGGTGGAGGGTTGAAGGGAGGGTAGGGGAATGGGGAAAAATGAGAGCCAAGATGCATTACGTAAAAGTATAAATTTCCAATGATGAATGTCATTATACCATATACCTAAAATGTACCAATAAAATTAATTTTTAAAAAAGAAAGGAAGAGGTGGAGTCTTTGGAAAGGGAGAGAAAGGGAAGCCACCTGGCACCCTAGTCCCTCAGGTTTAGTGAGAAACAGGCCCAGTCTGTTGAAGCTCATCTGGTCTGCATAGTCTGATGATAAGCCATTTGACATCATCAGATGTGCCTCTCTTTCTGGTGACCCTGACCAAGTCTCTCAGTTTTACTCAGCTGCCATTTCTCACATATTAAAAAAAAAAGCAAAACCTAGCATTTTGTAGTATGATACTGTGAAACACAAAAGCCAATCAACAAATACAGGAAATGTCTGTGGCTGTTAATAACATGTACTACAGGTTTACTTCTACTCTAGGTTTCACTGGTCTGGTAATGGCTACTTTTGGTTCTCCTCCCAGTTAATGTTTATGAAGGGTATTGTGCTTAGTATCAAGAAGACAATTCTAAACACAGGAAAAGCCTTGCCTTCAGGGATCTTGCACTCTATTTGAAAACCTCACATTTCCACAGTGCAATCACTTAAATAATTAGTTTAAAGAAATTTTTCAGGCTGGATGGGTAGATGTTACCATATGTCAGTGTAGGTCAGTCCAGGTACACACTTGAACTTTATAGGACAACTTGCCAGGCAGCAATTTGTGGACTTTGAGGGTAGCTCAGTGGTAGAGCACCTGCCTCGACTGTGTGAGGTCCTTGGTTTGATCCCCAGCAACAACAATAAAACCCAAAGAGCAATTTCCATCCTCAAGTCACCAAAGTCACTGCAAGTGCAAATTAACAAATCTGACTAAAAACCAAGAAAGTTAATAAACTGAATGGTAATTAGGTAGATTTGTTTTAAACAAATTAAATGCTGTAGTACTTTCTAAATAAAATACTAGAAAACACAAATACCTCCAAATATTCTTAAGACAAAATTTGAAAGATGACATTTTAATTTTCTCATTAACTTCTCAGGAAACTCTAGGAACAAAAAAGAATATTGACATAGGAAAAACTTACATTCTTTAGAAGCGCAATCAATATCTCATTTTAGAAATATCTGACTTCAGAAACATTTCAATTAGAAAAGGACAACTGCACCATTTGTTTTAATTTTAGAAATTGGCACTCCCTAGTAAGAGTGATCAAAATATAGTCCTTTTAGCCGGGCATGGTAGCACACGCCTGCAATCCCAGCACTTGGGAGGTTAAGGCAAGAGGATCGCTGTGAGTTCAAGGCCAGCCTGGGCTACATGGTGAGTTCCAGGTCAGTCTCAACTACTTAGTGAGACCCTGTCTTTTTTTTATATATATAGTTAGTGGAGTCATGTGGATCAAAAGGCTTACTGCGTCAGCAGCACACATCACAGCAGTGACATCTGGTTAGGGTTGTTTTGTTTCTCATGGTGCTTGGGGTTGAACTCAGGGCCTCACACATACAAGGCAGGTACTCAGCACTTTGCCCCCAGCCCAACAGTGATGTCTAGATTTAGATCCCAATGTTGCCACTTACTAAGATCTGAGACAAGTACAATTCTCTGGGTGTCACTTTCCTCTGTTTTAAATGATGCGTACCTTGGCAACACCCATCACCATCAATACACCTCCCCAAGCCAAGAGCAGGAGCCAATCCACTGACATCTCTAACCAAGAATGGTCTGTGCATTATAATGTAACTGTTTCCCAGCCTTTCCCTCCCCTTAAACTGTGAATTTTTCTAATTCAACTTTCTTTTCTTTTTTTTTTTTTTTTTTTTTTTTGGTACCAGGGATTGAACTCGGGTCGTTTTGAGGCAGGCACCCGAACCACTGAGCTAAATCCCTGGCCCCCTAATTCAACTTTCTATGTCCCTCTCACCACTTACTCCTCTCAAGTCCGACCCTATACACAGCTGAAATGAATGAATGAATGAATGTTTGACAGATAACTATACGAACACATGAATAGCAACACAGAAACTGGTAAAAAATAGAGGCAGAAAAAAAATCAAAAACTGTGAAGGAAAACACCTTAAGAATTGATAACATATTACTGTCTCTGGCAAACATGACTAAACTTTGAAAAAAACAAAAAATTAGCTATAGTTACAGGAGGAAAACAAGAAAAAGAGGGGAAAAAGCAGCTGCCAATCACTGCTCTGGAAAAGACACAGTAATTCGACTCCTTGCATTTTTTTTTTTCCTGTAGTGTATGGCTAAAACAATCTGAGAAAGTAAGCCAATATTATCTGGCATATTTACATGGAAGAAAATTCCCAGCAAAATAAAATGAAGTTCTCTCCGACACTGAAAGTTTTATCTAAAACATAACAGTGCTGCCTGTTGTATGTGATTTTCTGCATAGATTTTGGAAAAGCCAAAGGCCAATTTGTTTTCATGGATGGAACCTGGATTATGTACTTGATATTTGACTTTTTTAAAATAATAAAACAGGGTCAGGAGATGCTACCTTGAAAACGAGGACACAAAATACCTTTTAAAAACTTTAGAAACGATTGGCTTTTAACTTTTTCATGTTTCCCAACAGACCACATCCAAGTACTGTCAAATGTACAGTATTACGGTGTTAAGTAGGTAGTATTCCAGACACCTGATTGCCGGCTACGGGATAAGTGGCCCCCGCAGACTGTGAGTTGACTCGCTAGAGACCAGCGTCTAATGAAACCTCAGACCTGTTTGCTGCGGTAGAAGCCAGTTTCCCAGCTGTCTCGCGCTCCCACCAGCCCCTCCGTTGCCAGGCAACCAGGGCACGCCACGACTCGGCTCCGCCCCCCGCTGCCAGGGCAACACTGCGCGCGGGCTTTGTGCTCCAGGTCACCTCGACGCTCCGCGCCGCCCCTGCACCTGCTGGGGCGGCGGCAATTTTTCAAACCTCCACGGCACCTGGTGCTCTTCAGGTATCTTACTCAGAGCCGTCGAACCTCGACTCGGTGTCATGATCCTTTCAGAAAAAATGCTGCGGGACACAAGACTATAGTCACATGCTGCTTTCCCCTTCTCCAAAAGTGCGGAGGGACGACCATCTGCACAGAAGCACCACTTACCTTCCTCAGCATCCCTCCCACACTAGCAAGGGTCTTTGGAGGGTGCAAACCACCTCGCGCAGGGCTCCAGGTGCGGGGACAGTCACGCAGCTGCAGAAGGGCAGAAACGCGATCCCTGGTGCGCGCCCACACCGCCCTGAGCCCCTGACCGCCGTGTTCACCACTGGGGGCCCGGGACTGTCCATCCGCCCGGAGGCTGCCTTGCGGGCTGGAGTTCAGTTTGGCTCCAGAGGGCTGTTCGGGCTGTGCAAGCTCCGCGGCTCCGCCGGGCTATTGTGCTGTAGAGGAAAGCGCGCAGGGCGGGGGCGGCGGCCGTGTGGGGCGGGCAGACCCAGGTTGAATTTCTTGAGAGGGTTTTTCTGATGCTTCCTTCCAGCCCCTTAGTGTTAAATATTAATGAGAAGGCGGGGTCACTTCCTTTTGAATTTTCCCGGGTTGAGCAAGCAACCGGAAAATCGGAGACTGAAGGAAACACTAAGAGAAGTGGGGGTCGGGGCACGACACGTTAGTGACAAATAACAGAATTCCTATTCACGGATTTTTTTTTTCTCCCAACACCAGGAGGGAAGGACACACACACACACACACACACACACACACACAAGCGCGCGCTTTAAATGCTTGAATTAAGCAGAGACCAAAGGAAATGTCAGGACTGAAACTTTCATCTTATATGTTATTACTATACTTAAGCTATTTGTTTTTGCTGAAGATCTTAACAATTATCTGAACTATAAACTCTTCATACATAAAGAAGTTTAACACGTATATATGAAGACCTAATTAAACATCAATTCACACGCATTTCATCATTAGTCGCTGCCTTTTAATAATGTGGTGCAGCCCCCCCCATTGTTCCCCAAATAACCGAGGCCAATGGTGGCAAACCGACGGCGTGCATGTTGTTTTTCTTTTAAGACAAAAGATGCTAATGTATGAGGTTTTTTTTCCCATGCTAAAATCTCAGTATTCAAGTTTAATAGCAGAGTTGGCACTTTTTGATAAGTAAGTGGGTTTTGAGTTGCAGTCTCGAAAAGATTCGCCATCACCGACTAGGCTTTCCAACGTTTAAGGAGTCAAGTTCTACTGAAAACTGATTTTCAAAACATAAACGGAAACAGTGTCAGAAAGTGACAGGCCTGGGGAAGTTCACACGGAGGCCAGGGCCGTTACTGAGACGCCCTAAAAGCTGCGGGCGGTGAACTGTCTTCTAAATTGTACCGGTGTCCCTCCGGGAGAGTTCCTCTGTCCTCTGGAATTACCACAACAGGAAGCATCGCTGAACTACATCAAGAGATGCAGGGCAGCCTGCCTCTCAATGCTCATAGGGAGTGGCCTGAGAAGGATGGCTTGAAGGGTGCAAGGATATCGCTACCCAAATTCTACAAACAACTTGCTACCATGATTTCCTACCAGATATTAAAATCCTATAAGAAAAGTCCCCATCCGGATATAATTTTGTTAGTTGAAGTGGATGAGCTGTACTCATGACTCTTACTACTTCCACACTGTAAGACTAAAAGACTACATGGAAATCCACTCATTCCATAATCCTTGAAGGTGCCCATCTTGCAGATACCAGGATCTATAGGTGCTATTGAGACAACTGGCAGCCAAATAGCCCAGGTCCCTGCCCCAGGGAAGCTACCTTCTAGTGAGAGAGACTGAAAACAAATTTGAAAATCTGTAATCCCAGCACTTTAGGAGGCTGAGGCAGGAGGATCACAAGTTCAAACCCACATTGGACAACTTAGAAAGTTAGTGAGACCCTATTTTAAAATTTTAATGGGTAGAAGGTCACTGGGGACACTGCTCAGTGGGAAAGCCCTGGGTTTGATTCCCAGTACCTCAAAAAAACAAATAATCAAATAGTGATCAATTTTTTTAAAAAAAACAGTCATTTAGAAAATTGAGGGCATCCTTGGTGAGACTAGGACCAGGGTACCTGACTGGGTTTTAGGTCCAAATCTGTGGTCATCAGCTGTGTCAACTTAGGTGTCAGGATGCCCTTCTGGGTTTCTGTTTCCATATCAAACCAAGAAAGGAACTTGGGTACATATTATAGCTTTTGCAGTGGGGTAAGGAGTGCAGTCCAATGATGAGTATCTGGGTGCTGGTGTCAGCTTGGGTTTTAAATACATTAGTGGGTATCTTTGTCCATTTTCTGTTGCTATAACACAATAACAGACTGGGTACATTATAAAGAAAAGTGGTTGATTTTGATTTTGATTCCAGTACAAGGCTGAGGGGCTGCATCTGGTGATGGTTTCTTGCTGGCAGAGTCTTGAGGTAGGAAGGGCATCACCTGGTGAGAGACAGGGAGCGTGGTGTACTGGCCCAAACAGGCTATTATGATAGACTCACTCTCGAGGTAACTGTTAATCCATTACACACAAACAATTGATCCATGAGGACAGAGTCTGTTACCTTTTCAAAATCCCACCTCTTCATAGGTCCTAATGGGGGTTAAATTTCAATGTAAGCTTGTGAAGGAATAAACCCATAGAAGGAGCATCTAAAAGTGTTGGTTGCTGGATTATGGGGACTCACTTTTCTTTCTAAATCTTGCCACCCACCCATAATTCTTCCTCTGCCAAGGGAAGGAGAGTGTGAGGGGAGGTTAATGTCCATTAGGGCGACAGGCTGGCCCTCTGCATACATTATCATTATCTCATTGTCAGAACTACTGCCAGTGCCATTTACAGCTTCAAAACGTATCCGGCAGCTGACTTCGTTGCCAACAATACAACGCATTACACACCGGAACTAAAGATCCTAACACCTCCCTCTCAGTGCTTGTTATTTCCTACAGTGCACCTCCTTTGGGGCATGTGCTGCTTTTGGCAGCCAGAAGTCACTTTGCAGCAAATGGAAGAGATCCCTGTTGTTTGCTGACTCTTTAATATAGGATAGTTCTAAATACATTATCCTTCCGTCACACAAAAGTAAGGCAGAAGTCCAGCCCTTGGTCTCTTGGGTCACTCCAGGGTCACAGGTAGAGCTGCACAGAGCTGCCTACCCTTTTCCCACAGTCACTACAGGGCTGTCTGGGGAGAGGCATCCCCTTGGCTGAGCCCAGAGGCTGAGCCTGGTTGCCCTCTGGACAGGGAGGATTAGAGCTGAGGGGGAACAGCCCTGCCGCCTCCCTGCCAAAAGGCTTCTCAGAGCGCCCCGGACGGCCTTTTAGCTGGGCGCCCCCTGGAGGCTTCATTCCCACATGCAACTGCATTCATTTGCCCCCTTCCGCAGTGCATGAAGGTGGAAGACAGCCAGGTGCCTGTGCCGGTCGTGACCAGGTTCCAACGCCTGGAAATAGGCGTTTGTGACTGGAAACCCAGAAGAAGCAATTATCAAAACACCCCAAGGTTCCAAAGGCAGCTTGTAGCACAATCCTTATACTGTGTGATAATGATAATAGGGTCAGATACGTGGGGCTAAGACAAATGAAATGGTAGAGCAATGCAAAGAAGCGCAAAGAACAGTTCGGCGGATGGAATTGAGCAGAGTGGGGGTTGGGCTTAAATAAATTTGTGCAGACTTAAGTACAAATTTCTTTAAGATTCCTCTTAGATCGAGGGAATTTAATTCGCTGCCTTCTTTTCTAGATTTGATGTCAATTCTGTGGCTTAACTCTGAAAGGATCCACACTAAATTCTATGGGGAGATGTTTTTTAAGGTGCATTATTTTCTCCTACAAATACTGAAATTCACTTTTGCTTAACATTTTTGGAAATGTTAGTCAGCGCCTCTGTATAAATATGCTTACTGACACATTTAAATCATACTTTGGTCTGGAAAGAATTTTAGGTGGTTATGTAATCTGTAATAAATGCAATCCAGTAACCAAAAAGAATTACAAATAGGCAGATGAGGAAAATAAGACACAAGTGAAATGAGAATAGAAAAGATGAGCAGGCATTTATATAGTCACATCTATGTAAATTCATATATTTGTATCTGTTTACATTCATATGCTTTGAGTTATCTCTGAAAGTGATTTTATAGATATTTATATATGCATAAAAAGATATTCATTTACATCTTTAAAAAGGTATTGAGCAATAGGAAAACGTGATAGAAAACTTCATAGACCACTTTACACAATAGATTGGCAGTAAGAACACGCATACGTTTGCAAGTATAATTACTCATGGCAGTCACACAAGTAGAATAGTTATGAGCAGATAGCTGTGTCATAAAGACATAGGGCAGAAATCACAATGTATAAACACTTATCACTGTGATTGGTAAATGCGTTCACTGGCTGTTGAACACTGGAGCTGCAGACTGCAGTCCACTGTAGTGTCATCCGGACTACCTAAATGTTTCACAAGATGGGTCTAAAACCTGCAGCAGTCACCACCACATATACAGTTACCCAAAGAGCCAAGATAACCAGAAACTTCATCTTTCTTCAACGCAGATGTACAGAAAGAACATCTCTTCATTTATTGAGGAAGTGTAAACACTTTTACACACATGTACATTGCCACCAAAGTCAGCATTGGGATAATGCAGTTTCCCAGAGCCAGATTTGCAAAAAGTGCATACTATGCATTTAAAACTCTAAAAGTCTTTGCAAGATTTATTCTTTCAGTATTGAAAATGATGCAAAGATGAAATGCGTAGCACACAGAATTGTAAAATGTAATGCTGACATGTTAATAGTGGGGAACGTTGCATAGTTTCAAAAGATGTTTCAAGTTCATTTACAAAATTTATTGGACACTCTATTAGAGAATCAAGAATTATTGTTAGGAATAATGAAGCAAAGAGCAGAGGAGACCTATCTATCTTTCACAGAGAGTGCAATTCAGAAGAAAGAGGATCAGACTTAGTCATGAAAATATATTGTTACAATGTGTGATGTACACCATAAAGAAGAACTTCAGGTTGTAAAAGGATCGTAAAGCAAAAGAACTGAACTGCACATTAATGGTACAAACATAAAATATTTTCATAAATTGCCATGTGTTTAATTTTCTTCAGTGTTTTATTCCAATAAATTGGTAATTGTCTACATATAAATTTAAAATGTCTATTTAGATCTATGATGGCACATAAAGATATACTTTAGCTGCCTTCTTTTGTTAAGGTTTTGTCTTGATTATAAAGTAAAATATTAAAAATAAGAAATTATTTTAGTTCCAATCATAAATCTAAAAGACAATCTCAAATATATCCTTTTTTCTCCACTGGAATTGCAATTTTTGAGGATTTGGGGTTTTCAACATTTGGAATTTTAATCTTTCAGGATTGCGATTTTGGGGATTTTAGACCTTAAGATTTTTATCTTTCAGAATTTCAACACTCAGGATTATAGCATCAGGATTGTGTCTTCTGGGGCTGTGATGGACATTGAATTTTTAAATTTTTAATTAATTTATTGATTTATTAATTCACATTGTGGTACTGGACCTTCATAGTGAGCTACATATCTAGCCTATTCATTCATTCATGCTTTCATTCGGTTATTTGTTAATTCATTGTGAGAAAAGATCTTGCTAAGTCACTAAATTTCCTAGGCTGGGTATGAACTTGTGGTCCTCCTGCCTCAGCCTCCTAGAATGCTTGTGTGAGCCACCTTGCTGAGCTGACACTGGACTTTCATAAGTATTTCTTCATGCTTGTTTCCCCACTTTCCACTCAGGACTCACTTTGGAACACTGGAAACATTTCTGACTTTGGCCATGAATTTGTCTGTACACACATTTAGCCAGTGACCCTGGGTTGGACACTGACATTCACACAAAGAGGAAGAGAATGAGAAGCAGGAGGAGTGAGGGAGGTGCAGGCCAGGCTGAGATAAATCAGCAGTGTTGAGATACATCTCTATGACTCGGGTATGCCTGGAAGTCCCAGAACCATGACCATCACTCTGTTATGCCTGAGGTGGCAACCAGCAACTGGTCACAAAAGCCGCTGAACGCTAAGGCTGCCTTTTACCAGCAAGTATGCCTGAACCTGCAGAGGAGTGGGTCCAGCACCTGCCGTGGATACCAATATCTTCAGATGCTCAAATCTTGTCTATAAAATAGTATAGTGTTTGCTTAGAACCTGTGCATATCTCCCTGTATACATTCAGTCATCTCTTGATTGCTTATAGTACTTAATACAATGCAAATGCCACATAAATACTTGTTATACTGCATTGTTTAGGGAATAGTGACAAGAAAAAGTCTTTATATGTTCAGTAAAACCCATTTTTTAAAACTATACTTTTAATCTGTAGTTGGTTGAACTTGAAGATCTGGGACCCACAGCTAGAGAGTGAAATATTTGCTTGCTGGTCTGGAGATTCAAGAACTGTATATGAATGCTTATTAGACACTGCTGTCCGTTACTTTTAACTCAGTTGTCTCTACTTAACTATTTCTGGAGCCACAGGGCTTATCTGTGGTTAAGCAATTAGGATCAAAATTTATTCTACATTTGAAATATATATGCAGAAATGCTTTGTTTCCTTCCTGTGCCCCAAGTTAATACACAAAGAAAATTAGACTAATTACGTGGGAAGATCTTTTCTTTCTAAACTGCGCAGACACAAAATCCACATTTCCAAGTGCATTATCATTCCCTTGAGTTGCCCTTGTGCCTTACTGGGCCTTGAATTAAATGAAAGGAAATTGAGAGTATTGTAATAAAGGCTCACTCACGGTTGCTGAACTGAATACTTCTAAGCATGAAACATACATATCACCTTGGGATCCCAATTAAAGTCACTTTCTATCAATTTCATTTGCATGCCTCAGAGAAATAGGCACATAAACTGACAAGATCTGACAGTGTTATTAACGATCCACGTCAAACTTGATAATGGCTTCTAGAGAATCCTTTCATGTTACTCTGTTATGCACAGGACCTCCTGGCTCTAATTGGCCAGGTGCCTACAAAGGTACAAGAATGAGACTAAACTAAGGTTGTTAGTAAATTTACCCTTTACCAAATTTAAGAAGTGCTAATCAGATTTCCTCAAGACCATTGATTGTGGCCAACTATACACAGTGCTGCTATTGAAGAAATGGTAACAAACTATTTCTTCTCATTTTGACTTATTAATTCCATCCATTCTAGAAGTATTTATTGAATAATTATGTGTAAGGCAAGATGTTGGTAGCTGGAGAAAAGAAAGAAGGAAGGAAAGAAGAGGAAGGAAGGAAGGAAAGACAGAGGAAGGAAAGAAAAAGAAAGAAAGAAAGAAAGACAAAGAAAGAAAGAAAGAAAGAAAGAAAGAAAGAAAGAAAGAAAGAAAGAGAAAGAAAGACAAAGAAAGAAAGAAAGAAAGAAAGAAAGAAAGAAAGAAAGAAAGAAAGAAAGAAAGAAAGAAAGGAAGGAAGGAAGGAAGAAAGGAAGGAAGAAAGAAAGAATTGGATTGCCTGGCTGTGTCTGAAAGTGAACCCCTTCGTGTTCACTGTGACTGTTAAAGCAAGTGGTTTGGGGCTGAGAGAAGCTCCAGGTGTTTGGATGTGGAACAGGGTTACTTGGGAACAGCTGGCAGCCATTTTGTACAGTCAAAGTGTCAGTTTACAGCATGTAAAAGTATGGCTAACACACCTGGCAGTGAGGTAAACTGGCAGGGGCAGGTAAGCTCAGACCATGGTAGTGTAGATCATGCTACAGGTGAAGGGGAGTTTGATGAAGAACAGAGCAACAGGAGGAGGTGGCTAAGCTCTTTGTATTTTGAAAGTAGAGTCTGGGAGCCTGTGGAAAGGGGTCAGGGTAGTTGTGAACAGCTCCCTGAGGAGGTTTTTATAATAATCTAGGACAAAGAAAACTCCATCCCCACCTTTTGCCAAACCCCACACAAAGAGAGGTCACTGTGTTCTAAGACGACTTCACAAGAAGATAGTATATCAGAATCTGTGTGAGCAAAGCATTCTGATGTGCATCAGAATTCTTCAGAGCCAAGCCTTTATAAGGTTAAAAATAAAAGTGTATGTCATCCCTTTCTCCAAACAGAACTAACTACATTTACTGACCAACTATGTGCTCCTACGCCCATAGCATGTATAAAAACTTCAATCCATACAGCGGCCCAACCAGGTCTTTTTTGCTATTTCTGGTGTACATATAAGAAAACCATATCTCAAGAAGTTAAATGAGGTTGGCCAACCTCGTATAGCTGGCTGAAACCAGTTTGTCTTCCTCTGAATTTATACGTTTCCATGACCTGTACCTGTGTTTGTAGTGTTAAGATACATTAAGCAGAAATATCTCTCAAAGCAAAAGTTTGCTTTTATGAAAGCATTTCCAGCACACTTGAAATTCCCTCATCAAGCCAAAAGGGAACTGAATTGATCATCTTTTCTAAAAATGTGGTATATTTTGATAAGCTTTGAAAAATGTATGCACCCATGTAATTTCCACATTAATTCAAAACATTCCTTTCACCTTAAAATGTTCCCTCATATCCATTTCTAGTCTCTCCTCTCTACCCACAGGCAGCTAATATTTTAGTTTCTACCCCCAAAGATTAGTATAGGCTGTTGTTGGAGTTCATGAAAGTAGAATCCCACAGCATGTCTTCTTTTGTGTCTGAATTCTTGTGCCCAGAGTAATGTTTTAGAGATTCCTCCATGGGGTGTGTGTGTGTGTGTGTGTGTGTGTGTGTGTGTCAGGAGGTGGCTACATTTTGTTGCTGTGTAGTAATCATCTTCAAATGGATGACTGGTGTATTTTAGCAGGCTTTGCCATAACATTGTTCCATCTTCTCAATTGAGAGAACAGCTATATCTTAAAATGTACAGTTCTCATCTTTGGTATGATCGTACTCCTTTTATAAAATCAGGGCCATAGAATTAATTTAGGAAAGATCTTTTTCCCAGCCACACATTAATTTTCTAGCAACGTCCTTGGCCACAATTGTTTGAACTAAATGATGAGTTCAGTTCCCCCATTGTCGATAATTAGGACCATCTGCTTCAAATTGTCATCTTAGAGGGAAACCAAATCCCAGTGACAAGGTAGAACTTCCACAGGCTAGGCTAATGTTAACAGATTGTGGAAGTGATGGGGGTTTATGGGAGTGAATTGCAAATCGAGACAGGTACACCTTAAGGAAAACTGAAGTGTTTTGCTCAGGAAGGAAGGAAGGAAGGGAGAGAAAGAGCAAGAGAAAGGTATTTTTGGAAATAAAACATATATGCAATTACTGAAAAGGTTGTTATAACCCTTGAAAATGATAAACACACACACACACACACACACACACACACACACTGACAACACACAAATGCTAGGTCGAGGTAAAATCAATAACACTGGGAGCACACAAACTCCAGAATACAGAATAACATCAGGGATGATTTTAAAAAGGTGGGAATCATCTCTCTCTCTCTCTCTCTCTCTCTCTCTCTCTCTCTCCCTGCCATTTTGTAAATGTAGGTAGAAATGAACATTCCTATTTTATCTGTCCTACATTGATTTCACAAAAAAGATGAATATGCTCTGAGGAAATCATGGAAGAAATTCACTAAGTTTGCTGAAAATGTGTAAGGATAAGGGAAGATAATTAGGATAATAAGGACTGTAGTGGTTGACTGGTTGCCTTCACAAATCCTGGCTACCTGAGATGAGCCTTCCTGCATAATTTAGTACAATTTTTTCTCCTGAAAATTATACAAAAGAAATTAAGAGTATATAAAAGAAAGTAAGCTTCAATTTAAATTAAGATTAAAATAAAATATTTAAAACACCCAACATCCATTTTCAGCAAAATTAGTGGCAAATACTCTCTGTGGGCTCCAAAGCATTTATATTAGAGCTATCACAACCAGGTGATATCAGACAAAAGCAACCTGTGAGGGAGGGAAAGAGAGAAGAGTCAGAGATAGTGAAGGACCCCCAGCCAGAGTGCAGGGAATTCCAGCAAAAACCACTTCCGGAAGTACAAAGTTTTCTCCCTTCTTTGCAATAGTTTTTGCAGGGGCTGGCAGCAGAAGCCTGTCCTGGAACTAGTCTGATTTGCAGAGTAGAGTAGGAAAGTGTCTGAAAGAATCTCACAGATGTGCCATTGTTGTAGGAGGAAGAGTCTGTCTCTATGGTAACAGAAGAAGGGGGTAGATGGTGATCCTGGGAGCACCCTTCCCCATCCTCTCCCACTTACCTTTCTAGGGACTCCTGAAATTGCCTGGTCTTCCAGTGTCTCACCTAGGAAAATCTTGTGCATTCAACAAGTGAGGCTGAAAAGCAGAACACTGAAAAGACTGATCTAGTTTCAATAAAAGGAGGCAATTAAAGCCAAGTGAAAGAGTGTCAAAACTTGCCAACAAATAAGAATTGTAAACTTAGCTACTATTACAACATTGTATGGTACAAATGAAAAATATGGCCAAACATCATCAGGAATTCAGAAAACTTATGAAGGAAAATTGCCACAGCTTTGGAAAAGTCACACAGTTAGTAAAGTCACATAAATGGGTCTTATTTCTAGCAAATAAATTAACAGTATAAAGGTAAAGACCAAGAAAGATAATACTACTGACTAGAAAATTAATCGGTGGGTAATATTACTAGTGAAAAAATTTCTTACAGTAGTTAACTAATATGTATCATCTAAATAAGTAAAGGAAATAGGGTATTACCTAAAGTGACATACCAAGATATTTTTCACAACAGAAATATGTACTCTTTTAATTTCATTTATTAGAACTGCATAGAAAGTACAAAGAAAACAGATTGAAAGATTTTTAAAAATTATTAAAATAGAAAGTGAATCAAAATGATACAGTCAGCCTGAGATGCAATGTTTTTTATTTGCCACATCAGTAAATGTAAAGGCATTAACATATTTTTAACATATTTAACATATTTAACATATTTTGATTAGATGAAAAAGCAAATCCCTACTTCATGTTATATTCAAGAGACTCATCCCACCCTGGGTGTGAGTGTGACCCTCTCTAAGGGTGGGAAGCCTGGATACAGCATACAGGGACAGAAGGAGGGTTGCTGCTTGTTGCTTGTAGCTTGCTTCTTTGCCGCCTTCTGTCTGCTATGGACCGTTTCTCCTCTGTGATGCCCCTCTGCCATGCCACCCTGCCTCGGAGCCAGCCAACTGTGAACTGAAACCTCTAAAGACTGTGAGCTAAATAAACTTTTCCTCCTTTAACTTTGAGCATCAGGTAATTTGACTCAGCAATGAAAAAAGTTTCTAAGACACCCCCCCTCCTGAAGTTTCCACCACCACACTGGGAATCCAGCCTCCAACACATGAACCTTCTGTGACAAACCATATCTAAATCACTGCAAAAGAAATAAGGATCACAGCAGTAGAAATCAATGAAACAGAAAATGGACAAACTATACAGGAAAATCAGTGAAATCAAAAGATTGTAGTTTGAAAATATCAATAAAATTGCTAAACCTCTGCTGAACTGACCAATTAAAATGCACAAATTACCAACATACAGAATGAAAGAGAATTATGCTATAGTCATTAAAAGAATATTAAAAGAATTTTATAAACTGCAATAAGCCAAAGAATTCAATGATTTAGATGAGATCATTTCCTCAATAGGCTAAAAATAAATAAATAAATAAATAAAAAGACTCGAGAAAAACAGAAGATCTGAAGTGTGTTAAAAGATTAATATTTCACTTTATAAAATTGTTAATTTTGTTGACACATTTCATAACAGTGATATAACTATTTTAATCTTTTAAAGTTGCCAATGTTTGCTAATACTGTATTCAACAATTTTGAATACCAAATCATATAAAAGATTAGTCAACTATATAAGGGACAATCTTTGTAAAATTTAGTAAAACATTTGGAAGCTTTATTCTTTAATAATTTTGAATGGCCCAAATGGCATGGCCCGATATTTAAGAGCAATTGAATGTCACTGGTAAACCATATCACACAGTGCTGTTTGTATAAGGGTACTCTTTGATAAATACCACTATTTCTTGCTACTTTTTTTTTTTAACTACTGATGATCTAAACCCAATGCCTCACTCATGCTAGGCCAGCAGTCTACCACTGGATTATATATCCATCCCCTTCAGATCAATTTTTAATTAAAGACTTTTTCCGAGAGAAAACTCTAGTCCCAGATGCCTTCATGATGAATTCTATCAAATGTCTATGAAACACAAACCAATCTTGCAAACTATATCAAGAAAAAGAGCAGCGCAAACTATTCTGTCTATATTCTGGGGTCTGAATTATTCTGATTTAATACCTGAAAGGTGTGACAAGTAAACTATAAGTCAATATCCTTCATGAACATAAATATGAGAATCTTTAAGAAAATACAAAGAAATTAAGCTACCAATATATTAAAAGGTTAACTGTATCATGATCAAATGGAGTTCATCTAAGAAATTCAATACTGATATAATATATGAAAATCAATTAATGTGCTTCATCTTATTAATAAAATGGAGTTGGAAAACAGTATTATCATCTCAAGAAATGCAGAAATAAAGTGTCTGACAGAATTCGACATCCATTCATGGTAAGAATGTTGGAAAACAGAATAGAATAGAATTGTCTCAATTTGGAAAAGAGGTCTATAAAAATTCTATGAAACTCTAAATGCTTTGTGCCTTAGGACAGGCCAAGACATAGCATCTATTCTTACAAATTTTATTCAACATAATATTGGAGGTGCTGCAGTTCCATAAGGCAAAAAAAAGAAAAGAAAAGAAATAAAAGACATAAAGTTTTTAAAGGAAGAAAAAAAGCTGTCTCTGGGTTTTGCCATTGGGTTTAGCCAATGGAAGCTTCCAGCAGAAGAGCTAAGGAAAGGAGAAGAGGGAACAGAATGTTCATTTCCTCCTCCACCCTTCTTCTTTCTGGGACTACAGTAAGCTATGTCCCTGGACCAAAGTTATAGCTCTTACTAGATGGCCTCTCCCACTGGAATTCTGTGTGTGCATTACAGCAGCTTCTCCTACCCTTCAAGCACCCATGTTTGGTATAGGAATGAGGAACTCAGGATGGCTGTTATTAGCCCAAAGCATTAGATTTTCTATAACTTGTTCACATTTCTGTAGGTATCCCCATTACTTCTGTAACTTATCCAACTTAAATTGAATCATTTGTTTGCTAAAGAAACCTGTACACATCCTGATGGTCCATATGCAATAGTGGCAATGAAAAGTCCATTGGAATTAATGAACAAGAAATCACAGAAGTTAGATAAAGAATTGTCAAAATCAGTTTATGACTTAAGTGGAAAGGCATACATGTACCTGGACAAGAAGCTTCCATGATGGCACTTTTTCTTAATTTAGATTTTTTTGTTTTTCTTTATTTGTTTGTTTCTGACATAAGGTCTTGCTATTTAGTTTACGCTGGATTTGAACTCACTACATAGCCCAGGCCTGCCTTGAACTCATAGTAATCCTCCTGCCTCAGCCTCCCAAGTACTTGATTATAAGCATGCACCACTATGCCTGGCAATTCTTTTTAATTTATAAACTATGTGCCAATGCTATTTGTATTACTTTGTTTACTGTGTATTATGTTGTTTCACTTTTAGTTAAACAACTACTTTTAACATTCATGTTGGAAAACAGATGAGAGTAGCTAGAAGACTAAAAAAGAAGAGCTCATGTTAAAATGTAAAGTTGCTATAATTATGAATAAGAGAAACCTATGCAATCAAACAAACAGCTCAGAAATATACCTAAATTTAAAAATTTACATAAACAATTCAAACATAAAAATGAAATCATGAAAGTATTGTATTAGCAGCTGAGGATGTAGCTCATTGAAGAGTTCATACCTAACATGCACAACACCCTGGGTTTAATTCCAAGTACTGCCTCCCCCCACAGAAAGTGTTAGAAGTAAGTAGTATTAGTAGATGTAAATATTAGAAATACCAGAGAGGTGGGGCCATTGCTGTGACTGTACCTGACCATTTGGTTCAGGAGCCTTTGGAACTGACTTGTGGGAAGGGTTTGGAAAGTTTTGGAGAAGCCAGTGAAGAAGCAGCCCTGGAATGCCTTAAGCTTTACTTGATAGGAGTCTGGTCAGAGGTCAAAAAACCAGAATGCTGATAGAAATGCTGCTGGTAAAGACCAGGCTCAGGAGGTTTCTGCTGGAAGAAGGACTGCACTGGCTGCTATCCAGATGATGTGTATTATACGTCAGCAGAAAAGTTGTGTGCACTTTGCACATGTCCAGAGACTTTGTCTAAGACTCAGAAAACGGAAATAAGAGAAAAGAAAAATATGAGAAAACAAAAAAATGGAAACACAGTTTTTGTAAATAGAGAATGGAGGTGGGGGGAAGGGAGGGCAGGGGAATGGGGAAAAAATAAGAACCAGGACCTGTCATGTAAATGTACAAGATCCTAATGAGGAATGTAACTGTAATGTAAAAGTACCAATAAACTCAATAAACTCAATAAACTCAATATGCTCAATAAACTCAATGAGAAAAAAAAAAAGGACAGCACACTAATCTGGCAGAAGAAATTCCAAGCCAGTCTAATATTGAGGCTGTGGCATGACTACTGTTGGGGGCTTTTAGCCAGATTTATGTTGAGAATCAAGAGCAAAGAGTCAAGCAGAATGACTTAAAATGTTTTCAGTTTGACCAGAAAGAACGCTTCAATAAAGTTTCATCGTGCAAAGGTAGAACAGAGGAGAAACTGATTGCTGAAAAAAAACTAGCAAGAAAAAGCCAAATTTTTCAGAAAAGGACAATAGAAATGATAGCCTGAAGATATCACAAGAACAAGATTCTAACTTTTACAGTCTCAAAATTGCATAAGTGAAAGAATTTACATTGAGAAGAAAGCCCTAGAGCACCATGTTCCAGAATGGCAGCAGCCTAGGAAAGATTTTTCTCAGGATTTGGTTCCTAGTGTTCAGCAATCCAAGAGAGAAGCAGCCCTGGAATGCCTTAAGCCTTACTTGATAGAAGTACACCCAAGAGAGAAGGAAGCCTAGCTAGTAGTCCAGCTAGCAGTAGCTCTCGGCATCGCCTATGTGGTGCTGGTTTTAAGTGCATTCAGAATGCAAGAATTATGGAGACAGGAAGGCTTCTACCCAGATTTCAGAAGAAGGCCCAGGAGGTCAGGCAGTGTGGCCCTGAGAAGGCAGTGGGTGAAGCTGTGAGTGTAAAGCTAAAGGCGCAGTGGAATCCCAAAAAGGTTGGAGAAGCCAAGAACATGGATCATCCCAGGAAATCTGCAAGTGAGAGCAAAGCAGGCCCAAGAGAGAATCTGTGAGAGCCACAACTGTCTACAGTACCATAAGGGTGGAGCCACCCAAGGCTTCGGAGTTCACAACTTGCCTCAGATTGTTGGAGATGCTGGACATGGAACTACAGGATTTAATTTTTGCCTTGCTGGATTTTGGTCTCGGTTTGTTCTCATTCCTTTGTGTGCCCTTCTTTGTACTTTTTGAAATTAAAATGTCTGTCTTGTCCCATTGTTGAAAGTGTTTAACTTTATTTTCATTTGTATAGGAAGGAATTTAACACTAAGAGTTTGCCTTAAATATCAGAGGAGACTTTAGACTTGGACTTTTCAGCAATACTAAAATTGTTAGGACTTTGGAAACTCTTGGAGATGGACTAAATGCCTTTTGCATAGGAGGATCTGCATAAGTCTTTGGGAGCCAGGGTTGAAATATCGTGGCTTGTGTCTAGTCATGTCTACCCTCATGTTGGTCATGGATGGGGCTTTTCAGAGGTGACTGGATCTAGTGTGTGGTGCTGGGATTAAGGATGTGTAACTACTAAATTAGTCCACTGATTAATTTGGCATAGTTCTGGGTAGGATTAAGGGTTCCCCACTCTTTGTGTGAGTGGTGCCCACCCTAAAGGGGGCAGCCTAGATACAACTTAAAGGGACAGAAAGAATCTGTTGCTTGTTGATTGTAGCTTGCTGCTTTTTGCCTGCCATGAACTGTTTCTCCTCTGCAATGCCCCTCTTCCATGGCACCTTGCCTTTGAGCCAGTCCACCATGAACCAAAACCTTTACAAACTGAGCCAAATAAGGCTTTCCATTAACTTTGGGTGTCAGATATTTCTCCTCAGCCATGAGAAAAGTAACTAACTCAGTAGCATTAGTAGAGATAAATATTAGAAGTAAATAAGAGAGGATTTGTTGTAAGTTTAGTGTGGTAAAAGGGTTTCAAATTGTAAGTGGTCATGAAAAAAATATAAAATCCTATATAAGAACACTAAAATAATATCAAAAGATCAGCTAGGAAACAATGTGCTTCTAGAAGCTTATAAGAAGAGGGATCACATGGAAAAATTATCAGAAGAATAGACAGATAATAAAAATAAATAGAAAGGACTTTTAAATATCTATCATAATAAAAGAAATGAAAATTAAGATAACACAGAGGTATCATTATCCATATGTCATGTAGGAAAAAAGAAAAAGATATGATAACGTTTTCCCAGTGATGGTTGTGGGAAATCAGGTTCTACCATACAGGGCTGATAGGAAAATAAATTAGGATCACCTACAAGATAGGTTATTGACAACATTTATCACAATTCCAAATGCATTTACTTTTTGACTAAGCTTTTCTATCCCTGGATATTTACTGTGCAAGTATATTTGCACAGTTGCAAGATTATATACAAAATCTCCATGTCATCATAGCTATTGTTGCAAAAACCAAAAACACAAAACAAAAAAAAAACCTGGAAATAATTCAAATATCCAACAATAAAAACTGGTGGAGTAAATTAAGGCATAACTATGCAGTGGCATACTGTGCAACCTAAACAAATGCTGAGGGTGCATGCTGTGTATTGATGTGGCATAGTGCTAATTGGATGTACTGTTAATTGAAAAAAGAGCAAGGTTCTGAACAGAGTGTGCTGTGCACTACTGTTAGTATAAACAAAAGAGAGAAAGTAAGAAAGCACATTTATAGTTGCTCATGTGTAAGTGAGAATACTGTGAAGGCACAGGCAGGAAACTGAGGGACAGAGGTGATGGTAGTGGCAGCTGGGTGAATGAGGTGGGAGAACAGCCCAGTATCACTTACTCACATGTACCTGGGTGGATGTTGAAACTGTGATGACATCCCACACTCAAAAGTATAAAAATACATTAAAAGCAAATAAAAATACATCTTAAAAGCAAAGTCCTAGAATGAATATTCATGTCACCTAGTGTACACTGATCATTTTCATCCTCGTCCAGACAGAGGGACCCAGAGCAGGATTCATGCCTTTGTTTCCCAGCCTAGCCAATGAAATGTGATTAGACATGTTGCTTCATCAATATTCTGACCAGTGGAAATTGCCCTAAGTATGGTCCTCCCTCTATTGTCTTTGAGTCCGCACATATGCTGATGATCATAGCCTGCATGCAGAGTGTGTGCTTTTGTACTTTCTCCATTTGGACAATTTAATACATGCAATTGTAATATCAACAACCAGCACACAATTCAGCACCATTGCCAATAACAGCATACCATCAGGTTAGCCTAACAGCTCATGTTCAATGGTTTCATTTTTAATTTTCTCTCTCTCCCCTTCCCTTCCCTTTTCTTTTCTTCCCTTCCCCTCTCTTCTCCTTCCTTCCTTTCTTCCTTCCACGTAAGAACTGCCAAACTGGAAAAAAAAAAAAAAAGGTCTACACTGCTGTCTGTATTTGAATAAGAAGTTTGGCCAAAGTGGCCTCCATATATAGTAACCTATAACCTAGCTTGATGCTGAAGCAAGTTGTAACCTAACCCATAACTTTATAACACAAAACTAAGCTTCAGCTAATCCCAAACTCAGTCAATCACAACAATTGATCCCTCAGCTAAACCCAAAAGAAAAATGGGAAATTATGCCCACATATAGCAACTTCCAAACTAACTGCACCAATCAGGAAATCTCTGTGTGTCATTTCTGCCTGTAACACTAGTTCTCCAGAGGCTAAGGCAAAAGGGTGCAAAGGTCGAGGCCAGCCTGAGTGATATAGCAAGTTCAAGGACAACGGACTACATAACTAGAACCTGTCTCCAACCCTCCCTAACACGCACACAAAGCTAGCTTGTCACTTTATGTAAATAGGGACATTTGGAACCATCTTCAGTCTTGAGTGTTGTCTTGTCCTTTTTTCTTTATCAACTAAACTTTGTTAGTCTCAATTTTTTTCCTCAACAGGACCCACATTATTTTTGTCTCATTTGTACATTAGACTACCTGAAATTTTACTTACCAACACACATTAGATGTTTTCTAAAGATTATTTGCTTTCCAGCAGAAGAGCATTCAAACTTAAAACTGGTGAAAATCATGTATGAAAAAGGAAAACCTGCAACAGGGAAGGAGGAAAGGACAGGAATCAGAGCTGTGAATTTATTTTCCTCTTGTAAACCATGATGCCTGAGAGCTATGACTGACCCATACTATGACAGTATAGACACAGAAGCATCTGAAAAGGAATAAATCTCTTTGTTCTATTTAGTCCCTTTCCCTGCCGGACTAAGTTTTCCACACAAATCAATTTGCTTGCCAACTGCAACAGAAATTTTTGATAAGCCTTAACATCACTGACAGGCTAGTTGCTCGATGGAAATGATCTTCCAATGTGCAGTCAGTGCCTGGATGGCCCTGGCACAGGATTACAGCCTCAAAACTTCCAGCACATCTGAAGATTAAATTATAAATTAAAATCACAGGTCTCCAACAAATGTAGAATCTTGGTGACTCCATCCCAATTCCATTCCACCCAATGTGTATTCCAAGGGCAACACTGATAAGGAATGGAAGCTACTGTACATTCATATCTTTGTAAATCTGCTCTCCTCTCCGTCTGTGCATTACAAAGATTTCTCCCGCTGCCTTTCTTTGAAAGAGCATTTTGCATGTCAATGAGGCAGAAAATTTCATCACACATTTTGAAGCAATCACACTTTCTTAGCACTTGCTTTTTACAGGCACAGATTCTTGACATAACGGCTGTGTTCCTAAAAAGCTGTGTATTGATTTTATTTTTATTTTTTAATTGAATTTATAAAGTGAAGACACTATTTAAGAAAGCTCTATGCCAATTCATCATAAGCATAGACCCTTCCAGTTAGTGTTGTTTCCTTAACTACACTTTATGAAAGTTTTTTTTGTTATCAGAATTATTTCAGGTTGTTAATTACTTAGACCCGTAGCTACATTAGATCACAAGATTAAGACTATGTACTTACGAGAATTTTTGTATATAAATTTAAATCTGGCCTCATGAGAATATATTATATGGAATACTTATTATTGACATTGTATATTTATTATGCTTTACATCGTCATATATTTATATTAAAATGTAACTAACATAATGTAAACAGATATTCCAAATACTAAGATAATATAAGTAGGAAATATGATTTGCAAAATCATACACAAAGCATATATTTTGTGTGAAAATTGTTGTCTTTTTTTTTTTTTTTTTTTTTTTT
>NW_022900950.1:28774666-28862592 GCF_012274545.1 Fukomys damarensis
TTTTTTTTTTTTTTTTTTTTTTTTGTACTGGGGAACAAACTCAGGACCTTGTCCTTGAAAGGCAGATGAGGCGTCGGGTGTTAAATCCTTGGCCCTGAAAATCATTTTTTCACCAAGAGATTTAGACCTTTGCAGAAGATTGACTGATTGAAGTATTGAGAGACTGACTCTCTGGGCTTCGCACTGAGCTACATCCCCAGTCATTTTTTAAATTTTTAAAAATTTTTAAATACAGAATCTTGCTAAATTCTTAAGTTTCCTAGGCTGCAATTGAATGTGATCACCCTGGTACAGCCTCCCAGAGTGCTGGGATTATAGGTGTGTGCCATCATTCCTGGATAGTTTATTTTTAAAATTCATAAATAGAGAAAATATATTTTAAAATAGCTACTATATATTCAATAGCATTTTAAAAATCATACAATGATTATTAACTTTAAATTTATGAGTTTTTAAAATTAAAATATATATACTTTAAGAGACGTTATACCTGGTCCTGATCATAGAGGGAATTGCTTTCAACTATTTATTTTCCATGTTTCTGGTAATCAGTTTTCTCTAACAATAATTATGTACAGTTACTTCCCGGTTTATCAGTCTTATAATTTAAGATATGACAGATAAGGTCATGTTTTCTTTACCCTTGCCCACCACCCCCCATGGTTTATCACACATTTTTTTTGGCATCCCTGGGGAAGCCTTCTGGACCATCGCTCCTGAGAGGCAGCACCTGTTACCCACCACTGTGGAGTACAGCAACCATGGAGGCTTTCCAGCCAATGCAACTGATGGGTGATGGGAAATCACGATGTGCCCCAGGAGGCCAAGGTCCAGGCGGGTGATGGGCCTCCCTTCTGGAAGACAGGCTCACAATTCAATCAGAAAATAAATGTCAAATCGGGTTCCATCGCAGAACTCCATTTAAACTAGCCCGTTAACATTTACCCATTAGCTGTCAAGTTAAGTCAACTCTAAAACACTGAAAGAGAAGCAGCTTCTAAGAAAATAGTGATGACTACACTCCCAAATTAAGATTTATGCACAAATCTCTAAAATCTCCCATGACTTGCAAGCCTGCACGAATGTGGATGTGGATATAAAGCCCCCGGGATAGGGGAAAATGCATTAAGATCCACTACTTGGGCTAATAGCCACAGTAAAGAACAATTTTTATGGTAATGACTTGTGAGGAGCCACAATGATCGACACTTTAGACTTTTAAAAAAAGTAATATTGTATTATTCCACTCAAATGAGGTAGCTGGGATTATCAAACTCATAAAGACAGAGTGTAGAATGGTGGGTACCAGGGGCTAGAAGGCAGGGAAGTGGAGAGTTGTTTAGCAGGTACAGTTTCTGTTTGGGAAGATGAAGGGTTTTGTGGATGGAGGATAATGACAGTTGTCCAACAGTATGAGTGAACTTCATTCCTCTGAGCTATATACTTAAAGGGGTATATAGCTCAGTAGTAGAGCATTTGACTGAATCATATACTTAAAAACAATGAAAATGGCAAATTTATGTTATGTGTATTTTATCACAAGTTTAAAATATAATTTTTTTAAATAATAAGCTTTTTGTCCCTTTGTTCTTCCAATCTAAGGAAAATCTCAACCAATACCATCCAACTAAGAGCCTGAACTGATTAGCCACTGGGAAATAGAACCAGATATACTTGGTCAAAGCACTCTCTGTGTTTATGCTTGAATCAAGTTATATATATATATGATGGATAGCATTTTAAAAAGCTGAAAATCTTTTGAGGCTAGCATTTTCTTGTAAAAGGCAAGGAGGAACTATGTATAATCATAAAGGGGTTGTGCATGTGTATCATAAAGGGCGATGAGGTTTTCATGGGCCAAAATGGAAATCTGGCCCTCAAAAAAGGTTATTTAAGAGATAAAGCTGTGACTCCCCAGTAGGTAGACCAGGCCAACAGGAATGCACTTAGACCAAAGCAAGACAGTACAGGTAACCTGGGAAGGTGTCCTAATGCTGCATCCAACAGGATTTGAGTGAAGGATAGAACTGCTTTCGGTCAAAGGACAAGGGAATCCATTGAGCAATTTCAATAATAATAATAATAATAATAATAATAATAATAACAACAACAAAAACAAAATAGATACTGAGTCTGGCAGTGCACACACCTTGAACTACACCCTAACATTTCTAATGTGACATAGGTTATACATCAGCACATGCATCAGGAAGCTGACTGCAGTGTTCAGGCACAAGGCCGTGGAGTTTGGGCTGGGGCTGGCACCACAGCACCATCATCCAGGAATATTTCACACCATTTTAAAAGGAGCTGTGCCCTTCAGTGCAATTTAAAAAATAGTTTGGGTAGCAAAGAAATCAGTAGGACACCAAAAGTCTACACAGCCCACACAACTGGCAATAGCCTGCTATTTGCAAATCTGTGGTCAAGAGAACAGACCTGATGCTACATGTCCAACATTTAATTGAAAGTTATAAATGACTCTAACAAGTGGTTAAGTACAATGCTATTTCCTATGAAATTATCACAAATAGCTTCATGACAGAGGTATAGAAAAATATGAGCAGAGTTATGATTTTTGTGTTAGTACAAGTCCAAAACTCACTTGTTTTTTAAATCAGTGAGATATTTATGTAATTTTTATTCTTTAACCACAATAATCTTAGGGATTGAAAATAAAACACACGTGGTTGTGATGGTGCATGCCGGTGATCCTAGCACTCAGCGGGGCTGAGGCAAGACAGGTCTGTAATAGGTTGAGCCAGGCCAGCATAAGTTAGCAAGAGTCTGTCTTGAAGAGAAAAATAAAAAGGGCAGGGGATATAGCTCAGTGTGAGGGCTTTGGGCTCAATCCCTAGCACTGTGGGAAATAAAGCAATTATATTCAAAATGTGCAAAATTTAAATATGCTATTAAAATATAAACAAAGCAAATGAAAAATTAAACTTTTCAATGTCTTTTAGAAGTTACCTTTGCTTTAACATATTAAATATTCTTATAACAATATGAATGCAAAAATAAAAATTATAGTTGATAATAATTTTAAATCCAAAAACAGTTAAAAATAGCAAATCATCTTTCCAAAATTAAATGATATTATGATTGTTATGAAAGATGTAAATATATCCCACGATTACTGAATTAAAATCACCATAAATTTGGTGTATAGTGTCCACTTAATTATTAATGTAAAAAGTTACCTGAGGTACTATTACACGATGGTGATTGTAGATAACAAACATGTACTTTGCATCTCAAAAAGCTGAAAGAATGGTCTTTGTTTTTGTTTTTGTTTTTTGTTTTTTGGGTTTTTTTTTGGTACCAGGGATTGAACTTGGGTCCTTGCACTTGCAAGGCAGGCCACAGAACCACTGAGCTAAATCCCCGGCTCCCCAGAATGGTCTTTGAAAGTTTTCACTACAAAGAATTGACAAATGTTTGAAGACACAAATGTTTAGCCTGATTTAAACATTATGCAGTGTTTATATGTGCCAGATATTACATGGTACCCTATTAACATATAAAACCAATACGTTTTTGTGTATCAGTACGGAAATTCCTCAAAAAAAATACAAATTCCATTTGGCCCAGCCATTCCTCCTCATCCCAAAATAGTTAAAAGTCATCATATTACAGTGCTACATGCATACTCACGTGCATAGCAGCACAATTTAGAATAATTAGATCATGGAAATGGTCAGCTGAATGGATAAAGAAAATGTGGGATATATACACAATGGAGTACTACTCAGCTATAAAGAATAATGAGTCATTTGTAGAAAAATAGATGGATCTTGAGACCATAATGCCAAGTGAAATAAATCAGACACAGAAGGTTAAATATTGCATGGCTTCTTTTATATGAATATTTAAAGAGCAAATTAAAGGAGTCATGATAGGAAGTAGAAAAGATTTTTTTGAAAATTGGAAGAGAACCTAGCGATGAGAGAAAAGGAAGGGGGTGGAGGGGAAGAGGGATTAAAAATAATCAAGATGAGGTATAGATGTACTGATTCCCAAGGATGAATATAATTAATATGTATCACAAGTATATACTAATAAAAAGAAAAAAGAAAAAAGGGAGTTGATTAATGCTTCACGTAGTATGTATAGTACACACACTGCATACAGTTGACTATATCTGCAGAGTCAAACGCAAGAAAAAATATTCGAAAACAAAATTGTATCCATACCAGACATGTAGAGATGTTTTCTTGTCATCATTTCCAAATCCTACAGGATAACAACTAACCACACGCCATTTACCCTGTATTAGGTATTGTAAGTCAACTGCAGATGATTGAGCATATACAAGAGGATGTAGATAGATTATGTGCAAATTCTATGCCATTGTACATTTGGAACTTGAGCATCCTTGGATTTTGGTGGAGGTAGATGGTCCTAGAACTAATCCCTCCAAGGATACTAAAGAACAAATGCATATAGATAATAATGATTTATATTTTATATACATAATAATATAATAAATATATAAATATAAACATATCATTTAATTTTGCAAATTGTTATTGCTTTCAATGGGTTCCCCAACAGCTGGATCTAAAGCAGGTGATCTATGGAGAGGGCTCTCTGTAAGAAACATCTGTAGGGGAGCCAGGAAGAGGGAACAGTGCAGGAGCTCATCATCCAGATTGTCTCAAGTCCAGCCTTCGTGCTGTGTCAGTTGCCTCGCATCTCCAAGAGCAGGTTTTGGGGACCATCTCAGTGAGAGGAGGAAAGGGTGATGCTAGCTGAGAACCTCAGGTTACCTACAGTTCCTCCAACCTGCATGCATCACCACAAATTCCTAAGCAGTTCAGATCCACAGAAGAAAATCAGGACTTGGAGGGGCAGGGTTACTGGAGAATGCTGCTTTGTTACACAAGAACCTATGGGGGCCCTTATAATGTAACTGATTAGTCTTTCATCAAAATACTTTCCTCACTCTACTCCTCCCTATTCTTTGGAGCAATTCCCATTCCCAAAGTGGCCCAGTCCACAAACCTTTGCAGCACTGGGATATGAAAAATGGATTTCCCAGGGCATGAGCAATGCTGTCCACAGAAGCACTTATTTAGGCTTACAGTTCTGTAGTGGCAAAGCTGGGCATTGACCCTGAGTCAAAGAAGCTTGTGTTCTAATAATACATTCATTTCATGTGCAATTATGTGATGTGCCAGGGCTCCTCTTCCCCAAATCCAAAGTGGTATCGCATAAAATAGAGCTATCAAGGAAAAAGACAATGCCTGTAACATTTCTATTTTAAATTTTCTAATAGCACATTTTTAAAAAGAAAGAAGTACAAGGGGGTAAAGGGTTGGCAGGGACAAGGGCAAAAATAAGAACCAAGATGTCATGTAAAGGTACAAGAACCCAATAATGAATGTAACTGTACTGTATACCTAAAATGTACCAATAAACTCAATAAAAGAAAAAAAAAGAAAGAAGTACATTTATATAAGAATTTTAATGTTTTTCCTTAAGCCAGTATATCCAAAATATCATTAGCTTAACATGTAATCAAAATAAAATTATTGATGCAATACTAGACATTCTTTTTCAAATTAAGCTTTGGAAATCAGGTGGGAGTTTTATACCCACAGCACATCTCAATGCTGATCAGCCATATTTCAAGTGCTCCATGGTCAGACATGGATGGTGACCACCATACTGGACGTCTACATTTCTCACCTGTTTTAACAGAATAGAGGAACACAAATATATTTCAGCAGATAGTGATGACTATTTATTAAGCATTTTACTTTTCCATTCACCATAATAAGCATTTTGTCCTAATCCTTGTAGCTTCCAGGTTGTTTCTTTACTTTCTTTTTTTTTTTTTTAGTACCAGGGATTGAACTCAGGTCCTTGCACTTGCAGGGCAGTCCACCAAATGTCTGGCTGAGCTAAATCGCCAGCCCTCTTTACATATTTTAGAGTTAAGAAAACAAGAGCTGGTCGTGGTGGCATCCGCTTGTAATCCCAGCACTCAGGAGGCTGAGACAGGAGGATCACTGTGAGTTCAAGACCAGCCTGGGATACATAGTGAGTTCCAGGTCAGTCTCAACTACATAGTGAGACCCTGCCTCAAAAAAAAAAAAAAAAAAAAGAAAGAAAGAAAAAAAAAGAGAAAGAAAACAATTAAGAAAGTGGAGATTACCTGACAAGAGAGTATGAGATCTCAAACCCAGATACCACCCCCACCCCACACAATGGGGAATCATCTCTAGGGTACCCTCAGAGCCTTCTATTGTACCCACTACCCAGACACACCTCACAAGAAGGAAGTCAGCAGGCAAAAGTTCATTTTAATGCCTTTCCCCCTCTGTGGATTCATTTTCATGAGCTCCATTTTGGTTTTTCCACACAGCTCTCTAGAGTTTATTGATGCTGCTTCTGTAATTTGTATTGACTACTTCTATTGCTTTTTGCCTGTCTCTTGGTATTTGACTACTAAAGATTCATGCTATCATAAGGTCCAGCCATCAAGTTCAGGTGCTTATTCAAGAGAAGAGAAAATAGGTCTATACGAACTTGTGCAAATGTTCACAGTAGCTTTATTTGTAATATCCCTGTACTAGACATCATCACGGGATAAAATGTCCAACACCCACAACTAAAAAGAGAAGAAGTTTATTTTAGCTCACAGTTACAGTAGATTAAGTTCATGGTCAATAGCCTCCAAGGCACAAACAGCATGGTGGGAGGGCACGATGAAGGGCAGCTGCATGAGGCAGGACAAGAATAAACCCTTCTAAGTCATGCCCCCAATTCCCACCTCTTCTGACCAAGCCCACCAATGCACAGCACAGTCAGCTTTGAATTCGACAATGGACTAATTCACTAAAGAGTAAAGTGCTTCATGATCCAATGACCTTCCCAAAACCCTGCCACTGAACATGAAACTCTAGGGAATATTTTAGATCAAAGCATAACAATTGCTAAGTTGGAAACAACCCAAATGTCCAGAAACTATTCAACACATTGTGACATTCATACAAAGGAAAACTACTTAACAATTAAAAGAATGAACTGGTGATACACACGAAATCATAGATTAATCTCAAAATAATAATGCTGAATTAAAGAAGCCAGACCAAAAAAAACGACTACATAAATGTTCTATATGATTGTAAAGTAGTCTATAGTGAGAGAAAGCAGACAAGTTGTTGCTGAAAGATGCAAAAATAGGGGCAGATGGAGAAGGGCTAAAAAGGTGAGATGACCCTGGAATAGGAGAAAATATTTGAGGGTCATGAGTACGTTGTTTGTCTTAAATGTGGTGCTTTCATATTGTATAACTTACCAAATTGTATACTCAAATAGATGCAGTATACAACACGTCAATAAATCTCTTTAATTTTTTTAATTAGTCATTCTTTAATTCAATGATTTTTTAAGCACATACTGCATGCCAGCGACCTCCTAGGTACCAAGATCATAGCAATGATTGAATTAAACAAAGACCCCCTTGGGCCGGGGATTTAGTTTAGTGGTTCCGCCACCTGCCTCACTAGTGAAAGGACCTGAGTTGGATCCCCAGTACCAAAACAACAACAATAATAACAATAACAAAAAAAAAAGTCCTCCCAACCTCACAAATCTTATATTCTAGTTGGGAAAGACACAATAGACACAGCATTATGGTATCAAATCTCCTATTCAGTTTTCAGTTCATATTTGTTTAGTCAGCTTTCCTGTCACAGGAGCAAAATACCTGACACCAACAACTAAGAGAGAGGTGTACTTGATTCACAGTTTCTAGTTTCTAGTGGGTTCAGTCCATGGTTGGCTGTCTCCAGGTGGAAATGGCATGGTGGAGGGCCATGGGTGAGGAAAGCCGCTTAATCCATGGCAGCCAGAAAGCAAAGAGGGAAAGAAGGAGCTGGAGACAGTAATATATCCTTCCAGGTCACACCTGAAGTGACCCACTCCATCCAGGCCCTGCCTGGAACAGTACCCTCGGCTATGAACTCATGAATGGATAATCCACTGATGACTATATTGCCCCCATGATCCAGTCACCCTCACAAAGCCCTACCTCTAAACATAAGAGACTTTGGGAGCCATTTTAGATCAAGCCATACCAGTATCATTTAGATTTCACTGTCTTTTCATTCTAGAAACACTTTCTTCACTTGGCTTCTGAATGATACATTCTCTTAACTTCTTGTATGTCTATCTCAGTACACCTTGTTGGTTACCCCTCATTTCCCTAACTGTAATTGTGAATTCCCAAAACTTTAATTTTTTAAACTAAAAATATTAATGAGGTATGAGGGGAAATGCCATTTTCATTAGCACTGAAAACCTTCATCAAGTATCTAGGAATAAATCAAACAAAAGACATGTGAGACTGCCCCATTGAGAGCTGTGCACCACTGTCATGGGAAATCTTAAGAGATTCAAATAAACAGAGAATTACTCCAGAATTGCAGGCTGGAAACTTTTCTTGTGACAAAATGTCAGTTCTTTTCAACATTTTCTATAGACTTGATGAAATCCAAATAAAATCTCAGAAAGATTTTTAAAATTAACAAACTGAATAGTAAGTTTACATGAAAATGTATACAATCTAAAAAAAGCCAAACAATCTTGAAAAAATAATGGTGTTGAAAAACTTATATTGCTAGATATCAAGATCACAGTAGTAATTAAGATTATAGTATTGGGCTAGGGATGTAGCTCAGGGGCAGAGTGCTTGCCTAGAGAGAATGAGGCTCTGGATTCAATCCCAAACACCAAAAATATTTAAAAGGATTATGAATTCGTGTAAGGATAAATTAATACAACAGTGAACAAAGAGTAACCAGGACAGACACACACACACACACACACACACACACACACACACACACACATCAAGAACTCTGATTTACAATAAGAGGAGCAAATAAATTTTTGAACAAAATGCACAAGGCTTTTTGGAGATCTATATTGCATAAACAAAGCTTGAACTCTGTCTTAGTTACTTTCTCATTGCTGAAACAAAATACCCAAAACCCACAAGTTAAAGGAAGAAGGTTTATTTTAACTCAGAGTTTGTAGATTATTCAGTCCATAGCCAGCTGGCTCCAAGTCAGGGCAGCATAGTAGAGGGGCATCACAGAAGAGAAACAGTTTATGGCGTGGCTGGCAGGAACAGTGAGATGTCTGTTTTCTTTCCCTTTTTATTCCATCCAGGCTATAAGCCTAGTGGCTGGTACCACTCACACCCAGGGTGGGTCTTCTCATTTTCCACACCTAGAACTATGGTCAACTGATCAATGGACTAATTTAGTTCTCACAAACTCTTAGTCCTATTTACACACCCTAGACCCAGCCACCTCTGAAAAGCCCCACCTATGAATGCACGAGGCTTTGGGAAGACATCTAGATATAAACCATAACAACCTCACCTCACAGCATACACATAAAGATAATTTAAAATAGACCATTGATCTGGGCATGGTGGCATGTCCCTGTTCCATCTGGGAGGCTCAGGCAGAAGGATCACAAGTTTAAGCGCATCCTAGGTATCTTAGTGACATAAAGAAACCATGCCTTAGAAAATGAGGGATTTGAGGGGAGGTTAGAGTATTTATCTAGATATCTTCTCAACGCATTGTGGGAGGATTATAGCGGGTGGATCTTTTGGGAGATAACTGGATCATAAAGTGCAGTTACTCATCACTGGATTAGTCTGCTGATGATCTCATAGCTAAATATGATGTCGGCATATGAGGCCTGGTGGGAGGCGGTGGGTCACTGGACACATGGCCTGGAAGGGTGTATCTGTCAGTGCTTACTAGAGAAACAGATTTAGTGCAAGATACATAACTACACAAGGGTTTATAAAATAAGCTTACCATGGTTGCCCACAGAGTCAGATGTGGAAGAGCGCAAAAGCGCTGTCTGCATGCTGGAGACCTGAAGCATCCAAAGGTCAGTGTTCTGGAGCTCATCGGAGTGTTCTGTGCAAGTCTGTATCAGGAGGCCAAAGAGTCTACTAGAAGCCAAGAGACAACGTTGAAGGTGAAGGTGAAGACTGGAGCTTCTCAGAAGAAACAGAGGTGATCCTTCTTTCTTCATTTTTCTTTTATTCCATTTGGTCTACAAGGCCATTATTTGGTTCTACCTAGCCAGGGTGGGTCTTTTGTCTTCAATAAATCCCTTCAGCCATACCCAGAACTATTTACGGAAGACTGTAATTTTGCTTATGCACAAAGTAGGATGTGAAGAGTTAACCCCACGACTGGCTTGTTTATAGAAGTGAGTCTGACTGAAGCCTACATGCCAAGGTCAGAGTAACTCGCACCAAATTCCGTTTCCACAACTAAAACCTTCTTACTAGAAGGATGATGTTCTAATTAAAACCATATATTTTGTCTGTTCTGTTCCTAATTTGAGAGTGCTTTGTCTTGTCCTTTACAAGCCTTGTTTACATTAATTTCCATAGAAACCACATTTAGCCCTGCCCTTGCATGTAGCTTGCCTTTACTCCAGTTGATTACCAATAAACGTCACTGCCTGGTACTACCCATGGCCTTTGTTGGTTGAACCAGCATTGGTCATCCTGGCACCCTGCTTTCTCTTCTAGTTCTGTCTTTTAGTTTTATTTCTCAGGCTTGCATTGTATACTGGGCAGGATACTGGAATCTAACCGCAGGGGTCTTCAGTAAACTGTGCTGATCTAATTTAGTTGGGCATTTCTTACTCAAATTGACACAATCAGTTAACTATCAAAAAAGGGTTTATCTTCATCCTCCTCCATCGATTGCTCTCAGCCCTGCTACCCTGCATGGACTGTTTGTCTTATGTCTTGTGTTCCTTTGGCATGCCATCCTGCATTGGAACAAGCAGGTTATGGACTGAAATCTCTACAAACTGTGATCCAAAGTCAACCTGTCTCTCTAATTTGTAGCTGTTAGGCATTGTGTCTTGCTGATGAGAAAATAACTAAGACAGTGGGGTAGGCTGGGGATGTAGGTAAGTCCTAAGGATCTTGATTCCATATCCAGCATACTATAACAACAATTGCAAAAGATAACTGACCTAGAGTTGAAAGATAGCACATGAAGTTATTTAAAAAAAGAATAGTTTCAAGATAATAAGTGGGCAACAAATTTTTTTTCCCACTGATTTATATTCCTAGACTTTTTATTTTTCTTTTTTAAATTTTGAGACAAGATCTTGCAAAGTTGCTGTCTCAAACAGACTGGGCTTAAACTTGCTTGCTTCCTGCTTCAGTCTCCCAAAGTCTCCTACCACCTTTGGCTATAAAGACTTTTTAAACAGGCCACAATCACAGTAGCCATAACAGCAAAGATCGATAAACTGATCTTCATAAAAATTAAAAACTTTTTTCCACATAAAAGGCAACGTTGAAAGTTAAAAGGCAAGTTACAGATTGGTAGAAGATATTTGTGATCCATGTATCTGGCAAAGGATTCATTCCGAATATTCAAAGAACTCCTACAAACCAAAAAACAATAAAGTTTCGCCAATTTGAATTTATTTTTATTGTTTTACTAAACAGGAAAAATTTATACACACAGTTAATAAATGAAGAGATTCAAATAGTCAGTAAGTATTTAAAATATATTGAACATCATTAGTTACCAGCACAGCACAAAGTGAAGTCACAATGAGATATCATTAAATTCCCACCAAAATTGCTAAAAGTAAACAACTGACAACACCAAATGATGGAGAAGATGCAAAACAACTGAAGCACACTTGTGTTGCTCGTGAGATGTGGATGGCTTCTCCGGAAACCTACATTCCTCCAAAAACGGAATGTGCACACACTCTAGCACTTCCACTCAAAGATTGTATACTCAACAAGAATGCATTTCTAGATCCACAGAAAGATACTTATGGGAATGCTTATAGCAGCTTTACTCATAATGCCCTAAAATTGGAAAGCCGAAATGTCCATTTCCTGCAGAACAAATAAATATATAAATAACAAGGATGTCAAGGAATGGAACTCTACACTACAATGACAAAGAACTACTGCAAAGTACAGCCACACAGATGCCTCCTGAAGATGATAAATGAGGCAGGCTGTGGAACCACTAAGGTAAATCCCTGGCCCTTCACATGTTAAATGAAAGAAATCAAACCTAACTAAGTGCGTGTGGAATGATCCATTCAATATGAAGACCACATCCAAGCAACACTCCTGGTGTGAAGAGAAGGCACTCAGCCCTGCAGCGGGTAAGGCAGTGGCAGGAAAGGGAGAGAAGCTTCTGGGAGCCGATCGCTTTTTGAATCTTCCTGTGGGCAGTTGGTAAGAGTCTCTGCATGTGTAAGGGCCTACCACCCTAATGACCAAAGATATGTGCACTCTATTGTTTGTAACTTACGTCCAAGGATAGAATTGCAATAATTTAGTCCAACAATCTTCATTAGCTTTATTTTTGATGCTAGAGTTAGGCAGCACTTCATCCATAAAATAGAATAAGTGCTCTGATTAACAAAAGAGGTTTTATAAACAGAAAAAGACTTGAAGAAGGCAGAAACATTAACAAAAAGCAGATTGGTCCTTTCAGAGTTATTATCCTTATAAGATGGGGTGAGGGAGACCTGGTTAGTTAACAATGGGTTACTTCAGGCCTCTTTTTGTGTGAGGATAAAGGCAGAAAGAACTTTATTGTCATGCCAACTGAAACGGCCTTTTTAGGAAATTTGGCTGTCATCTCTCTAATTCCAAATTCTCTACAAGGTTGATAAACAGCTTAGTTTCAGCTTGGTGAAGTGGAACTTTAGGGAGAGGAACTCCATTCTGAATTTTGGTCTGCTTCACTGGGTCTTCACGCAGGGCCTTAGTCCAAAGCCTCATTTAATTTTTATTTAACAGTTACACAGTACAGTGGTACTTGGTTCACAAACTTAATTTGTTTCACGATTTTGGAAAAGATAGCCACATTTATGTTTGTGAGGGAAAGATGGCTATGGTCATATCTGTCACCCATTGTAGAGTTTGCAAGCAAAAACAACATTTTGCCAAATACTTCTATTTATGAACCAAATTGTTCACAAACAAAAGTGTTTATTAGCCAAGGTACCAGCATATACATCAACTTCTAAAAAGTAAAGAAAGGAGGTGGAGAAGTAGCTGAAGCAACACATTCCTCTGATAGTCGCTGAAAAATGTTCCTGCCCTGGTGTCAGAGAGGTATGAATCTAAAGAAACCTTCCCAGAAGGGTGATCTTGGAGCTCTGTAGAGAGCATTCCTAATCAATTGCTCCATGTATGAGAACATGCTGCTAATTGGACTCAATGTGAGAGCGGGAAGAAGGCATGCGTTTGGACTCCTCACTCTTCCATGGGTGCTTCTGCTTTTGACATCTCTGCTGAGCCAGTTCGCTTTTAATAAGAAATATCAGAAAACCCAACTCAAGGGTCAGGGATTTAGCTCAGTGGTTCGGTGGCCTGCCTTGCAAGCACAAGGACCCGAGTTCAATCCCCGGTACCAAAAAAAAAAAAAAAAGAAAACCTAATTCAAACTGGTATAACAGCCAAGAAACATGCCCTCCCTTGAGGGAAGCCTTAGAAATTAGCTTCTTTGTAGGTCGGCCTAGCTGCTCTGTCTTTAGCCTAAGGCTCACTTCGGAGGGCAGAGGCTGTGTTCTAGACTTCTGTTTCTCTCCACGACATGTTACGATTTGGGGTCCACGAAAGAGGAGGTTGAAGGCCTCTGTCAGAAATGGGGAGGTGTGTAGGACCCCAGGATACATACAGCAGCGGAACAGTGGCTGATGTCATGGAGTGGCTGACATCTCAAAGATGTTGCTAAGCTTCTCAAGAGCTCCCCACTGCTTGGAAAGATTTGGCAAAAATGAGCTCTGATATGGGAGAGGCTTTTGTAGGCACAACCTGCTGGTGTAAACAATGAGCTAGAGCAAAAGTCACAGCCCGCCAAGGAGCACATTGCAACCTGCAGCCCATGGGGGGGATTGAGTGAGAACATGAATATTACACTGGAGATTGGAAATGGACAAGTCAGTTGAACACACACACACACACACACACATACATGCACACACACACACACATTTCTAACAGCTTTATTAAGAGATGAATCACACATCATAAACTTCATCTTGTTCATGTATACAGCTCAGTAATTTTATTCTATCCCAAGAGTTATACAAACATCACCATTATTTAATTCCAGGATGTTTTTATCATTCCCCAAAAGAAATCGCATACTCATTAGAAACTACTTCCTATTCCCCACTCCCCTCAGTCCCTGGCATCCACTTATGTTCTTTCTATTTGTATGGATTCGTCTACTGGGGACATTTCATGAAAATGGAATTATACAACATGTGGCCACTTTTACCTGGCTTCTTTAGCATAAGGTTGTTGAGGTTTATCCACACCATAGCATGAATCAATACTCTCCTCTATAATGCTAATAAATATCTCATTATATTGGTAGAGTACATTTTTTTATCTACACAGCAGTGGATAAATATTTTGTTTGTTTCCACTTTGTGGCTATTGTGAATAAAGCTGTAATGAACATTTATGTTCAGGCTGGATGTAGGTTGGATGTAGGGTCTTCATCCTGAGTTACATTCTCAGTCATTTTTTAATTTTAAAAAAATTTTTCAGACAGTGCCTTCTCACTAAGTTGTCAGATTGTCCAGGCTGGTCTCAGACTTGGGATTCTCCTACCTCAGCCTTCCAAAAACTTCAAGGATGATAGGCATGTTCAGTTGGATATAGATTTTCCATTCTCTAAGAGTGTCATTGCCAGCTCAAAAGGTAGCTATATTTTTTTTGAAGTATTGCCAAAATGTTTCAAAATGGCTGTACCATTTGTAATTCCCACTAGCAGTGTATGAGGATTAATATTTTTCCATATTGAGACACTTTTTATTGTCTGTCTTTTTAGTTAATTTAATGTGTCAAAAGTAAGGTTTCATTATGACTTACATTTCCTTAATGATTTAACTGTGCATCTTTCTGTGCACCTTCTGTTTATTTGCATGTTTTTTTCTTTTTAGAAAAATGTCATTCAGATCTTAATTATTGAGTTGTAAGAATTCTGTTTTTTACCCAATAGGTTAGGGGTTTGAGACAGGGTGTTGCTAAATCATCCAGGCTGGCATTACTCAGCCTCTTGGGTGCTGGCATTACAGGTGTGGACCACAACACCTCACTAAAGATTTTTTTAACATATTTTTTGACATAAGTCCCTTAGCAAATATGATATGTAAATATTTTCTCCCATTCCATGGATTGTCTTTTTTGCTTTTATGCATGATGCTCTTGCAGACACAAAAGCTTTTGGTTTTGATGAAGTACTTTTTCTTTTGTGTTGCTCATACGTTTTGTGTCACATCTAAGAAACAATGTCCTATTCAACATAATAACCTGAGTTCTTTGTAGAGTTTTAGTTCTTACATGTCACTCTATGGTCCATTTTGAATTAATGTTTACATATGATGTGATGTAGAAGTCAAATTTTATTTGTGGTGTGGGGGGGGCTATTCAGTTTTTCTACCACCATGTGTTTAAAAAGAAGATTCTTTCATCCACTAAGTCATTTTGGCACACTTGTGAAAAGTCCATTGATTATAAACACAAGGTTTTTGTGCTGGACCCTCAATTCAATTCCCTTGACCTACACTTTTGTCTTTATGAGAATCCTATATGGTCTTCATTACTGCAGATTTAAAATAAATTGGGGGGGGTTGAAACAGGGTCTCACTATGTAGTTGATACTGACCTGGAACTTACTATGTATCCCAGGCTGGTCTCAAACTCACAGTGATCCTCCTGCCTCAGCCTCCCAAGTGCTGGGATTTCAGGTGTGCACCACCAAGCCCAGATCTAAAATAAATTTTGAAATCATGAGCTGAGAAACTTCCAGCTATATTCTTGTTCAAGATTGTTTTGTCTATTCCAAGCCCTGTTAAATCCATATGAATTTTAAGATTAGTTTGTCAATTTCTGTTAAAAAGGCAGTTGGGATTTTGATCAGTCATGTTAAATTTGCAGATCAAATTGAGAAGTATTGCCACCTTAAGATTTCCGATCCATGAACATAGATATCTTTCCTTTTATTTATATCTTCTTTAAATTATTTCAACAACAATCTACAGCTCTTAGTATATATCTTATAGTTTTAAATTTTTATTTCTAAATATTTCATTTCTTTTTATGCTATTGTGAATGGAATTGCTTCCTTACTGTCATTTGTAGGCTTTTAGTTGCTAGTATATGGACATTTCGTTGATTTTCTTATATCCTTTTTGTACCCTATATAGGTATGCACATTTTTGAAATGCATTCAATTTTACACTTAAGATACATTTCATTACATATAAAGTTTGCCTTCATAAAAAATTTTAATATGTGGTTTTAAAAAATGAACAGGACTAGTTATTTTTAGAATATGACTGTTGTAAGAGTGGGAAATACTAAAGGCTTATATAATTGGACTGATGTGTCATGAAGCAAGGTCTATCTCAGAACAGAAGGCTAATGGCTTTGAATGCAAAAATAAAGCTATTTGGGATTGATATTCCAAGAGTTAACACAACTCAATCAGTAACTATGGTGACAGGGGACAACAGAGGCTGTGACTTGCACCACACTGACATTGGCTTTGTGGAAGCAATCTGGCAAACAAAAAGGCCTTTGTTCCCCCTTTTTTTCTAAAAAAAAAAAAAAAAAACTGCATCTTTGTCAATTTCTTATTGAATATGCATCTGTTATGATCAATGAACACCCAATGCTCAGGCTCTGCCTTTTTCTTTTTCGATCACTTCCGGAGCCCCTGAGCATGAATACTCCACTAATGACACTCTGTGTCTTTCCAGCTATACCCTAAGACTGAGGCCACGGCTTCAGAATTAGCGGGAGGTCTCAGCTATATAACATCAGGATTAGTCTCTCTTTGTGCAAAACTTCTTGTGAAAATATAACAACTGCTGGCAAGTTTTCCTAACTACCTCAAGATGATACGCAGGCCCATCCTTGCCAGAGGAAAACAAATTCTACTGCTTCTACAAAGTCAGTGACATGAGTGAATCTGATGGACACGTACTCAGGATCTACCCAAGCTTGCCCATGACTTCTAAATTTGCAAGGATATCTTCCAGACCAATATCTCCTGAAGCAGTGGTTTTAGAGCTTTCCTACCTGAAATGAAAAGAAAATAGATCTGAAAAGAGCAAACAGACCCATAGGGCAAGTTCATGTTCTCACTGATGGAAGGGCACATCTTCCAGGCTCTTAAGTCTCTCATCAGACTCTAGTCCAAGAAAACTCTGGGTGAAACTAGCCAACATTTATTTGGCACACCCTGCTTATCCTTTATTTTCCTAAGAGCTGTTATCATGGAAGCAACCTAGATGTTTTCAAGTGATTACAATGGTCACGCTTCAAGAACAGATTATATAAAGTAGTATTGACAACTGTTGACTGTGCCCCTAGCATTGTCCTGATGCTTTTATACATGATCTTCATTCAATTTTATGAGATAATTGTTTTTAAAAATCATTCAGTGTTTCATTAAACCAATTCTGTTTAATGAAATTTAATAATAACAATTTTTTAAATATAACTAATTTTTCAAAATACCTTTACTTCCCAAGTTAACTCAATAAATTTATATTCATTAAACAGATAAGTAAAAACATGATTTGCATTATACTTTCCAATACTTTTCTTTGAATTGTTTTGAGCTTCCATTTAAAAAATGATCACTAGCCATCTAATCTCCCACCCCCATCCATCACAGTTATGCCCCTCTAATTTTCCCACTGAAGGATGAGAGGGGGGAAAAAAAGGCTCCATCTGTCATTCAAAATCTATTAGCAACTACTTTGGTTAAGCCTTGACTATAAGATGTCACATATCAATTACACAGGAATGAGCTGATATTAGCTTCCTGTCAGCAGGGAAACACACAGATTTAGAGAATTGTTTTCTGAATGTAGTTGCAGAAAATACCATATTGGTCTTTGTAGGGAGCTGAGATTTAGGAGGCTGGCTAGTAGTGAAAGCTGTGTGGTAAAAACAAGAATGTGGATTTTAGAGACTCTGTGGAAGTCTCATGTTCCTGCGTGAATGGGCTAAAAAAAGAAAGTAATGTTTGCTCTCCCTTCCAGCAGAGTTGGGCAGAAATAATGAAGAAGGTGGTGATAAACCCTTAATCCTCTCTTTATGCATGCAGAAAAAGGAATACTGAACTGTTAAAGCAAAAGAACCCTTAGATTATATGTTTTCCAGCCCTTATTTTCAGACAAGGACACTGAGGTCAGGCAGACTGACTTTGTGTCAAGCACCTACACCCTTTGACTTCCTTTCTGTCCAGTGTGCCATTAACAGATGCTGTCCATCTGGAGAGCTTTCAGTCGTGGGACTTGACTTGGGCTCTCTGTGACTGAGTCAAAGCCAGGGTGAAAGGGATTTTGGGGAGATATGTGATGTGTTTCAACACAGACCACTGGAAGGATGACCATACTCAGGAGCTACCCAGGAATACAAGGCTGTCTTCCTCTCTCTCTGAGAACAGCTGATCCATCCCACCATGGCTTCCAGGGAGTGTCAGGTACATCTGGACAAACTGGCATTCATCCCAAATGCAATTTTCCTCACTCAGAATGATCTGCTGACATAGGCACCCTATACCCCCAAATTAGCCTAGCTTTGCCAACTATGAAACTAGCTTGCTTTTGAAAGTGCCATTTAGCCTAAGTACAGACTCTAATACTTAGAGCCAACTACAGGGTTGATAAAAAAAAAAAATGAAACTAAGCTCAAAGAACTTTCCTACTAGGAGAGACCTGTGATCCACATTTAGACATCAGAGGTTGGTAGCGGTTACATACACATTTACAGCCAGCCACACTGTCCATTGGGGATGGATTGGTTCCTTGGCTCTTCACAGATGGTCAAATCTCTTACACAAATGGGGCAGTGTTTGCAGGTCACCCGTGCTAATGGCTCAACATACTTTAAATCACCTCTACATTACTTAGAACAGCTATTAAACACCTATATCACTTCATTTGATACTGTGCTTAGGATACAAGAAATTTTAATTTTAATTTTGGGAACTTTCTGCATTTCATTCCAAATATTTTTTATTAATGTTTGGCTGAGTCCATAGATATACAACCTACAGATATGGACAGCCAAATATACTTATCTTAAGTATTCTTAAAATAAAAAGTATAAGTACATACATTTATACATGCATGCTTAAGCAATTTATTTAAGAACATAGCCTTTTTTGTATAGTAATTACATTTGTCCATCACCTGAATTAACAAGAACAATTTATGCAAGCCTGCTGAATGACATCTTAATAAAATTATCTCCTAAGTCACTAAAACAACTAAATTCAGTCCTCCCTTATCTAAGGAAAAGAGTAGTGTCTTAGTTACTTTTCTCTCCTTCCTGAGACAAAATACCAGACACTCAAAGTTAAAGGGAGAAGGGTTTATTTAGCTCACAGTTTGTAGAGGTTTCAGTCCATAACCAGCTGGCTTCACGGGTAGAGTGGCACATGGCAGAGGGACATCACATAGAAGAAACAGTTCATGGTGGCCAAAAGATAACAAAAGCAACAAAGGGCCTTAAAAGGGTCTTTCTGCCCCTTTTATCTTATTAGGGCAGTGCTAAACCAATCTCTCATGTGTAGTGCTTTAGCAATTACACACCCTTAATCCTAGCACCACACACTCTAGATTCACCCACCTATGACCACATGAGGCTTTGAGGGGACATCTAGACCCCAATCATAACAACTAGTGTCCTTCCAAAACACCCAAAATATTGAGAGTCCCTCACTTTTACCTAAATTCTAAGATAGGAGAAATTTCAAACTTCAGTTCTCCAACTCTTATAGCAAAAACAAAATTTTTAGGCTATACGTCTTATTCTATATCAAAGCCAACAGTTTCAACTGCACAACAATGTTTATTTTCTAGAAATGAGTACATAAACATCAGCACTTGAATGAGAACCACAGGAAAAGGATTTTTCTCATTTCTCCATTGTATGAGTGAACAATATTGACAAAAACACTCTTATTATTATTATTGCAATTAAAGGGGAATATTTGTACTGACAGTACAATAACACAAGTTCTAACTAGAGAGGTGAGTCCCCTCAAAACATTTCCATGCCGCTGACTACTAAGTGGCAATGACTTACTGCTGCCATCTTCTGGAGAGTCCAGTCTGAGTGGTATTGATGGGATTCTAGAATTTCCTCCAAATTTTAGCCTAACCTGCTGACAAAACTTATGCTGCTGTATCTACAGTTCTAGACATGGTTACTGGGCACAAGGCTTGGCTTCCTCAAGTACACTGAAATCCTAAAAGGTTGCTCTCTGATGGAAGGCCTTGCCCCTGCTGTCTCCTCCTTCCCTTTGGTCATTTTAAGTCAGAAATAGATTCAGAGTCCTCAGTATCCTCTCCCTGGTGACAAAAACCTTCGTCTGTTTGTTTTCCCAGGGCAGTAGCTGAAAAAAGGGGCTAACTGCCAGTCAGTTGGAAAGGAAGTAAGTTTGATGACCTGGCCAGTAAGACGTGATATTGACAGGGTAGCTCCCACAGCACTTCTCACGGTGTTTGTTTGATAGAGTTTTTTTTGTCTAATTAATTAATAATAATTATTATTAGTGCTGCTTCCCTCTACCTTTTTTTGTACGAGTTCATAGCCTATTTCCCAATGCCCTCTGGCCAGAATTCTGTGGCCTCCTCCAGGGGCTGACCCTGACTGCTCCCTCTTGAGTTTGGGCTGTCTCTACTCAGTGACAGCTTAGGCCATGTTTGATCCCCAAGAGTTGCCCCCAGCCCACCCTGTAAAGCCCAGTTGCAGGGTGATTGCTGAGGGCAGACCTTCCACCACACCGAGTTCCCACTGCAGGATGTCCTGTAGGGTGAAAGTGGCCTGCAAAGAACCAGAAATGCTACTTGACCTACCAAATCATCACCTTGAGGTCCAGAAAACCCCTGAAACATATGAATCCCAAGGGGATGTATGCAAGAGAGGCAGTGTGTGTTCTCTTCTCCCCCACCTCCTCACAAATCTGGCCTCATCTTCTTTCTAAACATTACACACACACACACACACACACACACACACGCACCCTCTTTTCTACCTGAAGTCAAATGCATGCTTCCTCAAATGACACACATAGGACTTACTTCACAGGAAACTGAAATTTTTCAATAAGGGAATATTCTGAAAATATCTATGAAAGCAGAATAGGATGAGTAAATAGGGGCAGACACCGGGTGAAAGAGCAGGTAGGTGTCTTCATGTCCTTTTCCTCTAACCAGCATCCGATTCGTTGGTTGGGAGGCCTAGTTCGTGCTGGCAGCTTTGCTCATTGTAGGATAACGCAGATGTCATCAGGGCCTCCCAGGTGCTCATATTACAATAAATGCTCACAAACCAGCAGCCCCTTTCTTCCAAAATTTTCCCCAACAAGTACTGAGTGATTGATACTATAATTTTCCAGACATGAACTAATACAGGGACTTGAATTCCTGAGACAATTTTGATGGGAAAAGGAAAATAGAAATTTCAGAAGACACTGAAAGGTAGAACTTACAAGACCACGTGCTATGAATATAGTTTCTCCCCACCAAAACTCATATTAAGACTTGGTCCCCAATGCAATGGTGTTGGGCATGGGTGACGGAACCTTTAGCAAGTGTCTTGGTCAGGAAGGACCCACCCTCAAGAAAGATTAATGGTGTCTCTTGGGTATGACTGGTCTTTCTTATAGGACTGGCTTAGGTACACGACAGCAGGTGCTTGTAAAGTGGGATCATCTCTCATATCTTATCTCTTTTGCACACATTCACTTTCCTTTTTGCTTTTCCACCATGAATGAAAGCAGCACAGGTCCTCACCAGATGCAGCCAACTGATGTTAAACTTCCCAGTTTCCAGAATTATGAGCCAAAATAAAACTCTTTACTTTATAGATGATCCAGTCTCAGGTATTCTATTATAGCAACAGGAAACAGTCTAAGATACCAAGTAATGACAAAAATGGTAAGTTGTGAGAAAAGACAGGGTGAAAAAGTATCATCCATTGGTAGCTTAGGTGCTTTTCCATCACTGGCACATAATACTGGCACCCACAACTCTTAGGGAGGAAGGATTTGTTTGGGCTCAAGATTTTTAGAGATTTCAGTCAATAACCAGCTGGGTACAAGGAAGAAATGGCATGGCAGAGGGGTCTAGTAGAGGAAAGCTGCTCACATCATGGTAGCCAGCAAGAAGAGAGAGAGAACCTAGGGAGCGAGATATACCCTTCAGGTCATGCCCCACTGGCCCACCTCGAACCAGTTCCCACTTTCTAACAGCAGGTCAGCTACAGCACCATGATCTTGTCACTTTCCAAAAGCCCCACCCCTCAATGAATTCTAGATCTAAGCCGTAACAATTGTTATGGATGACTAGGAGGATGAGGGTGCTTTGCAGGATAGGAGAAGGTCATTTCTCCTCCACCCTTAAAACAAAAGACATAGAAAAAAACAAGAAAACCCCAAAGATTTATGACATAAGTATTCTCTGTCTACCCAAAAGAAAACAGGCAAACAAGTAAACCTGTAGAGTGGTTCCCAACAAAAAAGGATTAAACTTCAAAGTTGACCTTTTCATTTCTCTGAAACAGAGAAGAAAGGGTGTGGTTTGCAGTTACTGCCTAATTGTCATCCAAGGGTCAGACTGCTTAGATTTAAGTGGGTGTCCTCCCAAGTGACCTAGAGCTTCTAGCGATCTACTTTCTTTCTCTTCCTAGAGCAGAAAGCCATCCTCACAAATGGAGGTTTCCCTTACTGGTGTTGCTTTCTCTTACAAAAGGGTAACTTCTCAAGGCTTTCCAGTGTGGCTATTTTAAAAAATAAACACTGCTCAATAATCTCTATGCCAAAGGCACACTCAGCGGTGGCATGTTCTGGTCTCATACAGTCATATTTGGGGTGATGTATCATAAAACCATCACCTGTGATGGAATTAGAGGTCAGCAAAGCTTGCTCAGAAGGCTGATGATGGGTTCCCATGGTGCAGGGGCAGGGAGATTCAGTGCAATGGACCTGAAGACCATGAGACATGGGGCCTAGGTTTGAGTTAGGAGTGGATGGTCAGACCAGAGGTGCTAACGACAGAGGAACTAACTTTACAAAGGCCAATTAAAGCTGTGAGAGATGAAGAGATCAGGAGTGAATTAGGGGGAGAATACCATATAAAGGCTGTCTTTAGGGAAATCCTGGGGACAAACACTTCCCTTTGAGCCACCAGATTGAGAGATGAGCCTGAAGAGGCCATGAAAAGGCCAGGAAAGAGTTCAAGCCGCAGCTGGGGCATCTTTACAGCTGAATTCTGCATAGGAGACAAAATCCCAAGACCTCTCCTGAGCCTTCTAAAAGCCTGGAGCAGTTTCGCTTTTTTGTCTTTTTTGTCTGGGACAGCATTCACTTTTGGCCATTTACTAAACTTGTAGAGGACCTAAATATAGGGAATTCGGTGGGGCCACATACATGAACAAGTGCTCAACTAACTAAAAAGTGTTCATACACTGGAATCAGGACAGTATTTTTTATGTTTTTGCTGCAAAGCCACGAAGACCTTGGAGATTTTTTTTTCATGTCTATGTCTCTCTTTTGATGATATCTCAGCTAAGAGCCACATCAGCCCCATGGAGAGGCTGTGCTGCTTTTCAGCCAGGCTTTGTTCCTCTCCTTTCCTTGCAAGGCCAGAACTCTGCACCCACTCTCTCCATCGCCGCAGGCTGGCCCACTGCACTCATTACTGGGTCAGGCTTTGTAGGCTCCATGTTTCCATCCACTGCAATCAATGCCAGCTGAATGCCTGAGCAGTCTGGGCATGTGGGGGACAGCAGCGCTATGCTTGCAGATGCGACACCCTACTGCTGTAGTAGAGCCACGACACCGACACTGGCTCACTGCCCTGCTGCAGTCAGGAATAGATTCGCTGGAAAGGCTCAGGCTCTGCCTTTGTTCATGGCAACTGCACATTGCTGGGCCTAGGTCCTACTGGCTCTGAAGCAGGATCCAGAGCAGCCCCTACCCTGCCGCTATCCAGAGACATTTGTCCCTGCACTGCCTGAGGACAGCTCTTGGGCTCAGTACTAGAACAGTCAGCCTCCACATCCACTGATTCAGCCACACTTGCATCAGAAAACATTGGGGTGGGGGTTGCATCTGTACTGATTGTTTTTCCCTTTGAGGTTACTCCTTAAACAATGCCGTATAACAACGATACACATTGCAGTGACATTGTATGAGGCATAACAAGTCACTTAAAAATGGCGTGAAGTGCACAGAAGAGAGAAGATGTAGCTCCATGGCAGAGCACTTGCCTAGCATTAGAACCCAAGTCTCAAGGAAGGGAGAGAGAGAGGAAGAAAGGAAGGAAGAGGAGGGAGGAGAGAAGGAAGAAAGAGAGGGAAGGAGGAAGGGGAAAAAAAGAGAAAATCAGCATCAAAATCTATAGGACGATGTGTACAGGTTCTCTGCAAATACTGCATTATTTTATATGAATGTTGTGAACACCCAAGGATTTTGGCATCCACAGGTTTCCTGGATCCAGTCCCCCTTGGACACCAGGGACAGCCATACTTTGCTTCTCAGAAAAGTTTTCCATTCTCGGTTCTGAGCTTTCCCAATGACACAAGCTCTCTGCCAAATTGGATTCTTTCAGGAAGGACCCTGTCCTTCATGTGCTTGTGTGTGTGAGGGGGGTCTCATTTCAGCAGAATGTATTAAGTGCAACCTGTAAGCAAAACTTAAAAGCCACACATTTACGGGAATGTTGCACCTCTGTCTAGTAATCTTTAGGTACTTTGCTACCCAACTCATTCAGGAGAAGCAACTGTGCAGTACAAAGTCTCAGACATGGGATTCTAATTCTGTAACAAAAACACTCTGTAATGGGCTATGGGGCCTCTCCATTCCTTTGCTTCCTTATTTGAAAATGAGAAGATTGGATTAGATTTTTCCTTAGGTTCTTTTGAGCTCTATCTTTCTGGGATTTTTCCAAAAATTGCTACCTTCCTATGTGATGTGCTTTAGCAATTAAGAATCCCCAAGCTCCTAGTTGCTGTTGGTGCTTGGATGTTACTAATGGAAACACAATTCCCCTCAGACTATCTTTGCAGATAACTTTGCATTTTAGGGGGCTGTCAAAGCAGAAAGTGGCTTGCAGACAGCTTCATTGCCTTTTGTAAGATCGTGATGTTCTATGCACTCCTGTGGTGTCTTATTTCAGTGCTGTAAGAATTGCATTTTTATTTATTAACCCAAGGCAATGTGGTAACTTCCATATTGGTCTATCCTCAGTTCTGAGGATTGAATAGGTGTTTTCCCTGTGCTTCCTCTTCTCACACTCTTTATGAAGATTTTGAAAGATGATTTTCAAGAATTAAAATCAACCTTACCAGTGAATTACAGGCCTAGGAAAAGAGGTATCTCCCTAAACTCCCATACCACCCGTGAGGAAAGGCATTAGCCGATGTTGTTCCCTGAATCACTGTGAGGTTAGCCCAGCGTGGTCTGAGTGGTACCTGGCTGTGACAAGGACTGCTGCCTGCTCCCCCTTCATGCAGCCCCCCTCTTGGTTCCCAGGCAGGACGTGGGTGGTTGGACTGGAACTCAGGACAGGCAGTTGCTGAGTCAAGCATCTGAAGCACTCCTCAGGAAACCTAGCTGGTCTGTGCCTTGTGTATTTAAAAGGAAAGGGAACACCCCATACACACACAGTTTTTGTAATAAATTGCCCATTCCCTCATTCCACTGACATTCATTTACTCAACCTGACAGGCTTTGGGATTACAGAGAGCAATAGAACATGGTCACAGCCAGAGAGAAGATGATCCAGTCCCCAGGAGGACGCTACCCCACTGTCCCGCCAGACTCCTGCACGCGGTTTGTACTCTAGATGGCTACTGGTCTTCACCCAAAGGCCTGAGCCAGTCTGCTCCCTGAGCCTCAGGGACTCCTCTGGGGCACAGTTGGGATTTGAGTTCCCCAACAGCACACTGGATCCCCCTTTGCTTGGAACCTCTGCTCCAGCACTCCTGGCAGATGAAGATGAAGGAAACAACCCCATGAACCCAGCACATCACCACCACTGACCTAAGGCAGCACAGAACACGAGGGAAAGGAGGGATGAGAAGGAGTCAGGAGGCCTGCACAGAAACCTGCCTGCCTAACATGCTGCCAACCCCACCCAGTCTGTATCACGAGTAGCAATATGATGACCAGGAGAGGGGTCAGACTCCCTCGGCCCACCGTCACCCGTCCCAGGGTGTGATGGTTGGACAGGTGCTGGCAAGGCTGAGGAAAGGGAAGGAGACCATCAGAATCACTGCTGCACACAGAGCTGTGGTGCTGCAGCATGTTCTGAGTTTGTGGCTTGGGCGCGAAGCCTGTTTTGTTTTGTTTTTTTCCTGGAAGGGACTGGAATCAACAGACAGGCATTCCTTATGTGCTTTAGATTTTCAATAAATATCATGGGCAAAGAAGTAACTGGACATTGTCAGATTAAAAGCATGACAAACTGACAAAGCAAAGCAGATTTATTTTAAATGCTAGGGGTCCTGGAAGTAAGAGCAATGATTTCCAACCTAGTTCAGAAAGGCTTTCTAGAGGAGAGAGAGCATTTAAGTGAGGTCTTGAAGGATAAACAGGAGTTCACCAGATAAATAATGGCAGGAGAGACACTCCAGGTAGCAGGAACAACATGGACAGGGCCATGAACAGATAACAGGGTTAGTTCAAAGGTTGGAGAGAAGTTTGACATAAACAGGACATAAAATATGAGGTGAGGAGCGGCAGCAAGTAACATTGAAGGGTTACATTTTTAGTAAGAAATTTGGACTTTTTTTCTTTAGAAGCTAAAAGCCAACTAAATATTTCTAAACAAATAGGCATCTTTAGAATTTATTTTTGGGAAAATTATTCTGGTAGCAATGTAGGGTGAAATCAAGAGCAGAGGTTCTGGTGGGCAGGAGGCCAGTTAAAATGCTGCTGCCCTGGCAAGAGGCAGCTGGTGATGACGCAGGAGAAGTTGGGGTCAGTGTCAGGAACAAATTGGAGAAACCAGGCCCTGCTGACAAGCTGGAAAGGAAGGAGGAAGAAGAAAGGAATGAGAGCACTTCTTAGGGAGAAGAAGCTGAGTTCTATTATTAATCCGGTAGATAAAAAATACTTGTGGCCATTCAGAGTGAATAAACTCAGAAGCGAGGCTGTGGGCCTCTTAGATGCTGAGTACGAGACACTGATTCAGACTCATCAATACAGGATGGTGCTGGCCCCAGCTGCTGTGCATCAGAGGCTCAGGATGGCATAAAAGCAGAAAGGGAGGCATGCCTACACCATGGAAGGACAGAGCCAAGAAAGGGATGTTGGCCCTAGAGTTCAGAGAATCAAGAAAAGGAGGGAGAAGACCAGAGACGTGGAGAGATTTGGAACCAAGAGACAAGCAGAGAAGGAAATTATGGAACTCCTAGTGAGGCGGGCCTGAAGCCGGGCAGGGAAGGGTCTTCCATACTCACAGGTCAGTTTACTGTGCCACAGAGTGTGGCCCTCAGTGTTCACATTCAGTTACAGCAGGAAAGCATTTTGCACAGAGTTCCTGCCCTGGAAAACACAGAAGACGCTTGCTTCTCAGGCCAGTTTTGGAAATGGTGAGCAGGGTGGTGGACGTTTGCATTTTCCCAGCTAAGGATAAGGATAGATTTCTTCCTCTGCACCAGTCTTGTTTACAGCTACTCTTGAAGAACTTTTTTCTTCTCCTTTTTTAAAAAACTGTCTTTTATTAGAATCTTATGTATTGTTGCAGATTATTTACACCAGGGAAACTATTCGGTATTTACACATGTGTGACTTATTTATTTCACTTAGGCATATATCTTCAATATGTATCCATTTTCCTATGAATGAATCTATTTTCTCATTCTTTATAGCTGAGTAATATTCCATTTTATAGAAAAACCACAACTTCTTTATCCAGTTTCCAACAATTGGGCAAATAGGCTGTTTCCAAGATTTAGCTATTACAAACTGTGCCGCTATAAACATGGGTGCACATACTTTTCTGTGATATGATTCTTTTAGTTCTCTTGGAAAGATACCCAGCAGTGGGATGGCTGGGTCAAATGGAACCTCCAGTCCAAGCTCTTTGAGGTATCTCCATATTGACATTTAGAAATGGGAACAAAGGAGCTAAAGGTGTAGGGAAGGTGGGATGGGTAGGGGAAGAGTAAAAAGGGAAAAGAAAAAATGTGAGAGAATGAAAAGATGAAAATAAAGTGTTTGTAGATGGGGAGGAGAGGAGGGGGTGAAGGGAGGGCAGAGGTAAGGGGAGAAAATGAGAGTCAAGACTTGTCATGTAGAGGTACAAGATCCCAACAATGAATGTAACTGTACTGTATCCCTAAAAGGTACCAATAAACTCAATTAAAGCTGAAAAAAAAACTGTCTTTTTCCTTTTCCCTTTCTTTTTTCTTTGTTCTTTCCCTTCCTTCCTTCTTCCCTCCCTCCTTTTGTCCCTCCCTTCTTTTCTTTCTTTTTTTTTTTTTTTGTACTAGAATTGAACCAAGGGTTGTCACATTGAATTACAGCCCCGGCCTTCTTGAAAACTTTTTAAAATTTGAAACAGCCTTGGTAAATTGTCCCAAGATAGACTCAAATTTGCAATTCTCCTTCCTCTGCCTCTCAGTGTCCTGGGATTACACGAACGATGTTTCTTAAAATCTTTCTCTGAACCTCTGGAAGACACAGTCCTTCCCCCCAAGTCTCACAGTATTTATTGTCATGATAATCATTTGATTCATATTGTGTGCTGCCCATCTCTGTGGCCTTTTTGTTACTGAATGATTTATGTACTGCTCAGACTCTTCAATGAGAAGAGTCTTCACCTAGACAATACCTAGCACCTGGGCACGTACAAGATCAGAAATATATTCAACCGGATGGTTTTCCTGGCAATTTGCACAAACAGGCACCACAGGGAGTTTACTGCAGATAGGGCTGGGTAGTTTGGTGAATCAGATGACTGTCTTGCTGCTCATCGTTGAACACAGACAGCACATCCCAGAACCTCCAGCCTCCTCTGGGGTTTCAACTGAGCATGTCTGAAAAACAATGAGTGAGAAAACTGATTCAAGGATGCACAGTGCTCAGGAAATCTGAATACAATACTTGGCTCATTGATATTCTTAACATTCTAGTCTAATAAATATTCAAATTCCTGAATTTGTTAGCCAAATCGGGAGACTACATTGTTTTTTAGGTTGAGAACAAGTAAAGGAGGTCAAAGAAGAAAAGGAGGGAAGGGAGAGGAGAAATTACAAAGACCACCACATACAAAGCACTTTATAAGAAAGTCCACACTGTGGTTGCCATCTTGGCCTCAGTTCCTGAGCTTAGTTTTTCACAAGGGCTGTTTGTTGCTGGACGTTTTGTAAACAGGAGGGAGGCTCAGGGTTACAATTCTGTTGCTTCAATAACGGCAAATAATGTTGGAGAACAAGTCTTCTCCGACTCATGCAGCTCCCTGCTTAATTATATTCATTAAAGCAGATACAGATTTTGAGCCTTTCAAGTAGTTTAATGTGTCTGTTCTACCTGTGCTCTGGAAAATTTTTAGTGGCAAGAAAAAGAAATTCAATTAAATCTAGGCAATTAGACTCAAACTCTTAAGAGAGGATCTAAGGCCAAAGGGACCCAAAATGTTACGTTTATTACAGATGAAGCTATCACTGGAGAAAGTGGCTTATGCTTATGGAAGATTTCTTACACCTGACTCTAGAGAGAGACAGCCATAGCCTCCCTGGGCTGGTCTCAGAGAACTGTTCTCCTGGGCACCATTCTGATGAGCCCTGTGGGACGTCCTCTTCCACCAGGGAACCAGGCATCAAAGGGGGAGGACAGAGGACTGGGCTTTCCTTCCAACTCACTTATTAGGACCTGCTATGGTTTCAATGTGTCCCCCAAAAGTACATGCCCAGAACCTAATTCCTTAAAGCAGCATTGTTGGGAAGGCAGGTGAGAAATATTTGGATCATGGGGAGAGAGCCTTCCTGGATGGATTAATGACTTTCTCCTGTGAGTGAGTTCTCTGTCTTGTGGGACCAGATTGGTGACCCCGAGAGCAATATGACTAAGACTGCCCCGGCCTTCTCCCTCTTCTGCATGCACCTGCTTGCTTCCTTGCTTTCTGCCATGTGTTGAGGCAGCACGGGGCCCTCTCTGGATGTGCCTATCTGATCTTGGACTTCCCAGTCTCCAGAACTACGGGACAAAATAAAACTACTTTCCTTGTAAATTACCTAGTTTCAGGTCCTCTGTTATAGCAATAGAAAACAAAATAAAATGGGAGCTGAATGGGTGTTAGGGCTTATTAATGTGCTTCCTCCACAAAGAGGACAGTATCATGAGTGATCAACTAGCCCTTTTACTTTGTAGTGAGAGACAGACAGAGGAGCACATGTTTACTTGTTAAGACACAAAGACCACAGGGGCCATTCATATTCTTAGGAAACACTCATCTTTTATATGAATTAAGAAATGACTTGAATCTTGTTCTCTAAAGAAGAGGATAGGACTTGCGCTCCTGATAAACATCCACATCTATGCCCTAAAGACTGTACAGTGCAGGTGAGTTGGAGATGGGAGCTGGACTTAGAAAAAGGCAGAAGAGTTTAGGGGGGAGGATTTTGGACCAGAAGAGCTGAGTTCCTGTTTTGGCTTCACACGTGTGGCACTTGACAGGTGTGGCAGTAAGGAGTGATCCTGGTATATTCCTTAACCTCTGGATGCACCATTCTCAAATTTGAGTGTGTTAAAAATGCAGATTCCTTTGTGGTAATTATTTCACCATGTAAATGTATATTAAAAAATTGGGTTGTTCACCTGCTTTGAGTATCACCTGTCCCCTGCAAAACACATGTAGAAATATGATTCCCAATGTAACAGTGATGGGGCCTTTAAGAGGTGATTAGGGCCTTAAGATGGATTCATGCACATCTCTCAAGACTGCAGAAAGAGTTGCAATAAATTGCTCCACTCTGAATGTTTCTCTTTGCAATTTTGCTCCTCTATCATGTTATGATGGAGCAGGAAGCCTTCGCCATGAGCCAACCAGTGACAGCACCAAGCTCTTGGGCTTCCCAAGCTTCAGAATCAGGAGCTAAAGCAAAGTTTTTTTTTTTTTTTTAATAAATCACCCAGTCTTTGGTATCTAGGTAGCAACAGAAAATGAACCAAGACAGCACCTTGAGAATACACAATTTGAGTCAGTTATGTCTCAATAAAGATGAAAAAGTAATGAGTGATTTTTTAAAAAGCAGCTTTCTGAGCTTCACCCCAGAGATGCTGATTCTGTGGTCAAGGGCAAAGATCAGGAATCTGAGCTTCATGTAAGTGCTTCCCATGTGATTCTGATGTAGATGACCTGTGGACCATTGTGATGATTTAGATCTAAAACTTTCTCTAAAGTTTCCTGTGTACAGAGATGGGGCTTTTAGAGGGTGATTAGATTATGGGGGTGCTATACTCATCTGTGGATTGATCCACTGAAGGTGTGTTAGGGGATTTGGCCTGGCTAGAAGGGTAGTCACTAGAGGCATGACCTGGTATGGTGTATTCTTGTCCCTGAATCCTTCCTTTCTTTTTGTTTCCCCTGCCATGAGATGAGCAGCTTTTCTCCACCTTGTCCTTTCACCATGATGTTTGTGTTGGGAAATGGTTTTCCATGGACTAAACCCTCTGAAACTATTAGCCAAAATAAATCTCCCCTCCTTTTATTTTCAGGTGTTATGCATTTTGTCTTAGTGATGAGAAAAAGACTAATATAATCATGACATTAGAAAAGCTATGATAAGTTTCTCATGAATTAACTGAGAATAAATTCTTCCTTCTGTTCCTCTAGGGGTCTGGGTGGGCAGTAAATACAATAATCTGTATAAAATCTCTTTGCAACTTGGAGATGCTATATAACTGGTAGATCTGCTAGATCAATCTATGAGCAAAGCTCCCATTATTATACATAGCTAAGTTAGGGAAAAATATTATAGACAGTCAAATAGGGCTTGACTTTTGAGGGAGGCAATGCAAAAGATAAGAACACATTATAATTGTGGCTGGAGGCACACCTATTGAAGGCCAAGCTGAAACAAAAAGAATGACCAGGGCTGCATATCTCCCCAGGGGATAAGATAATTGGTATCACCTGGTACGATAAAGTCATGCTAGATATCAGTCACCAGGTGGATGACAAGGACACCCCTGATCTATCCCTTCCTAAAGAAGGTCTTTGTTCTTTCCATGTATACTTGCTATGTGACCTGCTTACCCACTGGATCAATATTACCTAAGTGGCTATACTTATAATCTTATTGGTTGATCATAATTTTGACCCTTGTTGTACTCACTTCATGATTTTGTACCCACCTTTTGCTCTATAAGACTCCCTTTGAGAAATAGGCTCATTAGCAACCTACTTTCAGGTTCCCCCTACCTCTCAGGAGCTATCTCTCTCAATAAAATTTACCTACTTTTAACCTCCATTGTTTTTTAGAATTCAATCTTCAATTTTGGGAAATGCAAACTTGGTATATCTGGCATCTAACAGGTTGAGAGTTACATTTATTCCCCTAAATCACCATCATTCCCCATAAATCCTTTTGTACCTCCCACTAAAACAATCTAGATTCTTCAGGAAGGGTATAGAGTATTTGGGTAGGGTGTCCTGTATGAGTTCTATGTCACTCTTTTCACCCTAATTTCAACCATTTTCTTTAAGTGATTTTCTTCTCTTCACTTTCCCTCAATGTCCCAGGCTTTCTTGAGTTTCCAGTTTCCTGTGGTATTCATCAGTCAGTCTGGATCAGTCGCACTGCGTTGGTGACAGATTCTCTTCAAGCTCCTACTCTGTCAGTCTGATCATGAAAATCATCACTTACACACACAGAGCTGTAGCACAGGTCTGTGACAGATTTGGGACATCACAGCCTTGCAAAGAGTCCTCTGGGATGTTATACAGGCCTGAGGACTAATTCTAGGTTTGTCTGTGACTTCTCTTCTTCCTGGCTTTGCAGTTTCTGGCTCACTGCCCCAGCTTTCCCTGTCCTTCCTGGGCCACCTTGCCTTAGCTGTCACTCAGCTCAGGACAAGAGGCTCCCACCGTAGGCTGACCTTCTCATAAGCACTGCCCAAGGGGCTGGCTGGGGAGTGAGGTTTATCCAGACCTCGCTTCCTCCCAACATGTGGCACATGTATTATCTGTGTGTTATGAATTAACCCCCCACGCATTGAATAGGTGGAAATAGTGTGAACCAGTGACTAAATAAGGAACACAGCTAGGAGGAGAAAGTCATCAAAATGATAGCTGATTCCTGAGTTATAGCCTGGGCCTTTGAGGAAAAGTGAAGAGAAGAAAATCACTTAAAGAAAATGGTGGAAATTAGGATGAGAAGAGTAGGATTCAAATAGGAAAGGCACCCTCACGGGGCAGGAAATGGGGACTCTTGGGCCCCAATCCATGACCCAATTATCCACAAAAGGTGGAGATGTATCCTTTCCCCACCTCCCCTTGTTAACAATGTATGGAACGTGCCCTCCCCCCACCTTCTCAGTCTTACTGCAAGGACGGCTATTCCATAAAGGGTGGGGGGTAGAGGGGAACCAGGCTGTTCCATGAGTGAGAATAGCTGCTGATCCTTACCTTACACTAGGAGGAAAGGAGGAAATTCCCTAACACATGAAGCCATGCTCACGACCCAGTGGGAAGCTATCAGCCCCTTGCCCCGCCAATTGAATCTGGAAAAGCTGATCCCCTTCTTTTGTTCATGGACCAGTCTGATCATCACAGCTGTGCCTCCTTCAGCTTGTCTTCCCTTGAGCTGAAGTCCTTTCCCCATCCTTCTTTCCTTCTCAATTAAAGCTTTTGCCAATAGATTGGTGCTGCTGCTTGTTTTGATTTCTACTATCACTAAAGCAAATTCCCACATACATCCTTCATCAGCATGGAAAAGGCCTGTACCTGAAGGTGCCTGAACCCTATAAGTGACATCAGGATTACTTATGTGGGAACAATGAAAGACTGTGTAACACTACTGTATGTTAAGATATTGCTATTCTTCTTTTTTAATATAAATTCAGATTTTATTTTGTTTTAATAATACAGTTTAAAAATGACATATATGTGATGTGATAAATGTGCTGATTACCCTGATCTTATCATTGCACATTATATATACATATCCCATAAATACGTACACTTGCTGTTAATTAAAAATAAAAATATATTTTAAAGTAATAATACAGTCATCTCTACTTTTGTCAGTAATTTCTTGACTCCCATGGATATGGAACCCACAGATAAGTAGAGCCAACTGTATTTTACCCTGCTTTTTTGTGTCCAGGAAGCTTGCAAGCAGGTTAGTTGGTGCCAATCTGCAGAGACCCTGGTGGTTCCATTTCCCCAGGTTTTGTGGGGAGATTTGGGCCAAAAGAGTTGTAACGTGGTCCAGGAGTAGTAGGATATATATATATGATATATATATATATATATATGGCTTGGTCACCTTGGAACAAAGCCAAGTCACTCACATGCATTCATCGTTTGTGCATTCATTAAAGATTAAAGATTACACGCAGGGAGCAGATCTAACAGAGTGAGGGTGGTAGGAGTCTGACCATGAACAAGCTGTCCTTGTGTTCAGGAGATCATTGTCTCGGAAGGCAGACAAGTCAGTGGGCGAATACAATATTCTGCAGCAGAAGGTTCTGTTTTGTGTATTTATTCTGGAAAAAATTACTCTCCTAACAGTGTCTATGGAGTCGTGAGATTGGAAAACAGTTTTGAAAACTCTATTCATAACAGACACTTGCTAGAACACTCCCACGGGAGTAGGCGACTTCCTGAGCTACAGAGACAGTACTGGAGCAACTCTCCTCCCTCACTGCCTTTCACATAAGCAGGGAAGAGCGAGGGGCTTCCTGTGAACTTGGTGCTAAAGTAGACTAGAGACTTAGACTGGGTACAGAACTAAGTTTGGAAGAAGATGTGGAGGCAGCATGTTCTTCAGCTCCTTCTATCACCAGGTGGGGCCTGAGTATCTGCAAGGCTGAAATAAAGGATTTAAACCACTCTCTTGTAACAGGTTTGCTGACTTTGGATGTGGAAAAAGAATATTCAAGATGCATCAATAAGAGGCAGAGAAGAGGTTGTTAGGACGCACTCAAGAGAGGAGTGCAGGCACTCAGAGAAATGAAGCACACTGCAGTTTGGAACTGGGGACATTTATATCTCTTTCTCTTGAGTGGTAGAAAAGCCTAGGAAAAGCCCCCCACACACACACCTAGGGTATTAGCTCATTCTACAGGAATGAGGGAGTTTTTCTAATAGGTGATTTGAAATTCTTTGGGTTCACTCAACCTACTCTTTTATTTTAGGATCAGTCTCCTGTTCCTTAATTTATGGACTTTCAGTGTTCCTAAGGAATTTTGGGTGTGACAGTTATGGTAGGGAGGGAGTCTAAATTTAACCAAAGGAGGCTGCTATGCATCAGCCAGTTTCTGCAAGTTGCAGGCTTCTTCAAAACACAAATTTTTGTTATGATTCCCTTGTCTCCTTTCTACCTGTGTTTTATTTCTTCTCTTCTACCTCACTTCCTCTGCAAAGCTGACTAAATCTGCAAGTTTGTAAGTAAATGTGCTGAATCTCAGGTTCTGACCCAGACCTGCAGAGCAGTGTTTCAGCAAGTCCTCCTGGTGAGTCCTGGACACCAAGAAGCCTCAGCAGTGCTGCACTTGATCTGGAGATGAGACCTAGATTAGGGTGGACACAGCATGGACAGAGAGGGAAGGTAGGCACAGGCAGACAAGTGCTGCTCATGAGATCCTGCCACAGGGCACTGTCTAGAGAACCAGCACAGTGTGTGGAGACTGGACCAACTCGCTTTCCTCACAATCTGCTATGGCTTCAATGTACTCTTCAAGATTTCATGTGTGGAAAACTTAATCCCCAAGTTCCTATGTTGATGGTATTTGCAGGAGAGGTCTTTGGAATTAGATGAAGATGAGGCCGAGAAGGTGGAGACCCATGAAGGCACCATGGCTTTATAAGAAAAGACCCACTTAACAGCAGACTCTGTGTCCTCATGAGATGCCCGCCGACACCAGGAACTCATCAGATGTGAATGCCGTGCTCTTAGGCTGCTCAGCCTCTAGAAATATGTCAAATAAACTGAGATTTGTAATTTACCCAATCACACATTACAATGGCATAAAATGGGCCAAGACATAGCTTGAAATTATCTGTCTTAATAAAGCCAGCAAGAGCCAGTGGGTGTACTGTGCCCAACATTCTTCCAAGTGCTTTGCCAGCTCAGCAATCCTCACAACCCACAAGGTGATTACTAAAACTTCTCTTCATTCCACAGATGATAACACTGAGGCACTACCATAAAGTGATTTCCCCCAGCCTTACAGCTAGCAAGAGCCAGAACCAGGGGAGCCTCCATCTGCTGATAACAGTGCCATGCCACCAGAGCTCGCTTCATGGGCCGTGAGGTATCTGAATCCACACCACAGAAGCACCAAAGGGCCAAAAGGCCACAGTTATGAGCTCCAGAAGATAGAGAAGAAGCTAACAACAGAGAGAGGGCCTCTCTGAGGTTCCTCAATGAAAACTAAAGCCCACTGGGAAAATGAAGAAAATCTCTGCAATAAAGGTACACTGGACCACTGTGGTTGGTAAGTTGATGGGACCAGCACCTTCTATATAAATCCTGGCTCCCTTTGGGGGAAGCACAGCTGGATTCAGCAATAGAACCTTGCAAAGTTCAATCCTGCAAAAGGTCAAGGACCTCAGATTGTGCCTTGCAGTTTTTCTTTTCTTTTTCTCTCTTCCTTCTTGTTCTGCATTTCTCTTCCTGTTTGTTCCTGCTTCTGTCCTATTTTGGATTGTTTTTCTCTCTCTTCCCTTCTCTCCCTCTCTCTTTTAAAATCTTTATTAAGTTTATTGGTACATTTTAGGTATACAATACAATTACATTCATCATTGGGATCTTGTACCTTTACATGAGTTATCTTTGTTCTTATTTTTCCCCATTCCCCAGCCCTCCCTTCAGCCCCTCCTCCCTTTCCATTTACAAAGACATTGTTTCCATGTTTATTCTTTTCACATGGTTTTTCATTTCCCTTTTTACCTTCCCACTACCTCCACTTCCTCAACTCTTTTAGATCTTTTCTTCCTATTACACTATATCAATTATACATTTGATCCTTATTTACACTTTTAGTTTTTCACACCAGAGAAACTATTTGGTATTTATACGTGTGATTTATTAATTTCACTTAAGAGTATGGTCTCAATGTACATCCACTGTAGCTACAAATATCTCTAGTTTCTCATTCTTTATGGCTGAGTAGTACTCCATTTTATAAAAGAACCCCACATCTTCCCTTCTCTTGACTGTCACCATTCTTATAGGAAGAATCAGCCCAGGAACTTAAGAAACAGTACCAACAACAAAATGAGAAATGAGAAGACACCTAAGCAAGGTGTATATCCAGACTTCCAGCTCACCAAAGGCAAATTCTGGGAAAAACAAGGTGGAAAAATCTGATAAGCAACTACCTGGACATCCTGAACTGATAGCATGGGAAGTAACAAAATGGATGAATGAGGCTATAAAAAAATTTAAAACAAAAATAATTTCCCAGATAACTACAGAGATGGTAAACTGAATGGATGGCATGAATAGAGACTCTGGAACAGAAAAAGATAAAAAAAATAGATGAGCTCAGGACCATGATGGAAGCCATGAATGCCCAGCCTAGGAAAGAAATGGAAACCATGAAATATATTCAAACAGATAGCCAGGAGATTAAAATTCCATTGAAATTATTCACAGCAGTTTGAGCAAATGTGAAAATAGAATATCTGATATAGAAGACAGGATTGCAGTTAGTGACCATGAAAGGAGAGATTTCTTGAGGGGTTGAAAGGAGGGCAGGGGAATGGGGAAAAATGAGAGCCAAGATGAATTATGTAAAGGTGCAAGTTTCCAATGAAGAATGTCGATGGACTATAAAATTAATTTTTAAAAAGAGAGAATTCTTAAAAATAGAAAGGGACCATGAAAAATCAATCCAGCAGCTGCTAGATAATGCAAAGAAGAATAACATAAGACTGACCACTCAAAAGCAGGAGAAAGTAAAAATGACATAAAAAATCTGTTCACAGAATTAATGACAGAAAGTTTCCCAAACAGAGCAAAATACTTTGACAAACAGATAATTGAGGCATATAGAACTCCAACTCTCCATGATTAAAATAAATCTACACCTAGAAATATAATAGTCCAGATCCCAGAAATCTAACAGAAGAACAAAATCCTACAAGCAGTTAGAGAAAAGAAACACAACACATACAAAGGAAAGCCCATCAGAATCACAATGGACTTTTCAACACAAACTCTCAGGTCAAGGAGTGCCTGGAGTGAAGTATTTCAAGCCCTAAAAGAAAACAACTTCCAACCTACACTGATGTATCCTGCAAAACTCTCTTTCAAAATTGTTGGGGAAATAAGATACTTCCATCACAAAGCACACCTGAGAAACTTCATGAATGCCAAACCAGAACTCCGCACAACTCTAAACAATATCCTAGAAAAAGACAATGAGGGTAACAACTCCATTAGGACCAACAGAGTGAAGCCATCAGGCAAGGAATGAAATTAAAGGGAAAGGGGGAAAAATAAAAAACAAAAGAGCCAACAGCAGTGAAATATCATGAAAAGGATGAGACAATACATATCAATTATAACACCAATTTTAATGGCCTCAACTCATCAATCAAAAGAAATAGACTGGCAGAATGGATTAAAAAGCAAAATCCAACCATATGCTATATACAAGAAGCACACTCAATTCAAAAAGAAATTCATAGACTGAAAGGAAAAGGATGAAAAACAACTCTCCATGTGACATGAACCCAGAAAAAAGCAGATATAGCTGTTTTATTTGCAGACAAGGTAAATTTCAAACCAAAATTAAGAAATATAATAGTCACTACATCCTTGTAAAGATAACAATCCAAGAAGAAGAGATTACAATCATAAATATGTATGCACCAAATACTAGTGCTCCAAACTAGTAAAACAAATATTAATGGATGTGAAAAACTAAATAAGCACTAATATAATTGTAGTGGGAGACTTCAATACTTCACTGTCACAAATAGACAGATCATCTAGACAGAAAATCAACAATGAAATATTAGAACTGAACCAAGCTTTTAAATAAATGGACTAAATAAATGTCTATAGAGTGTCTCACCCCACAGAATCAGAATATACATTCTTTTCAGCTGCATATGGGTCATTCTCCAAAATAGACCACATACTAGCTTATAGTACATGCTTGAATAAATGCAAAGTAACTGAGGTTATCCCCTGTATATTATCAGACCAGAGTGCAATAAAATTGGAGATCAATAGCATAAGAAACTGCAACAACCTCACAAACACATGGAAATTGAATAACATTCTACTGAACAACCAATGGGTCACAGCTGAAATTAGACATTTTCTACAATTAAATGATAATTCCAATACAATATACAGTAATCTAGGAGACACAATGAAAGCAGTTCTATGAGGGAAATTCATAGCAGTGAATGCCCATACTAGGAAAACAGAGAGAACTCAAATAACCAACTTAATGCTGAATCTCAAACTCCTAGAAAAAGAAGAGCGCGACAAACCCAAAGTTCATACAAGTGAGAAAATTGTAAAGATCAGAGCAGAAATCAATGCAATGGAAACTAAGAGAACTATACAAAAAAAGAAGAGTGAATCAAAGAATTGTTTTTTTGAAAGAATAAATAAAACTAATAAACCCTTAGCTAACCATATCAAAAATAGAAAAGAAAAGGCTCAAATTCATGCAACTAAGAATAAAAAAGGAGATGTCACAAAGGATCCAGCAGAAATCCAGAATCTGTACTCTAATAAAATGGAAAATACACAATAAATGAACAGGTTCCTAGATACATATGAATTACCAAACAAAGAAAATATAAAAATTCTAAACACCTCAATTAAAAATTTACCAACAAAGAAAAGCCCAGGTCCTGATGTCTTCACTCCTGAATTCTACAAGACATTAGAGAAGAGCTATTGCCACTACTCTTTAAACTCTTTAATGAAATTGAAAGGGAAGCAATACTCCCAAATTCCTTCCTGGAAGCAAGTGTTACTTTGATTCCAAGACAAGAGAAAGACCCAGCCATAAAAAAGAATACAGACCAATCTCCCTAAGGAACATAGATGCAAAAATCCTCAACAAGGTACTAGCAAACAGAATACAGGGGGTTATCAAGAAGATCATATACACTGACCAAGTCAGATTTATCCCAGGGATGCAGGGACAGTTCAACATACACAAATCAATAAATGGAATACACTATATTAACAGAGCCCAGGACAAAAACCATATGATCATCTTGATAGATGCAGAAAAATCATTTAACAAAATTCAAAATCCATTCATGATACAAACTGTACAGAAAACTGGAACAGAAGATCTTTATATCTCAACCTGATTAAGGCTCTCTATGAAAAACCAACAGCCAATATGATACTAAATGGTCAAAAAAATGAAAATTTCATGCTAAAATCAGGAACAAGACAAGAATGTCCACTATTGCCACACCTGTTCAATATAGTTTTGAAAACACTTGTCACAGCAATTAGACAAGAGAAAGAAATAAAAGGAAAAAAGATAGAAAAGGAAGTTAAACTGCCGTTATTTGCTGATGGTATGATACTCTACATAGACGACCCAAAAAACTACCAAAAGACTTCTAGACTTAATTGACACCTTTAGCAGAGTAGCTGGGTACAAGGTCAACACTCAAAAATCAATAGCCTTCTTGTATACAAATAATAGACTCACTGGGAGAGAAATTAGAGAAACAACTCCTTTCACTATTGTGAAAGAAATCAAAAAAATGAAATATCTAGGAATCAATCTAATGAAGGAAGATAAAACCTCTATATTGAGAACTACAGCATTCTGAAGAAAGAGCTTGAAGAGAATATAAGAAAATGGAAAGACATCCCCTGATCCTGGGTAGGAAAAACTAATATAGTGAAAACGGCCTTACTTCCAAAAGTGCTATATATATTTAATGCAATCCTGATTGAAATGTCAACAGTATATTTCACAGAACTAGAGAAAACAATCCAAAAATTCATTTAGAACCTGAAGAGATCTAGAATAGCAAAAGCAATTCTAAGCAACAGGGACCTGACAGGAGGTATAATCCCCAACTTGAAATTATACTGCAAAGTTACTGTGATAAAAGAAGCACTGCACTGGTAAAGAGACAGACCTCAGGATTAGTGAAATAGATAAGAAGATGCAGAAACAACTGTAGACAAACATAACCCACTTTCTCTTTGACAAAGGAGCTAACCAGAGGAAAGATAGCCTCTTTAGTAAATGGTGTTGGAAAAACTGAATTTCAACTTGCCAAGCATTAAAACTAGACCCATATTTATCACCATGCACTAAACTAAAATTGAAGTGGATTAAAGATCTACATATTAAAAAAGAGACACTAAGTTTGCTGGAAGATAAGTTAGGCAGAACTCTTGAAGACATTGGCATAGGAAAAGACTTTATGAACAAATTCTCAGTAGCATGGGAATTAACACAAAGAATCAACAACTAGAATATCATCTCATTAAAAGTTTCTGCACTGCAAGAAAAACCACCAACAGAGCTAAAAGACAATCTAACAAGGTGGGAAAAAAATTTTATCAGCTGTTCCTCAAACAAAGGACTACTATCTAGAATATATAAAGAACTTTAAAAAGTCAGACCTTCCCAATTTAAGACCCAATTTAAAAATGGGCAAATGAAATGAACAGACATTTCTCAGACAAACAAGTAAAAGCAGCAAATAAACATATGAAAAAATGTTCAACATCACTGGTCATTAGAGAGATGCAGATGAAACAGCATTGAGATTCCACCTCACCCCAGCAAGAATGGCTGCTATCAAAAAAATCAACCAATAACAAATATTGGCAGAGTTATGGGGAGAAAGGAATGCTTTTCCACTGTTGGTGGGAGCATGGACTGGTGCAAACACTGTGGAAATCAATATGGAGATACCTCAAAAAACTAGGATGAGAAGTCCCATTTAACAGCTATTCCTCTGCTGGGTATCTTCCCAAAAGAATTAAAGAATCATATCACAGAGATATATCCATGACCACGTTTATAGTGACACAGTTTGTAGTAGTCAAAGCTTTGAAACAGCCCAAGTGCCCATCAACTGGAGACTGGATAAAGGAAATGTGGATCTTTAAAAATAAAATGGAGCACTACTCAGCCATACAGAATGAGAAATTAGAGATATTTATATCTAAATGGATGCACATTGAGGCCATGCTCTTAAGTGAAATAAATAGGACACACATGTAAATTCTGAATAGTTTCTCTGGTATGAGAAACTGAAAGTGTAAATAAGAATTAAAATATATAATAGATAATGTGAACTGGGAAGAAAAGGTGCAAAGGGGTAGTAGAAGTGGAGGGGTGGGGGAAAGGAAAGAAGGTAAAGGAAAAATATGAGATAAGAAATAAATGGAAACCAAGTCTTAGCAAATAGGGAGGGGTGGAGGGGTTGAAGGGAGGGCAGGGAAATGGGGAAAAAAATAAGATCCACAATACATCATGTAAAGGTACAAGTTCCCAATGGTGAATGTAAATGTACACCTAAAATGTACCTATAAAAGAATTTAAGAGCACAAAAAGGGGGTGGGATTTAAGAGGAAAAAACAAAACAAAACAAAAAAGAGCCAGAACCAGGATTCAAACTCAGGCGGTGCTGTCCCCCACTCCAGGTGCTTCTCCCCTGCTCATGTGCCTCCTGGGATCTTACACTACTGGATTTACCTTTCATTCTTCATAGGAAGTTTGGTCCTAACTCTGGAGTCCCAAAGAGAAATAGGAGGAAGGGACATATGTGTCCTGGGATATCTCTAGCCCGACCCCTTGTCTTCCAGCCTTTTGCTGCAATATGCAAATGCAGGGATTGAATTCAGCTCAAAATGTGTTTTGCTTTTTCATAATTTTATTTTTTTAAGCCCAGTATGTTGGGCCAGGGATTTAGCTCAGTGGTGCCGCTGCCTGCCTCACAAGCACAAGCACCTGAGTTCAATCCCCAGTACCAAAAGAAAAAATAAATCCAGTGTGTTGGCTCATGCCTATTGCACTCCAGGAGGCTGAGGTAAGATGATGACAAGTTCAAGCCAAGCCTTAGCAACTTAGGAAGACCTTGTCTCAAACTAAAATAACTAAACAAATAAGGCTGGGCTGTAAGTTAGTGCAAAGGCCCTGGATTCAATCAGTATGTATAAAAAAATGACATACCGCTCTTTCTCACATGGACCCTCTCCAGCTTGCCATAGTGCACACCACTTCCTGAGATTTGCTCACTCTGTTTCCATCACACAGCGACATCTTTCACTGTCACCTCCAGCCCTGCACATGCCAGGAACAATCAGCTGGATGGAGATCCACACATACCACGTTACACCTTCTCAGGTAGAAGCAAGATACACGGAGTATGGTGGAAGCAGTGTCCAGAGGACTGACCATGGGAGTGAGGGCAGGGGATCGATTGGAAAAGCTATGCAGGAGGTGTCTGCACAAGCACTGTACTTATGATGAGCCAAAGGCAAAGCCATACTTTAGAGCAAGCTGTTGGGAAATCCCTCTCCTCTGTGAGGTGAACCCATGTTGTAGTCCATGGAAACTTGCCACTTTATATCAAGGAGCTGATTTCTTAATACGCTAATTCATCTCCTTTCCACTGTAGCATTCTCTCGCCTTCATTCACCATCTGTCCTTTCTAGTATATATTAATGGATTCCTTCCAAGACATTCACAGTTTCCCATGTGGGATAGACATGTGCAAAAATGCTCTGTTGCCAGGAAAACTGTGCAGCTCCCCAAACCCCACAGTGCCAATAGAGAAGTCTGCCCTGTTCCCCGCTGCCCAGAAGGGCAAGCATTTGTGACTCCTCCCTGCAATATGGATGTTGCCTTTCTAAGGATATAGAGTTGTGCTCTCTCACAGGACAACACCTATAAACCTGGTGGCACTGTGATTCACTATAGTTCAGACAAGAATTTAACATTTTTGGCTACTAATAGCTAAGTTCAAAAACAAATATCTATTCAAAGCAAGAGATTATTTTAGACCTCTTGAGAGAATTGCATAAGTATATTTTATATTCATGTAATTTTTTTAATCTATGGGGAAAATATCCAAGAGAAAAATCAGAGTTGGGTTATCATTTTCAAGATGAAGAAAGAGGAATTGTTTTGAACACTAAGACATTCATTGAACATTAAATATGACAATAAAATTCTGTCATGTCTCTGTCTCTCATTCTCCTTCCATCCCCTCTTTCCTTTCTCTCTCACACATAATTTTTTGGGGGGTATTTTGTATCATTTATGTTCTTTGGTTCTTATCCTTGACAAAATTCCTCTTCTGTGGTTATGCTATAAGTAGTCCCCCTTATCTGTTATTTTGGTACCCATGGTTTCAATTACCTGGAGGCAGCCATGGTCCAAAAATATTAAATGAACAGCCAGGCATCGAGGCAGATGCCTACAATCCCAGCACTCAGGACACTGAGGCAGGAGTTTAAGGCCAGCCGAGGCTAACAGTGAATTTAAGTCCAGTCTGAACTACATACATGCCACTAATCCTTACCTAGACTATATTTCTTCTTAACCTATGATAAAGTTAAATTCATAAAGTGGCCACAGTAAGAGAGTAAGAAAAAAGAACAATTATAACAATATACTGTGCAAATGCCAGCCTCACTACTCTGGTGCTCTGGTGTTGCTGTTAAGCAAGATAAGCCCCATGATACTGCAACAGTGGCTCTGAGAAGTGAAGTGATTATGAAGTGACTAAGAGGCAGGTAGCATATACAGTGTGGAAAAACTAGACAAAGGGATGATGATTCATATCCCAGGCAGGTTGTAGTGGCACAGTATGAGATTTCAAATACTACTTATAACAGCATGCAATTTAAAATTTCTGAATTATTTATTTCTAGAACTTTCCATTGGGGGGGGTCTTAGAACACATCTCCTGTGGTTGAGGAGAAACTATAGTAATTTCCTTCTTTTTTCTGGTCCTAAGGGTAGAACCCAGAGATGCTGTACCAGTGAGCCAGATACCCAGCCCCCTCTCCTTTCGTAAATTTTGAGACAGGGCCTCACTAAGTCGCTAAGTTGCCCAGGGTAGGCTTGAGCTTTCCATCCTCCTGCCTCAGCCTCCCAGAGTGCAGGAATTACAAGTGTGTGCCACCATCCCAATGCCACTGGCTTAACTGCCACTGTTCTTGCTATTGCTTCTTCAATAAAGGGCCTCACTTTGCTGGCTAGTTGCTTTTCACTCTTGCTCTGAGCTGCTTAAACGGATTCACAAGAAATTTATGGCTTATTTTCTTAAATGACATGTTATGCTCACCCCTCTAAGGAAGATGGTTATTTTCAAATAGTAGCAATTTCAGTACAATACTTTTAAAAATGTCTCTTGTCCTTGTGTGTTTAAAGCTTACAAGCTAATTTAGTAGGATGATAATTTAAAGAGTGGAGACCACTCTTCACCACCTTGGTGTTCCTGCTTGAGTGGCATGCTGGAGTCCTATAAAGCTTGTAAGTTCTGCCTCTCTTGCAGCCCACCCAAGCATCTTGGGAAGCAGGTGTGATGATTTCCATTTCACAGGGAAGGACACAGAGATGCAGTAAGATAAAGAAAATCAGAGGGGACAAATGGCAAGTGGCAGAGCTGATATCTCAACAGAGCCTCCTATCAGCTTTCCTTCGGGGTGGAGAGACAGGACTGAGCAAGGACTTCTGTACCAGATTCCCCTGAATTGGAGCGGCAGCTCTGCATTTATCACCCAGGCATACCAATGTGGGTCATTTACTCAACCTCCCCTTGCCTTAGTGTTCTCCCCTGCAGAATGAAAGAAATAAAAGCTAAAGAATCACCATAAGGATAAAACATGTGGAAATGCACACAGCACACAAAGCAGCAGAAAAAGTAATAGCCTTAATGTGGGTACAGCAAGGTGCCATTCATGACCTGTGTGGCTACACACACACACACACACACACACACACACACACACACACACACAAAATCTCATTCTATATCTAAACTATCACAAGAGAAGAAAATTGATATGCTTTTTTGTTTTGTTTTAGGTTTTTTGGGTACTGGGGATCAAACTCCGGACCTTGTACTTGCCAGGCAGGCAGCAGCACCACTGAGCTAAATCCCCAGACCCTATGAAAGAAGAAAATACAGCGGTGATTCTGGGTATAAGTTTTCCTAGGACTTCTCAAAATGCTATCCAGGTTAGAAGCAGCCCTGGTTTGGGGTCTTTTCCCAATTGCTGGTGGCAATAGCTTGCTGGTAGGAGAAGCATCCATTACTGCAAGCTCTTATCTCTTGCAGGGCTGAGAAGCTGTGTCTCCTGGTGTCATCAGTAGTCATGAGGCAAAGGACAATAATGGCTTAAATTTCCACTTTGGTCTCCCTTCCCCCAAAAAATATTTAAGAAGGCAGCATGCAAACATATTTCAAGGCTCCCATTACATAATTCAAAGAGAGTTTAGAAGCTTTCCTTATTTCTCTTAAATTATTCATAACATAAGTCCTTAAAATATTTAAGCTCCTTTCTCCAGTAATCAAAGGAGAATGCTGATGGAAAGCGCTCTGTACAGGACTGAGACAAGATGGATGCTCAGGGTTGGCGGAGGGACAGGGTGGGGTGAAAGGACTCCACACACACACACACACACACACACACACGCACACACACACACATACACACACAGAGCCTTCAATGGACTGCATTCTGTATACTGCACTCTCTAGAGCTAGGAATGCTTTCCTTTGGGGATCAAGGTTTTGCCAAATAGGATTTATCTTTTCAAATGTTTTTCTCAAGGAAGAACCTTTAACAAAACACAAGCAAAAATGTGAAGAAGTGGAAATGTCCTCCCACCTCAAATGAAAAGTCACTCATTAGCAAAACACCAGGGTGCTACTAGCAAGACACTAGTGCAGCTGGCACTAATTCTGAGAGAAGGATAATTCATTACCATGGTTACTGATGCCAGAAATATTACCTTCTGCAATCAGCATACACAAAGATCTTTTAAAGGGAGTGCGAAAAATTAGAGCATTGTAAACAATTTGTGAAAACTGCCAGCAGTTCAGGGGGCTGAACTTACACAATGCTGCTTTCAGGGCACAGAAACAGAGGGAAGAACCATTGCCACACCAGCAAACCTTGCTGAAGAGCAAACAAGGAATGCGTGTGCTCAGGGAGTGAGCTGAAGGGGCTGATCCACACTTCATGCAAGTGTGTAATACAGCATGCAGAAGGGTAGAGCAAGACCCTGTTTGATTGGTAATATTTACACTATCAAGTTCAGGTTCATTACATGCACAGTCAGCTTTCGCAAATGGTCTTGGAGATGACTTTGTAGTATAGTAATATATTATTAAAGTCCCATGGGGTTCTTTCTTGGAAACAAGATATAGGTAAAGAAGTTCAAGTTCAAACTGAATGGTGGAGCCCTTGCCTAGTATGTGCGAGGCACTGGGTTCCATCTTCAGCACCAAAATTAAAACATTAAGAAAGCTTGATTGTTAAATAATATGCAACTGTTGTTTTCAACTGTACTGGATTATTTCCCAAGTTTTGAAATAGAAAAACAGATTAAATGCCCAGAAGAAAGTTTGGACTGCACAGATGAGTCACTTCTGCACATGTCTTATTCTGTTTGAACAATGCAGATACCTTGAGGCAATTCATGCTATATCAAAACAAAACTCTAGTCCAATCTCAGCAAATCCTGTTTAAAATGACCAAAATGCAGCCTGCCGTTCAGAACTTTCCCACTCTACATCGTGATGATTTGGATGCACTGAGGACTGAAGTTACCTTCTGTAGTATAATTTCTCCATAAGAAGGTTGTTAAGTCAATCAGTCAAACCAGATTAAGTCAAACCAGATAATAGTAGGGGATAGCTAATCTAATTGCAAGAACAAAATACTTTTGCATTTTGCAGCATAATTTGTAAAACCAATGAAAATGCTCTAAATTTTACACTCATCATGGGTTCTTTTAAAAAAGAATGGCAGTTTATCAATATTTTATTAGCTACAGTATGGGTTTAAGTGGATGCAACTTGATAAATATATACACATTAATTTTCACACATAGAAATACTAAGTAGACATAGATGTAGTGATCTCCACATAAGTGTTGATTTATTTACAGTGTTCACTGTCTGATCCTCAGCATTTATAAAAACACTAGCACATAGAAAATTGAAGTTTTCTAATATCTATACAGCACACACACACACACACACACACACACACACACACACACACTTGAATGGCTCACTCCTTCCCCAGAGTCCCAAAAGTGTTTACTAACAGTTTTTGTGTATTTCCTTTTCCTGAGTACACATCTGACCAGCTCTCTGGGAAAGTGGTAAGTGTGTGTCACACTCTGGTGTCATCTCCAAGACCGTTTGCAAAAGCTGACTGTGCATATAATGTACCCGAACTTGATCGTGAATGCTCACCGGGTTTTCACTCTTGGCTCCTCCAACTTGAGCCAGGCTTGCTGGGTTCATGTTGCGGTTTGGGGGCCAGTTTTCTGCTCCTCCTCAGATCCAGATCTTGTATCTCTTGGAAAGAGTTCTTGATTCTTCTTTGCTTCTCCTTGATACGCTTCTTGAAACCTCCAAACAGTAGCCAAGGCCACCATACTGACTTCCAGTCTCTTCCAAACATGGCAGCATTCATCACTGGTGCAGTGGTTCTGACTTACAATGGTTCTGATTTATGATTATTGTTTTTTGGGTTTGTTTGGGATTGTTGTTTGTTTGTTTGTTTTTACTTTATGATGACGGGAAAGCAACATGTATTCCATAGAAGCCATACTTGGAACTATTAATTTGGATTTTTCCCCAGGATAGTTTTATGCCATCTGATCCTCCCTTGTGACACTGGGCAGTGCTAATCACAGCCTCCAGTCAGCCCAACCAATAGCAAGGAGCATAGCCAATGGTCTACAGCGTGCTGTGTTGCTCAGCTATAGGATGTGTGATAGGCTTGGTGGATTAAGTGCACTTTGGATTTAGGATATTTTCAGTTTAAGATGGATTTTCTGGGACATAACCCATTGAAAGTTAAGGAACATTTCTATCTGAAGTGCCAGCTTTCAGAGACCATTTAACTGCTGGATGAGTGCCTTTGCACACACAGACTTCAGCAGCAAAGACAAGACCAGACAATCTATACTGATGGGGTTGCTAATATGGTCACTCCCAAATTTCACCACAAAGGACTGATACAGCAGTCACTAAGCCCTCCTTATAGAATATAAGGAGAGCAACGGCCTGAGGACAGTCATGTGTTTGCCTGGTCTCTAGAGGAATCCTGAGGAATGCACAAGACCCAGTCTGATGGAGGAAGCCATTTCTCCCAGGTCTGCCCTACCCTACCTGAAGTGAGACTGATGTCATTGGTTGAAGTGAAACCCCTGTATATTTTTTTGCCTCCAGAGAGTATTTTCCTCTGTCCAGTGAAGAAACCTAAAAACAGAAAAATATATGAAGCCTGCCTTCTTTCCTCAGGAGGAAGTCTGTTGCAGTTAAGAGGCTGGGCTTGCCAGCTCTACTATATACTACCTTGTCAGTCTTGGGAAAGTGGCATCACTTTCCTGAGCTTCACTTTCCAGAACTGCAAAACAGCAAAATAAATCATCTGCCTCATAAGTTGACAGTTGCTGATAAGTGTAGGGTGTCTGGTGATAGGAACATCCTGGTGAGTCTGGCTCTACCATGCTCTTATGATCAATATAGCAACCTAGACGAACCAGACCTCAAGAGCCAGCTTCCTGAAGCTGCCTTGAGACCTAGTCCCCACATCCAGTGGCTGAGCCAGCTCCATGATGCAATAATGAAAAATGCACATTTTATGCAAGATTTCATGAGTATTCAACAGGGAGAACTCACAGCACCAGCACACAGTAGAAGCAATGGAATCTTCCACTAGACATCTTAGTTCTTTCTTCCAGAGTTTTCTTGCCTGTTTCCATCCCATCTTCTCCTCCCCTGCAACTCAGAAGCTAAGGATCTCTGTAGATGCCCTAAGCAATCCATTCCCCACCCTCAACCTCATAACCCACAGTGCAGAACACAGGAGTTAGCAGATGCCTTCCAGACTCACAGCTGTATGGTTCTGAAGACTCAACTTGATATAAACATCTCTCAGGAATTCTCCTCTCTCTTGTTCTTTTAAAAAGGAAAAAGACAAGCCAATCTCAGTGAGAAATGACAGGTTTTGCTCATTTACAGCTTCTCTGGGGCTGCCAATTCACAGAGCCCAAGGCAGGTTTCAGGACTTCTGACCCCAAGGCTTTAGCTTTTCCATCCTCCCACTCCTATACCATCTTTGCTTAGTGTGGTTTAGTAAGAATGCCCAGACCAACATGATCCTTCAGTCATGATAGAAAATGAATCAGAATGTGAAATCCTTGGCATCTTTTGAGCAATCAAACAAAAGACTCAGATTCCTAGAATAACAGAATCCCATCCCTCAATCCCGCCCCACTCACTGCCAGGGGTCTGTAGACAGCTTACCTCTCTGGCTGTGCCCTGCTCTCAGCCTGAGTCCCGGGTCACACATCACAACTCTGTGGAATAGTGAAAGATAGGCTGTAAGCTTTATCAACCTACTGCGCAGAGTTTGAATCTTGAATTCCCCACACTTACTAGCAGGCAGGGTACTTACTAGTGGGGCTTCAGTTTCCCCCTTTGTAAAACATGCAAAGTACTGCCGTACTTAGGGGTTTTGGTTAAGTTCCAGAGCCACATAAGTGATGGGAAACATACATTCCCCACAGAATTATGATTCTGTCCTGATTTTGACAGAGCTGATGTGCTTCATTATGAAGGTTCAAGAAGATCACCATGTCTTCTTCAGACATTGGTTGCCGTGTCACTTGAAGCCAATTTCTTCCTTCTTGTCTGGACTATGGAATTTCATCATAATGTATTTTCTCAAATAAGAAAACATCAGCAAGTGGTCCTCAACTATGACAATTTTGCCAAGTCTCCGCTCTCAGGAGACATTTGGCTTTGCCTAGAGGCATCTGGGGCTGTTATAACTGGGATGCTACTAATGTCTGCTGGGTAAAGGCCAAAGATGCTATTAAACATCCTTCAGTGAATGTGGTGGTCCCCCACAATAGAAGATTATCCACTGCAGTGTTGATGGTGCTGGAGTTGAAAACTCTGAACTAGACCAAATAGACTAAGTGGGTCATTTGGTTTCATCCTTGTCCTGAATTTATGTTCTCATGGAAAATAGTTCTTCTTTCAATTAAGTGGGGGAAGAAGTTGTTGGAGGCAATTAGGAATAAAGCATCTTATAGATAAATTCTCTGGAAAAAAAAAGAGGAAGAATAGTTATCAGAATGGTAGGATTGCAGATGATTTTTCTTATATTTTAAATCTTTCTATAGTGTTATTTAGGTAACAAAGAAAAATATTAATTCCTGGATGAGACACAAGATTCAGTTGGCAATTTATTAAACTAGCAAAGTAGTACTTGAGGGTCTTGATGATATTTGGAGTCTTTTTGTTGACTCAAGGGGGCCAGATCTGTCCATTCCCAGTGCACTGTGAAAATGCAGGAGATAGAATCAAACTAGAGAAATGAGCATTAGGAGAAGTAAGAAAATCCATTCATGTGAAAATAATTTAAGTAGGGTTTTTATGTCTATTTAATTTTACTTCATCTTTCATTAAACCAAAAATTGACAGATTGCCATGGGTTAGATCAATAGAGAAAAAATGTCTGGCTTGACTGGTTTTTCCTTTTTTGTCAGAAACTATTTTGACCTGTGAAGTAATAAAAAATTGCCAACCAAATCTGTGTATATAAACTGAGTCTAAGCAGAACAATAGAGCCGAGGGGGGAAAAACACTTAAAATACTTACTGCATTAGAGAACAGGTACTTTCCATAATGACAAAAAAAAAAAAAACTATGACATTTATAATGAAAGGAAGTAGTTGAATATCAGAAACATAATTAAAATGCGGTGGGAAAAGACTTCAAAACATAACCCAAAAAGTTCAGCAAAGATGATGATAGGACATAAAAGTCCTATTCATTCGAGGCTATTGAAGATGTAGATCCTAAAATACTATTAAAGAGCTAGTTACTCTTTAAATTTCCTGTTAGCTAAACATGAGAGATACAATAAATGCTTTTAGTCGCTGTCAGCACAGTGGGGATAATTTGCATATGATTTAAATATAATCTTTTTTCAGTCAGATTATGGCATTCAGAAGTCTAATCTCTTTTTTTCAAAGAGAAGAATCCAATGACTAATGGATTTCTTTCAGATGTGTCAGAGTGTTATTAGCTGTTTTTGTTCCTGCATCTTAGCACAGAATATTTAGCAAGCTTATAAATTGTCCTTTTGATTTATGTATTAACACTCTGATGAGGTCAAGGAGCCATGACAATCTCATCTGTAATCTTAAAAGGTTAGACAGTGTAGGGTTGAGCTTAGTTACCTTGGAAAGAATGTCAAAGTTATGAAATTATAAACTACATTATTTATGAAAGATAAATATATCCTGACATAAATTAAAGGTAGAATTCTGTAATGCATACAACTTATTTAATGAGCTCATTCTACCCTGTCTAGGCTGGCTATAAACATCTACCTATTTATTCAGTGATTCATTTACGTTGCACACCACAAGTGATTCTAGGATGTATACACAGTCAACTAATATGTTAGTCACTAGACAATTACTTTTAGGGATAATCATCTATGTATGGAGAGGTAAAAAGGATGCTACATATGCAAATCATCCTCACTGTGCTTAACTGTTAAGTCTCCTTGAAAAAGTGTTTGTTTCAGATAAAGTCCTCCAGAGAAATTTATAAGAAACCAGCCAAAATCACAGTCACTCTTACTCTTTTTAGGTTACCTAGAACAAAGTTCTTATTATAATATAAAATTCAGAGGCTCTCCTGTCTACCATATTTTTGAACATGCAATATATGATTTGAACTTAGTATTCTTAGAAATGCACCTACTTGTCCTGTACATGATGATGTTTCTTTTCTGCATGAATATGTATAAGTATCCCCAGCAATAGCCCTTTCCTTCTGTTATTCAAGTTAATTCTGCTTTGAGAATTCTTTCCAGTGCACTCCTTACTTATACAAGTAGTAAGCCTTTCCTCACTCTTTTATCTTCTGTGTGTGCTTATCAGCTTTGCACTCACCAAGGGGTGAACCCATTGCATTCAGTTAGAAATACACACAAAGAATAGTGGAGGGGATAAAGCTAAGGAAAAAATAATTAAGCCAAGGAGAGATTAGTGCACAAAATACAAACTATACAGTACTGCAGTTTCCAAATTGAACTACAGATTTTGTGCCAAGCTTCTTAGCAGCCAGAGAAAAAGCATACCCCCATAATTAAAGGGTCACCGAAAAAAAAAGTGTTCAGAAGTAGATCCTTTCTTAACTATGAGACAAGAGAAAATTTTCCATTGTCTCATTATGGCAAATTCTCAAGGAACTGTTAGTAAAATTTGTTTTTGGATTGATTATTTCCTGAGCTTAATTGTATTATTTTCAAAATATATTAGCAAAAAGCAATATTGATAAAACACTACCTTAGAAAAGCTCACAGCATTGCATAAGGAAGCATGCACAAAAGTATCTGCCACAGAACTATTAGAAAAAAAATAAGTGTTCTCTAGTAGGAGAATGGATACATACATTTTTATATATTCCTACATTGGCATGAAACAGCAAATTACAATAGACAAATGAAATAGATTGATGTTAACGTGAATGAATCTCAAAAACAAGAACAAGTTGGAATGTGATACATAGATTTAATATGAAAATTTAAATCTCAATGCTATATACTGTCCATAGATACACATTGTTAAAAGAAAAAATGCAACAATTCCAATTTTGCACATTTTAATTGCTCTGGTTTGCAATTCTAGAATAGAGAAGCTCTCAAAGCCAAAACAGGTTCTGGGATAGTGGAGGTAAAACCTCTTATCCTGAACCCTTGAAGGACTTTATGGCATCAGTGGAAATGCTGCTTACCCTTACAAAGGCAGCTGGATGGATGCTCACTGAAGAGAAGATTAAACATGTCAATTTCAATAAATTTGTGGAAACTGAAAAACAGCAGCAACTGATTCAGAGAACTCCAGTCTACTGCATGGTCAAAAAGCAATAATGGACAGAAAATAGAAATGAGGTATAGAAAAAGGAAACGGGTTATAAAGAAATCCCAGTGGGTTGCAGCTCAACCTTTGTATATGGCTTAAGTCTAGATGTTCCCTCATGCTGTTGTGGGGTGCTTTTCAGGGATGTTTGGATCTAGAGTGTGTGTCCTGAGATCCAGGGTATATGATTACTAAATCCATGCACTGATTGGTTTGGCGTAGTTCTGGCTAAGATTAACGGTGTGAATGCTACACCCACCTTAGGGCAGATAGCCTCATAAAATATAAGGGGCATTAAGAGGGTTAACATGCTCTCATTTGCATGCTTGCCACAGGCTGTTTCTCCTCAGTGATACCCCTTTGCCAAGCCACCCTGCCTTGGAGCCAACTGACCATGGACTGAAATCTCTACAAAATGTAATCTCTAGTTTCTCTAGAGAATGAACAAGGCAAAGAACTGGGGATGAGGAAAAGATCAGGAATCAAGAAACATTATTGTTGTTATTAAGAATATCTTTTCTTCCTTCAATTTTGGATGTTGGGTATTTTGCCTCAGCAATGAGAAAAGTAAGACACTACCTTATTTGAAGGCAGTGCAAACATTTGTTGTGTGCAACTGACTAAATCTAAGCTCCTGTGAATGGCTGAGATGTGGCTATTTATTATAAGAGTAGACTTTTTTTAAATTAATTTTATTGTTACATTTAAGGTATACAATATAATGACATTCGTCGTTGGTAATTTGTAACTTTGGATGATATAATTCATCTTGCTTCCTATTTTTTCCCATTCTCCTACCCTCCCTTCAACCCCTTCACCCCCTCCTATCTACAAAGACCTTGTTTCCTTTTCTTCATTTTCTCATATTAATTCTATTCCCTTCTTTGTTTTGCTTTCAGTTTATTTTTGCACTGAGACCAGGGTATTCTCAGGCCAGATTTGTTTATATTGAGTAATGAAACATAGATAGGAATGATATAAAGCTTCAGGATAGGTATTCTCTCTAGAGCAAAAAAGACAGGAATATGAAAGCTATGACACTGAACTGCAGACAGAGAAGCAAAAGAGTAGCAACTTTTCATTTATCTGTAAGACTTTCTTGAAACAAATACAGCAAACCAACTAGCAGTCTAATCAGAGCTATAGGAACCAGATACCCATTATATTCTTCTCTGAACCTTTCGATGTACTGAACAGTTTAATATTTGAACAGGAAAAATTAAAATAATGAAAAGGAAGTTTGAGGACAAATTATGAGGGATTTTGAAAACCATGCCTAGAATTCAAACTTTATTCTCTCGGCAGTAAGACTGTCAGAGCAAGATATGAACTCTTCCAAAAGATTAGCCTCCCAATCACACAATGGAAACAGAAGTTTATTAGTTACTATTTCAGTCCTGGGACAAAAAACCTGACAGACACTATTTAAGGAGAAAAGGAAGCATTTTGGCTCATGATTTCAGAGGTTTCACTCCATGGTTGGTTATCTCAAAGGCAGAAACATGATGAGAGGGAATGGTAGAGAAGTACTTACTTAATGGCAGCCAGGATGTAGCGAAAGCAAGAAAGATCCAGAAAGAAAGAGGCTGGGACCATCATGTACCCTCCAAAAGCACACCTCCAGTGGCCTACTTCTTCTTCCTAGGCCCCACTTCCTAACAGCTCATTCAGCTATGAATTCATCAATGGATTAAGCCACTAATGAGGCTACCACCTCATGATCCAATCATGTCTCTTGCACCACCTCTGAATACTGCAGCATTGAAGATCAAGACTTCAATACAGAGGTGACGCTTGAGCAGATACTTCATATTTGAATAGTAACAGGAAGATACTGTATTTTTAGTGGATACAACTTATCCTAGGACATTGTTGTAAAATATTTAAGAAATATGGAGTAACCTGCTATCTTCATTAAGAAACACACACATTTACTTAAAACACATAAGCAAAGCCCTTGCTTTTTAGTCTCTGGAATGCATAATTAACTCCATCTTTGTATTCATGGGTCATAGTCATAAATATATCATGGGGATTACTGGGATACTCAGTGGTTCAGCTCACCACCAGGCTCAAAGTTTCTTCTGACCAATTGTAGATTTATGGTGGAGAAGATTCTAGTTTCTCTAGAGAATGAATAAGGAAAAGAGCTGGGGATGAGGAAGAGATCAGGAATCAAGAAACATTATTGCTGTTATTAAGAATATCCTAAGGGAAGGAATATAAAATTAAAACTGAAAGCAGATTTTGTGCAAATCACATGCCGACTCATGGCGGGCCATCTATTTTAAGTACTCACTCAGTTACATGTGATTAATGTGAGCATATCAGATCAAAGAAGGCACACAATTCCCAGTCCCTCACAGAAATGTTGCGTGTACACATACACACACACACACACACACACACACACACACATGCCATAGAGCACCATGGTTGTCTCTTGGGATCAGTCTAAAGCCTGCTGTCACATTTTTCCAAGGAGGAAATTTTCCTGCATAAAAAGCTAGCGACCACGTCTGCTTCTTGGCTGTAACTTGCCAAGTGCTTTGTGCCTTCAGAAGTCATAAATTTCCTGACAACCACTGCACTGATGCTAATCCAGAGCACCTTTGGTCCTGGCTAGAACTTTGCCCAGATGTGGGTATATTTCTGCTAACATTTCTGCATCTGTCCTTCACACTCTAGGGTGGTCACTAAGTGCTTTAAAAAAACTTTATAAAGAACCTTTAAAAGCCTCAACATGGTGTTAATTGACTCAATGACATATTTGTGCTATTTACTCTATGGGCCCACCCCACAATCTTCTATTCATATTTGACTGTCTTCTCCCCTTCTAGCTATCACCCACCTACTCAGGGCTGTTTCAAGCTTTCAGTCACCTTAAATCCCTCCCACAATTGACTAACACAGTCCTCCACCTTGTCCTGAAGCAATGCTTGTAGTTCAAATTTATCCCTTTGTTTGCCCTACATCAATTTCCTCATCTTCTTTTTGCTTCTAGAAAATTTGATTTGAATTTTGCTCTATCAGGGATCAGAGAGATGAAACATGTGACCCAGGCCTAGCTCTTCAGCACTCATTATTCCCCTTTACCTGACTACAATGATTGGATCTGAAGTGATCATGTACTACAGGGGTTGACCAATCAGAAAACTCAAATCCCTGGTTAGGTGATTGGTTTAAGGATGAACTTTGAAAGCCAGTCTAGTCCAATCAGTGCTAAGATTTAGTTGTGACATCCAAGAGGAATTCTCCCTTCTTTCTCACTGTACAGTAGCAGTAGCTCTCCCTTATCCATGGGGGATACATTAAAAGATATTCCATGAATACCTGAGACTGTAGATAGCACTGAACTCTATATACTATACTTTTTCTTGTATTAATATGCCTATAATAAAGTTTAACTTACAGTAAGATTTTTTTTTTTTTTGGTACCAGGAGTCAAACTTGGAACCTTGAGCTTGTGAGGCAGGCGGCAGAACCACTGAGCTAAATCCTCAGCCCTACAATAAGATTTTAATACAGTGGACCCTTGAGTTATGATTATCTCACACATGAATAACTTGAGTTACAACCAGAATGTTAGTTTTACCTTACAACAAAAGTCTTGAGTTATGATCTGAATTCTGGCCACTTGTGCAGTTGTAAACAGAGACTTGTGATGCCATAAAAGTGTATGTAAGTGTCAGTCTGAACCCAGATGTGCATGTTTGTGGATGTGATTTTGTTCAGTGCTTTATATAATTGCTAAGACTACTGCTATCAAAATTTTCCCACAAAAGCTAGAAAATAAGCTAAGGAAAGAAGAGCAGGTAAAGAAAGGAATCATAATCAAAAGGAAGAAAATTGTACAGAAATATGAGAGTGGCATTCATGTGACTGATATCATTAATATGCACAGCATACAGGGCCAAGGATTTAGCTTAGTGGCACTGTGCCTGCCTTATAGGTGCAAGGTCCTGAGTTAGATCCCCAGTATCAGAAAACAAAAATATGCATGGCACATTGAAATCTACCATCTCGACAATCTTACAGAGAAAAAATTTGTATAGGGAAGCTAGTGTTGCTAAAGACTCAAATTAGTAAGTCATGATAGAGGAGGTAGAAAAGCTTTTGATAGTATGGATAAATGAATGGCAGATGGCAGGTTATAATCTATCAGGGTCTATAAATTCTGAAAAAGCTAAGGCACATCTCACAAAGGATAATCCATCAATGAGTGATAGTGGTAAAACATTTCATGCCAGTAGGGAGTGGTTTCACAATTTTGAAGCAGAAACTGGGATTCATAGTAAAACTAGGCCAGTGCTGATTAAAGGGCTGAAAATTACATACACCACTTCCAAACAATGCCAGAGAAATGGCATTTGCTCTCATCAAGTTTTCAACTGTGATGAAACTGGTCTTTTCTGGAAGAAAATTCCCAGGAGAACATACATCACCCAGGAAGAGAAGAAATTGCCAGGCCATAGATCCATGAAGGATAGGCTAACCTTATTGCCATGTGCCAATGTGAGTGGTGACCTCAAGATAAAACCTCTCTTGGTTTTCACTCTGAGACCACTAGAGTGCTCAGAAAATATAAACTCATGAAAAATTGGCTAGGGATCATGTGGAGATCTAACACAAAAGCCTGGGTAACAAGAATACTTCTTGAGTGGATCAGAGAGGCTTTCTGTTCTACTATTAAGAAATAGCTGGAGGACAAAGGTTTACCACTTAAGGCTCTCCTCATCATGGAAAATGCTCCTGCGAGATTTGGAAGACGAATAGGCTGAGGAATTCTCATGGCTTTCAGTCAAGTTCCTCCCACTAGTACAGCTCTGCTATGGCAACCTATGGGCCAGCAGGTTATACCTAACTTTAAGAAGATGTGCACCAAGGAACTGTTCCTGAAGTACTTCCAGATGTTCTCAAACACAGATTTAACCCTTAAAGAGTTCTGGAAAGAACATTACAACATCCTTTCCTGTGAGGGAAAGAAATTCTAGGCCAATATTCTGGGACCCTGAGATCAGCCTGGAAGAAAATGTGGCCTAAAATTATATAGGAGAGAGACTTTGAAGGCTGTGTAGAGGAGCCTAAGTCTTCAAATGACTCTGTGGTTGATGGCATTATCACCATAGTAGAGCCCATAGGCTTCCAGGGGGACAATGGTGATGTTGAGGAACTGTGAAAGAACAATCAGAGAAACTCTACAGAGGAACTTCAGCAACTTCTGGCTGAGCAACAGAATGGCAGGTGAGAAGCTTTCTGAAGAGGAGGGGGGAAAATCAATGATGAGTGCAGCAAAGTTCTTCTAAATAAAGGAAATCCTGAAAAAATGGACAGAGCTACAAACATTTGTAGAGAAGACCCTCTCAGACAGAGAAAAAACCCACTGTTGCATTCAACTGCCTGATGACAACATTACACTGTATGACAGAACAGTGTTAAAGACAAGACAAAAACAAACCACATTTGACCAGTTTTTAGTTTTGAAAAGGTTGAGACTAGTGAGACAGAAGCAGGTTGTAGTGGGCCTCAGACTCTCCCAAGGAGAGAAAGGACACCAGAGAATCAGATTCCTGATGTTCTTATGGATGGGGATTCTCCTTCCAAACAATAGCCACCTTCCATTTCATCCTCCCTTCCTGAAGCCAAGGATGCCAACTTGAATGGTGATTACAGTATGAAATTGTTGTTTCTGGTGAACTAGGCACATTTTATAACTTTTTGGTAAATATCCTAGGAAAATTATTGGTGTTTTGGGTAAATTATGCACATTATGCAACCCTTTTTATTATGAAAAGGTTAAAATTAAGAGGTGCTTTGGGAGGTTTGGAATGCATTATGGCTATTTCCATTATTTTTTATGGGCAAAATAGACTTGACTTACAACCAACTTGAGTTTACAACTAGCCTCATGAATGAAGCTCATAAGTCAAGAGTCCACTGTAGTTTTTCCCACCGGAACTGGCATCTCTCCAGTGCCAGGAAGGTAGCCTGGGCCCCGATCCACCATGGGAAGGATAGCCATGCCTTCTCCCACCAGAGCCACCATCGCTCCAGAGCCAGGAAGGTAGCAGCGCAGGTGCCCCTGAACCCCCATAAGTTGCCCCCCCACGGGCACTCTCAGACCTGATTGTGCTAGTCTTTGGACCCACTCTGCAGAGGCAGAGGTGGTCATAAAGGGTATTTTTCTGAGTTCCCAACTTTGAACATCTGTAAGGAAAGGACATGGGAAACCTGTAGTAGAATGGTGTGGAGTTCAACTGTTATGAAGGTTGGGGAACTCAATCTGGGCCTTGCAGCCTGAGATCAATCTGCATCATGGGGTTCAGCCATCAGCTGAGATCAGGGGTCTTACATCCTATCTCTGTCTGAGCCCCCATCCTAAATGGTAATTATACTATATTGAAAAGTTTGTTCACTGCAGACAGGCTCTGCACTGCTTCTTGATTTCAATTTAATTCAAATGGTTTAAGGGTGATAGACTAGTGACTACCACAGGTAGTCAGTTTCCAAGTTGTGCTTGATCATAATGTGTTGCTGATTGCATCAGTTGGGACAAAGGATTGTGGTTGATTTGATGAGCTGTTTTCTCTGATGTTATGAAAATGAAAATGTCTGTGAGTCGTTAGAAACCCAGAAGCTAGAGCGCAACTATATCAGGAAGATGTGGGTGATAACCCAGAGATTAAACCAAGGACAGCCCAACAACAAAAATAAAAATGAGAAAACACTTAAGCAAGACACAAAGACAGACTTCCAGTTCACCAATGGCAAGCAGTAGGGCAAATGAGGATGAAAAGGCTGATAGTGAACCACCAGGACACCCTGAACTCAATGCACAGAAAGTAACAAAACAGATCAATCAGGCTCTAGAAAAATTCAAAACAGAAATAATTTCCGAGATAACCATAGAGATGGTGAGCACAATGAAAGTCATGATTTGAGACTCTAGAGCAGAAACTGACAAAAAAAATAGATGAGCTCAGGACCACGATAGAAGCCATGAAGGCCCAGCATAAGAAAGAAATAGAAACAATAAATGCCCAACATAGGAAAGAAATGGAATCCATAAAACATCCAAACAGATATCCAGGAGATTAAAAATTCCACTCCATTGAAAGTGTATGCAACAGAATAAAAGAATGCGAAGATAGACCCTCAGATATAGATTGCAGTCAGTGATGGTGAAAAGTGAGGTCTCTTAAAAACAGTAGGGGATCATGAGAAATTGATCCAACAACTCCTAGATGATGCAAAGAAGAATAACATAAGACTGATAGGAATCCATGAAGTATTAGGAGAAAATACAAATGACTTAAAAAAGCTATTCACAGAATTAATGACAGAAAACTTCCCAAACAGAGGGGAAGAATTTGACATTCAGATAACTGAGGCATATAGGACCCCAACTAGCCACACTCAAAAAAAAAAAAATCTACACCTAGACATATAATAATCAAGATTCCAGAAACCCAACAGAAGAACAAAATACTACAAGCAATAAGAGAAAGGAAACAAATCACATGCAAAGGAAATCCCATCAGAATCACAGCAGACTTTTCAACACAAACCCCTAGGTTAAGGAGAGCCTGGAGTGAGATATTTCCAGTACCAAAAGAGAACAACCTCCAACCTAGACTGATGTATCCTGCAAAACTCTTTTTCAAAATGGATGGGGCGTAATATTACTCAGCCTTAAAGAATGAGAAAATAGATTCATTCATAGTAAAATGTATACATATTGAAGATATACTCCTAAGTGAAATAAATAAGGCACACATGTGTAAATACCGAATAGTTTCTCTGGTGTGAATAATCTGCAATAATACAGAAGATCCTAATAAGATTACTGACATTAAGAAATGGGAAGAAAGGAGCTAAAGGTGTAGGGAAGGTGGGATGGGTAGGGGAAGGGTAAAAAGGGAAAAGAAAAAAATGTGAGATAATGAAAAGTTGGAAATAAAGTGGTTGTAGATGGGGAGGGGAGGAGGAGATGAAGGGAGGGCAGGGTCAAGGGGAAAAAAATGAGAACCAAGACTTGTCATGTAGAGGTACAAGATCCCAACAATGAATGTAACTGTACTGTATCCCTAAAATGTACCAATAAACTCAATTAAAGCTGAAAAAAATGGATGGGGAAATAAGATACTTCCACAACAAAGAACACCTGAAAAACTACATAAATACCAAACCAGCACTACAAGCAATTCTAAACAAGATCCTAGAAAAAGACAATGAAGGCAACAACACCATGAGGCCCAACAGAGCAAATCAAATAGGCAAGGCAAGAAACAAAAGGAGAAGGTGAAAAAGTAAAAAGAGCCAACAAAAGGCCAATAACATGACAATAATAAGTCAGTACATATCAGTTATAGCCATCAATGTCAATGGCCTCAACTCACCAGTCAAGAGAAATAGAATGGCAAAATGGAATAAGAAGCAAAATCCAAAACTACGTTGTATACAAGAAACATACCTAGTGCAAAAAGAAGCACATAGACTGAAAGTGAAAAGATGGAAAATGATTCTCCATGTTATAGGAGCCCAGAAAAAAACAAGGGTAGCAATCTTATTTGCAGACAAAGTAAATTTCAAACCAAAACTGATTCTAGTATTATTGATGTAGGACAGTACTGTATCATACCTCTATGAATGTAAAATATCTTGTACCTGCTTTATGCTACGTAGTAGGGACCATGCTTTATCAGAGCTATTTTTAATGATATTACTCTGGAATGTTCTCTTTCCAGACAATGATTAATAAAAAAAAATGGTGCCAGGTACAACAATTCCAACAGAACTTTGCTGTTTTCTGGGTATTATTCTTTGTTTTTTTGGTTTTGTTTTTTTAATGGAATGTGTTGAATGTGTATTATAAATTGAATTTTGAGAAACTTTAACGGTGCTGTCAACTTTGGAAAAAGTTATCCCAATTTACTGTGTTGAGTTGGCAAGGTACAGAAATTGACAGCCATATTGATCTAGAAATGTTAAATTTTTTCCATTTGTACAGGGGTAATGCACTGTATTAAATATGTAAGGTCATATCTACTTGGGTTTGATTAGATAAACTATTAAAGTACTTTCTAAGAAACTTTAACGGTGCTGTCAACTTTGGAAAAAGTTATCCCAATTTACTGTGTTGAGTTGGCAAGGTACAGAAATTGACAGCCATATTGATCTAGAAATGTTAAATTTTTTCCATTTGTACAGGGGTAATGCACTGTATTAAATATGTAAGGTCATATCTACTTGGGTTTGATTAGATAAACTATTAAAGTACTTTCTAAACAATAAAAAAAGAATAAGATAAGACTACAAGAGCAAGAAGCAATTTAAATATGTTCAGGGACCATTTTCATCTTCAGAATTAAGGATTATTTTAATCTTACATCATTGCCTTTTCTCTTTTACTTTCCTTTTTAGTTTTATGTTAGGATTTCCTATTTTTAATGTTCACACAGAGATTTAACTGAAATTCCAAATAGTTTTTCTGGTGTGAAAAACTATAATAGTACACAAGATCCTAATGAGATAATTAATAATGTGAAGTAGGAAGTAAAGGGCTAAAGGTGTAGGGAAAGTGGGAAGGGTGGAGGAAAGGTAATAAGGGAGAGGAAAAAAATATGAGAAATTGAAAAATGGAAATAAAGTGTTTGTAAATGGGGAGGGGTTGAGGGAGTGAAGGGAGGGCAGGGACAAGGGGAAAAAATGAGAATCAAGACCAATTATGTAAAGGTACAGGATCCCAGTGATGAGTGTAACTGTATTGTATACCTAGATTGTACCAATAAACTCAATAAAAAGAATTTTTTAAAAAGAGTCCACTGTAATAGTAATATACAACAGTGATAACAATACATTGTAATACAAGGTATTTAAAACTTTGAATTATTTCAGGAATTTTCCATTTAGTATTTTTGGACCCTTATTAACCTTGTTACTGAAACTTCCAAAGGCAAAAATCACAAATAAGGGGACACTAGTGAGCTACATTCAAAAAGGTAGGGTCCATGTTTTCCAGGGACTGGGCTGTGGCACCTGAGAAACAGAGGGGGAAGGAGGAAAACAGCAAGTTCTGATGGCATTGAGTTAGATAAAAGAAATAAAGGATAGGTAGAAAGAAGACAAAGAAGTCATAACTAAAAATTGTACATTTAAGAAGACTACAACTTCCAGGACCCAGTCAAAGTTACCCAAGGTGATCCACAATCATAATTTCCTTGGTTAAATTCAGGCTTCTTTCCTTCCTGATCCATTGTACCCATAAATTGGCTTAATTGAAAAAATAAAGTGCAGGAAATTGATCCTAAGATAAAGAAACTAGTTGAAAGAAACCAGAAGTGTTTACATTGAATGTTTAAATTATTTATCAAAAACAAAACAAAACTGTGCTCATACCAGTAATATGAGCCAGTGCCCTTTGAGGGGGGTTACCTTTTCCCAGGATTTCCCCTCAAGAGAAGCATAAATGATAAGTGTTCTATATTCCAAGAAATAAGCCTCTCCCTCCCTCTCTCTCCTTCTCTCTCCCTCCCCTCCTCCTCCCCTCCCTCTCCCTCTCTCCTCTCTTGGGACCACACTGTTTCTTTAAGTGTACAACTTTTAATTTCTGCCTTATGAAAACCACCCTATGTCTCATACTGACTAGTCCTGAAAATTCTTTTTTCTCCATGGGAGTCAGTGAACTTTCAAACCTAGACTACAGGTAAGGTGGCATTGGTGTCTAGCTCACCATTGGAACACACCTCAGACTCTAACTGATGACAGTATTATCAGTGCTCCTTGGACCAGCGCAAAACCTTGCCTTTTGGCCCCAGTTGTCTAAGCAGTTTTACGTCCCTCCAGCATCCTCTCCATGCTCATCCAGGCTGTGTCCCTACCCTCCCACTCACCCTGCTTCCCACTGCACAGGGAACAGAAAAGCAGACAGGTCCAGAGCCCCAGCTCCTCTCACTGCCTCCTCTTCTTGTACACACTGCCATTGTTGAGATATTACACTGCTGTCCAGGGTCACTGCCGCCACCGCGCTTGACACTATGTCCCTGTCTCCTCTTTGACCTGATTTCTTCAATCACTCTCCCTTACTTCTAACCTCAACTTCTCCTACTCCACAGCCTCTTTGTCTTTATCATGTCCATTTATAGATGCCTTGCAAAAAAAAAAAAAAAAAAAAAAATGAAGACAGGCAAGAAGGAACAGCTTTCCTTCTAGAAAATCTATCATCTTTTCTTTACTCTGCTTTGCAGCCTGTTCAGTTCAATAATATTCTACACCCATTGTACTTTCTCATCATTCACTTTCTCCTCAGCCCACTGCAATTAGGATTCTGCACTCCATGTCCCTGAATCTGCCAAGTGCAGTAGCCTACTTCCCAGCATTTCACTCCTTTTTCACAGCTTGTTCTGCTGATTTACCTCCTCAGAATGGCCTGGCAAGCACCCCCCTCATAGATCTTACTATTCTCTGTCAGGCTCTTCCTCTGCTTCCTATCCCTTGAGCCAGTGATGTGAAGCCTTTTTTTGTTGACAAGTTGGCAAAGTCCAGGCTTTGTTTCCCTAGAAACACGCGCTTTGCATGGTACTGATCAAGGTTCTCAGTGACAAACTACAGAATATGCTCCAGCTAGTTTGAGCAGAAAGAGGTTTACTAATAGGACACATGACTCAGATTACAGTGGGATGGAAAGAACTTTCAGAAACCCCAAATCATACCCAGTGAGAGAGCTTCCAAATGAAAAGGCATCATCCAACTACTGGCACAAGAATGATCTGCCTCTGCTAGAATCTGAGCCAGCAAAGTGGGTGCCCTGTACCCTGCTGTCCTCTTTGTAACTCCATCCCTGGTCAACTCTTTCTGAGGCTCTCTACCTTTGGATGACTCAGCTTCTAATCAAAGTCTCTCACCTCCCTGGCAGAATTTAAATCTCACCCAGAGTCCTAGCTTCAAAGAAGCATAGAATGTAGTTTCTATCTTTTAATTTCTGCACCCTAAAAAGGGGCTTTAATAATCAATAGAGTGAACAACCACATGCATGTAAAAGTCAATTTCAGAGACCAGAGTGTAGTAGTATTATTTTAAATATTAATAATTTTCCAAGTGCTTTAGAGTATAATATAGTATACTGGAGGGAAGTGGGTCAACTATAGCCATGCATCGCTTAACAGTGGGGACAAGCAGTGTATCAACAAACAGATTTTGTCATTGTGTTAGCATCCTAAAGTGTGCTTACACAATCCTACATGGCCCAGGTCAGTCACTCGTCATGGCCTCTATGCAACCTAGAAGCCCAATAAATACAAGGTGGATGAGAAGATGGTATACAATTAGCAGGAAACCTTTTATAGGTAAATGTTCACTCTAAAATAATTATAAAAAGTATAGTATAATAAACACATGAGCCAGTAACTTAGTCATCACTATACTTATCAAGTATTACATACATGCTGTGCATAATTGCATGTGTTACTCTTATACAACTGGCTACGCAGTGGGTGTTTCTATACCAGAACTTGGAATGATATGTTAGCCTGAGTCTCCTGGGGTTAACAGGTATATCATGGAAGTGAGAGTGTCTTAGTTGTTTTTTCTCTTGCTGAGACAAAATGCACAACATCCAAAGTTAAAAGAAGAAAGGTTTACGTGGTTCACAGTTTGTAGAGGTCTCAGTTCATTGTTGGCTGGCTCCAAGGTGGGGTGTCATGCCAAGCAGAATGCAGCAAGTGACAAGGGGCCCAAGGCCTTTTTTCTGTCCCTTATGTCTTATCCAGCCTATCCATCCTTAGGATGGATAGTATTCACACCCATGGGGGGAGCCCTTAATCCAAACCAATCTTGGACTAATTTAGTAACCACAAACCCTTGATCCTAACATCACAAACTCAAGATCCAGCCACCTCTGAAAAAGCCCCACCTATGATTGTGTGAGGCTTTGGATGGACATCTACACATACATCATAATAAGGAGTTAAAAGGTAGATCAACCTCCAAAGCTATGGAATTAGAATAACACATCAGGAGAAGGGAGAGTAACAAATCAACTCAGCCTACAAAGGCTCTGTGGTCAATGGAGATGCTGAGAAACCAGAACTGAAAACAGAAGGATTATTAAAGTGAAACTCACTGAGGTAGGGTCATGATTTCTTGCTTTAAAACTCAATTAAGAACTTTCCCAGCTGACAAGGGACAAATGCATGCATAGAAAAATCACTAAAGTAATCTTTAGTTACCTATGCTTTGTTAGCATAGTAAAGATCACACCCTGAGGTGGAGACTTCTTATGATAAATAGACAGTGTCCCATGTAGAGACATGGTAAAGAAGAGCTCAGGCACAGCTAAAACTCCACCTCTACACATGGTGACATCAAGAGACAGGGCCCTGCCATAAAAGCTGCACACCTCTTTCTTTATTTGGGCCAACCAGGGTTTCCTGTCTCCCATGATTTTCTCCCTATGTTTGAGTGTAAAAAAAAAAAGCCTCATCCCTGTACCAAGTTATTTCTGTTTTATTCTGCTGATAGAAAGCACAAGACCCCAAGGAGCCCATAACAGAATCACCATGAATGTATGAGGAATTCATGGTACTCTGACATTGTAATAGCTACAGTGTCACTAAAGAGACAGGAAGTGTTCTGCTACATTCCAATCACATATGTGGTCTGTTGTTGACTAAGGTGTCATTCATTATACAGCACATGACTTGCATATGTGGCTGGGTTAACAGCATTACATTTTTATCATAGTACATCATATATTTATGTCTAGAAAAAGACACAAAGTATTGGAGAAAGTATTTAATTTGGACTTCCTATGAACTTTCCAATTAACATCTCTAGGAGAATTATACTAGAAATTTGACTTGCCATCCTTGGGTGTAAATTGATCCTCTTTGGTTTTCTGAGTTTTTGTTTTTTGTTTGTTTTTTTGTTTTTTTTTTTTTTTGCAAGTTCTCTGCACCTTCCCTTGAACATGTCATATTTATTTATCTTCTTCAGCATCTAAAAATGGTTTGGAGAGCAAAAGGTCTTTGTTACCCTGTTTCACAGAGAGCAGAAAGAGCTATGGACAAAATGGGGTGGTACCAGGGGGTTTTCTGAGTTCTACACAGAGTTAAACTATCAAGGAGAAAATGTGTTCCACAAGTGGTGATAAAAAATTGAAAACCACTATGCAAACCTTTCAAACATTTATAACAGTTGAAATTAGGTTACAACTCTTCCTTTTCTTCCTTGATGAAAATTCTTATAATGAGGACAAATGGTTTTAAATCCAATCAGACTTTTTGACACATGTTTTCCAATGGGGACACTCCCCTTTGTGTTTCTCATGTGTATCAGAATAATCGCTTATTTGCCAAAAAGAAACAGAGTGTGGTACAAGAGAAGGCAGAGACAAGCCAAGCTGCCTGGCCTTTGCCAGCCCAGCCAAGGCCTCCCCAACCCTGGCTGTGGAGACCTGCTCCTTACTCATTTCCCTGAGGGCTGAAGAGATCTTTCCCCAAAGTACAATCTAAGGAAGACCCAGTTAAAGTCATGAACAGATATTAAAAAGTAATTCTTTAAAGGTCAGGAAAGACAGAATCTCACAGAATTAATAGGAAACAAGTATAGCTGATGTTGCAATTGGGCATGTGAGGTATAAGAAAATAAGTATCAATTTTTGGTGCTGAGGCTAGGGAAACTGCCATTTTGGATGCTGGGCGGTGTCACCAAAGTCAGTCTTGGAGGTTTTCACGCCTGAGTTCAGTCAGGAGGAACAGCACAGTATGCTAGGCTCTGGATTTAAAGCTGAGCATTTACGAGTCAATTTGAGATTAGTCATAAACCGTCTCAAACTACTGGAGAAAAAAAAGTGGAAGTGGCTCAGAAAGCAAGAAAGGAGATTGCTGATTATCTGGCTGCTGGGAAGGATGAGAGAGCCCAGATCCGAGTGAAGCACATTATCTGGGAAGACTACCTTGTGGAGGCCTTGGAGATCCTGGAGCTGTCCTGTGACCTGCTGCTGGCTCGGTTTGGCCTCATTCAGTCTATGAAAGAGCTAGATTCTGGTCTGGCTGAATCTGTGTCTACACTAATCTGGGCTGCTCCTCAACTCCAGTCAGAAGTGGCTGAGTTAAAAATAGTTGCTGATCAGCTCTGTACCAAGTATAGCAAGTTATGTAGGACCAACCAGATTGGAACTGTTAATGACAAGCTAATGCACAAACTGAGTGTGACGCCCCACCCAAAATCCTAGTAGAGAGATACCTGATTGAAATTGACAAGAATTACAATGTACCCTATGAACCTGATTCTGTGGTCATGGCAGAAGCTCCTCCTGGGGTAGAAATAGATCTTATTGATGTTGGATTTACAGATGATGTGAAGAGAGGTGGTCCTGGAAGAGGAGGCAGTGGTGGGTTCACAGCACCTGTAGGTGGACCTGATGGAACAGTGCCAGTGCCCATGCCCATGCCATCTCCAAATCCTCCTTTCTCATATCCATTGCCACAGGGACCGTCAGATTTCAAGGGATTGCCAGTGGGAACTTATCAGGCATTTCCAAATATTGAGCCACCTCAGATACCAGCCACACCCCATCATTATGAATCTGTTGATGACATTAATGCTGATAAGAATGTCTCTACACAGATTGTTGGTACTGGACCCAAGCCTGCAGTCTCTGCAAAGGCCCCTCCCAGACATGTGGATAATTACAACTTTGTACTGCCAGAATTGCCATCTGTGCCAGACACTCTACCGACTGCATCTGCTGGTGGCAGCACCTCAGCATCCGAAGACATTGACTTTGATGATCTTTCCTGGAGATTTGAAGAGCTGAAAAAGAAAACATAGGTCTCTTAAACCTCCAACTTCTGGCAGCTGAAACTGAGCAGTTTCTCCTTGTACACAAAGAATCTCCATGAAATTCTGTTTTATATGTTAACCATCACTGAACACACTTTGGGGGGGGGATTCTACTCTACCAAATTCTCTTTTTTTTAATTAAAGATTGCAAACATACATGAAAACAAGAAATAAAGATACTAAATAAAAATTTCAAATATACATATATATGACAGCAAAAAAAGGATATGAAATAAATAAAAATTTATGCAACACAGACTGATAATCCAAATACATTATTAGTTTGATATGATCTTCAAACATTATATGTTGTTTCTCATTTTCTTTTTATATATTTTTGAAATAATGATTTATAAATAAAACAAAATTACATATTATAGTTGAGAAACTGTTCTCAAAATTTTATGATTTATAAACTCCTTGGTTTTATTAATTTGATAAATATCATATGCTTATTATTGTATCACTTACATTTTCTAACAAAACTTCCCACAGAAAAGAAATATATTAGAAATCCAAAAACAACTAAAAGAGTTCACATTTAAGATCAGATTTTTCTGTCTCTATTTTATTATATTCTATACTTATTTTTATTATATTTTTATAAGCATAATGATAGAATTTAACACCAATGCATAGGTAATATTCTTCCCAAACAAATGACTATGAATTAAATCAAGCATGTAATTTAGAGAAATCATAAGGTTGGCAAAGAAACTATTGATATGCCAAATGTGAAAAATTCTACCATGTTCATGACCATGTTTCTTATTAAATAATGCACACATGTGTGTAAAAACATAACCCCCACACATATACACAATGCATATTTTCTACAATACAATATATGCTTTGGTATAATAAAACAGTGCAGTGATGTGTGGAATGATTGTGATTTGTGTGATTTGAGAAAAACAAATATCATCTTTGAGGCAGTTGGAGAATTTATAATATGTAGCAGATACTGAATGATATTAATGATTTATTATCCATTTATTTAAGTATAGTTATGATAAAATTTACTTAAAAATTAATACTCGTTATCAGTAGAAAAGAGGTACAAAGATATATTGAAAACATAACAAAATTTGTCTTAACAAATTTCCAACCAAACAAGCTATAGGGACAGAAAAGGAAGTTTGCAGAAGGCAGATATGAGAGAGGAGAATGATGGATGGACCTTAATACTTTTCATACTACCCATATATACAGATTTCATAAATTCTCAAATAAAAAAGCAAAGAAAATAAGAACCAAAATAACTCATCAATTTGGTAGACCAACATATAAAGACAAAGATTAATGTGTTGATAAATTTTAAAAATATGAAATGTAAAGCCTGAGATTTAGCTCAGTAGTGCTGCACCTACCTAGCCAGAACAATGTGTTGAGTTTAATCCCCAGCACCAGGGAAAGAAAAAGAAAAAAGAAAAAAAAAAAAAAGAAAAGAGAAAAGGAGCATGTGTGCTTTCTAACATACTCAGTAGGTTGAAAATAAATTATTTGTTATCTCTGCCTCTTGAATTGTTCCCTTCACAAGGATATAGTGGCCTTCTTTGTCTCTTTCAATCAGTTTAGATTTTAAATTTACTTTGTCTGTGAATAAGATTGCTACTGCTGCTTTTTTCTGGGCTCCTGTTGCATGAAGAAGTTTTCCATCCTTTCACTTTCAGTCTATGGGCTTCTTTTTGCACTAGGTGTGTCTTGTATACAACATATTATTGGATTTTGCTTCTTAATCCATTCTGGCTAGTCTATTTCTCTTGATTGGTGAATTGAGGCCATTGATATTGATGTAACTGGTATGTACTAATTTATTATTGTCATGTTTTTTTCGCCTTCTTTTAGCTTCTTACCTTGCCTATTTGATTTGCTCTGTTGGGCCTCATTGTGTTGTTACCTTCATTGTCTTTTTCTAGGATATTGTTTAGAATTCCTAGTACTGCTGGTTTGATATTCATGAAGTTTCTCAGGTGTTCTTTGTCATGGAAGTATCTTATTTCCCCATTTTGAAAGAAAGTTTTGCAAGATACATCAGTCTAGGTTGGAGGTTGTTTGCTTTTAGTATTTGAAATGTCTCATTTCAGGCTCTCCTTAATCTAAGGATTTGTGTTGAAAAGTCTGCTGTGATTCTGATGGGCTTTCCTTTGCATGTGATTTGTTTCTTATCTCTTACTGCTTGTAGTATTTTGTTCTTCTGTTGAGTTTCTGGGATCTTGATTATTATATGTCTAGGTGTAGATTTTTTTTTATCATGGCTAGTTGGAGTCCTATATGCCTCACTTATCTGTATGTAAAATTCTTCCCCTCTATTTGGGAAGTTTTCTATAATTAATTCTGTGAACAGCTTTTTTAAGTCATTTGCATTTTCTCCTGCTACTTCTTGGATTCCTATCAGTCTTATGTTACTCTTCTTTGCATCATCTAAGAGTTGTTGGATCAATTTCTCATGATTCCCTACTGTTTTTAAGAGATCTCTCTTTTCATGGTCACTGACTGCAATTTTATCTTCTATAACTGAGATTCTATCTTCAGACTCTTTTATTCTGTTTCAAACACTATCAATGGAGTTTTTAATCTCCTGGATATCTGCTCGAATCTGTCCTGTAGATTCCATTTCTTTCTTATATTGGGCATTTATTGTTTCCAATTCTTTCTTATGCTGGGCATTCATAGCTTCTATCATGGTCCTGAGCTCATCTATTTTCCTCTCAGTTTCTGTTCTAGAGTCTTGAATTATAACTTTCATTTTGCTCGTTATCTCTATGATTATCTGGGAAATTAATTCTGTTTTAAATTTCTGTAGAGCCTGATTGATCAGTTTTGTTACTTCCTGTGCTTTGAGTTCAGGGTGTCCTAATGGTTCACTGTCAAAATTTCATCCTCATTTGCCCCACTGTTTGCCATTAGTGAACTGGAAGTCTGTACCTGTATCTTGCTTAAGCGTTTTCTCATTTTTACTATTGTTATTGGGTTGTCCTTAGTTTAACCTTTAGGTCATTACTTAAATCTTCCTTATATAGTTGGGTTGCAGCCCATGGGTCTCTAATGACTCATAGACATTCTTATTTTCATAGTACCAAAGAAAACAGCTCATTGAATCAATCACAATCCTTTATCCTAATTGATACAATCAGCACCACAATATGATCAAGCACAACTTGCAAACTGACCACTTGTGGTAGTCATCAGTCTATCACCTTCAAACCATGTTAATTAAATTAAAATCAAGAAGCAATCCAAAATATGTTTTCAGTGAATAAACTATTCAATAAGGATATTTACCATTTAGGATGGGGGCTTAAAACAGAGTTAGCACAAGAGGAGTAGATAAGTAAAAGAATTAGAGAAGGTTTCACATGAAGCCAGAAGACATAGAATGACTACACAATCGTCAGGAAACTGTTAAATTCAAAAGGGATAAACAGAATAGAAGTATAATAACTCTTGAGTGAGGTAGAATGACATAAGAAAAAAAAATAAAGAAAAGAGAAAAAAATAATAAAAGAAATCTCAGGACAGGAGCAGAAACAAAAAGGGAGATGAGGTATAATATGGTGGAGAAAGAGACTGAGTTGGAGAAAAAGGACAGAAAAAAAAAAGAATTTGCAGAGTGGAATGAAAAAAGGAAAGAAAAAATGAGTTTGAAGGACCTTTTTCAGACTATATCATTACTGTCATAATATACAATATGTGCTGCCATGTGCAGAGTCAAGTCGCCTGATCTCAGCTAGCTGCTGGCAGAACCCCACGATGCAGACTGACCTCGGGCTGCAAGGCCCAGACTGAGTTTCCTGACCTCCTGAAGGGTTGAACTCCACTCAGTTCTACTACAGGTTTCCCCCGTCCCTTCTTTAAAGATGTTCAAAGTTGGGAGCGCCAGAAAATACCCTTTATGACCACCTCTGCCTCTGCAGAGTAGGTCTAAACACTAGTATAATCAGGAGGTCTGAAAGTGCCAAGAGGGGGTTGGGGGGTTCAAAGTCGACCACTCAGCTACCTTTCTGGCACTGAAGATGGCAGCAGTGGTGTTGGCAGGGAAGGGTGCAGCCCAGCAGTCCCTCTGGTGCTGGAGAACCCTACTCTACCAAATTCTGTTGCTTCCCAGTTCTCTACTGATCCTAAGAGACTAATAACTGGCCAGAGCAGCTGGCCCCTGGAGCTGTGCCTGTCTTATTTCCTGTTAGAGGGATCCCAGGTTCTCTAGTGACCTAGCCCTCCCAGGATCTACCCAGGAGAATGAGAAGATGAAGCATTGTGGCAAGAGCTGCCAGAAATGGCTGAAGAGAAGAGATGAGCACCTCATGAATTATCTTTGCCTTGTGTTGAAATTCCAGTCTTGGAAACAAATCCCTCTGTATTAGTGGATTGTGGTGAGACACAAGGCTGTGGTGTGTTTTCTCTAACACAAGCAAGAGAGAAAATGGTTCAGGAAGTCATAGTAACAGTTCCTAGAGGCTGAGCCCTCTCCTTGACATGGACACTACTTGCTGCAGGGCACTGTTCCACCTGGATCCAATTGCAAAGTTTATTTGGAAAAGTTGAAGTCCTCTCTTCATTGTACTGCATTCTCAGGGAGTCCTCTGTAGCCTTTTGCTTTATTTTGAGGGCTGTGTTTCTCTTACCAGAAGGCAGCACCATAAAAATTTATTGTTCTCCATAGCATGTTATTAGCAAAGGAAGGGGACAGGTAACATATTGGTAGAAGTTACCATTCAAACCTACAGTGGACTTCCAGCTGCCTTAATAGAAATACTTGAGTCTCTTGGGTAGTGAGCTGCAAAACCTACAGAAGAGGGGTACCTGTTTTCATTTGAAAACTTTAAAAATTGATCTCAAATTTTTAGTGCCCATGGAGCTGTAATCCACTGCTTTCCTAAATGGTTAGAATCTTCTTATTGTAAGGAAGCACAGGTGCTCCTTTGTTTCCAAGCTAAGGCCATGATTCCCCACAAGGTTGGCTTTGGGTTTGGAAGATAAAATTTTTGCTTCTGCGTACTGTGTCTGTACATACCTGTTTTCAAGCAACTTTGATTTTGGTTGGTTTGTATTTCATAGTTTAGTAGCTGCTAATAAAGCTAAAGGTCTTGTGTCTTGCTTTCTCCACTGTTGGTCAAATGATAAAGTATGAATTTAGATTTTTAGTGGAGAATATTTTAAGCAAGCAACTCACATTGGTGCACAAGTCAACCAGCTTTGCCTTCAGCTCCCCTAGTAATGCAGATACATAGAACCCTTCAGTTTCCTCTCTGAATTTAAGCCCAGGTAGCATCTACGTGTTTGTTGGTTACTTGTCTGTAACAGAACTCCTCATCACTCAAGCATCTCCTGATTGTATCTTTATTTTTAGTAAATTGTAATGAGCTCAAAGAGAAAATAAGTATCGAAGGGAGGGCAGAGGTAAGGGGAAAAAATGAGAATCAAGGCTTGCCATGTAAAGGTACATGATCCCAACAATGAATGTAACTGTACTGTATCCCTAAAATGTACCAATAAACTCAATAAAAAAAAAAGAAAATAAGTATCAATTTTTTAATTCTTTACTTATAGACCACATAATGAAAATAAAAGTTTTTGTTGTCTTGTATGGGCCTAATTCACTTAAGCCTTTCTTTTCACTGTATTCTGAAATACTGTTTCACCTCTGACACTAAGCAAAGACCGCATAGAATCCACAAATCTTCCCATACCAGCTGCAGGTTCAGGGCCCCACAGGCCACCAGCACTTCTGACCAACTGGCTATAAGATGAGGGTTCCCATGAGCCCTTCAGGTTTATAATTCAAGAGAATAACTCAGAGAACTTAAAGATCATGAATACTTATTATAAAGGACATAGATCAAGAAGAGCTAAATAGAGAGACCAGCAGGGCTGGGTCTGGGAGGATCCCAGACACATTTTCCAGGTCCTGTCCATGAAATCAGAGCATATCACCTCCCCAGCAAATTAATGTGGTCACAAGAAAGGAAGTTCAAGTGGGAGGGGTGACGGGAGGGCATGGGCAAGGGGAAAAAAATGAGAACCAAGACCTGTCATGTAAAGGTACAAGATCCCAATAATGAACATAATTGTACTGTATACCTAAAATGTACCAATAAACTCAATAAAAGAAAAAAAAGGAAGTTCACCTAAGAAGCCTTAGTTCAAGATATTTTATTGGTATTTCATTACAAGAGCACAGTTGATTAAACTATTGACCATGTGATGATTTATTTTAGTCAGCCTTCCATTACTACAGCAAACACTTAAGGTAAATCAGTTTAATAAGAAAAGGTTTATTTTGGCTCAGCTTTGTAGGTTTCAGTCCATAGTCAGCTGGCCTTGTTGCTTTGGACCTACGGGGAGGCAACAGGTCATGGGAGAGTACATAGTGGAGGAACTGTTCACCTCATGGAAGCCAGGAAGCAAAGGAAGGGGCCAGGATCCCAATATCCCCTTTAAAAGCACAGCCCCACTGATCCAACTTCCTCTCATTAGGTCCCACATCTTACATGTTCTACCAGCTCTCTAGAGTGCCTCAGACTTGTGACCAAGGCTTTACTATATAGATCCTGGGAATACTTATTTTGGTTGGAGTTGATGTCTGTTTTCTTACCCTTCCCTGGACGTTTGAAGTCAGGGGGTCAAGCTGATAACACTTTGCTCAAAGCCCAACCCTCTAATTATGTGATTGGCCTTTCTGGCACGATTAGCTCTGTCCTGAGTTATGTCAGCATGAACTCAGTTATGGTCAAGGGACCACGATGAACAGCATGGGCATTCCTACAACTCAGGGAGTTCCAAGGATTCCCAGAGGCCCTTGGAAGCAGAAATAAAGACCAGAAAAATGCTTTACCCTACAATAATTAGAGATAGATATATATCTGCCAGGATAATTCTCCCTGAAAAAGCAAGTATCATATGGATTTTCCCCCAGTTGAGAATAAATGAATTGTTGGGAAGAGAATTTTTGGGCTAAAGGTCAGTATGAAAGAAGGCTTAAAGAAACAAAGAACAAAGGTGGTAGGGAGAAGGAAAGATTATGTAGTAATGGTAATATAAAAATAAATAGATAGATATATATCTGCCAGGATAATTCTCCCTGAAAAAGCAAGTATCATATGGATTTTCCCCCAGTTGAGAATAAATGAATTGTTGGGAAGAGAATTTTTGGGCTAAAGGTCAGTATGAAAGAAGGCTTAAAGAAACAAAGAACAAAGGTGGTAGGGAGAAGGAAAGATTATGTAGTAATGGTAATATAAAAATAAATAATTAATTAAAAGATGCAAATTCTTGGACTGGGGCCATTATAAATGATATGGAAAAGCCAGGTTAAAATTAATCTTTTATTGCTATTTAAACACCTATAACTTGAAAGATATCACTATCTTCTGATCCATCGCTCTCTTGAATGAAATGCTGGACTTGGACTTGCGGGTCAACAGGGTGTAGAAAAGAAGAAATCTACCTGACACCCATCAGGAAGCCACACACTGGTGGGTATAGTCACATTATCAGGCCTGGTGCTTGTCTGCGCGACTGAGAAATCAAGATGTGACACAAGTCTTCTGAAATGTAGTCCCATGGGCCAAATGAAGAGTTAGGAGCTTGTTAAAAAAAAAAAATACATTACCATCTGGAAAGAAGTTGGAGACATAGATCTACGAGAAATTGGTGTCTTCTGGGAAATATGAAGGTGCCAGCAGCCAACAGAGAGAGATATTAAAAGATCATCACTGTGTTCTTGCCTGCCAACTTGGGACACCTGTTGGAGGAAGGAAGACCACTGGCGGAAACGTCAAGGGTATGGGCCATTTTCCTCAAAACAAGAGGCTTTTAAAACAGCCTTATGGGGAGGGCAGAGGTAAGGGGAAAAAATGAGAATCAAGACTTGCCATGTAAAGGTACATGATCCCAACAATGAATGTAACTGTACTGTATCCCTAAAATGTACCAATAAACTCAATAAAATTAAAAAAAAACAAAAACAGCCTTATGTACATATGAGTTTTTTTTTCATGTGCATTTCATGAGAAGCATGTAGTTCTATACAAAAAGGAACACAGAATTTTCTTAAATTGGAGACCATAGTTGCATCTGCTTGATTCACTCTTTATTAAATATTAATGGCTTTCAAAAGAGTGAATATTTAATATCTGTAAATAAGTCTCTTTCCACAAAAATCTTCACTTCCCTGATACAGAAAAAAAGAGGATTATTATTAAAAGTTTTAGTGAATACATCAGTATCTCATTTATTCTAAGGCACACATCTTCACAATTCTGCATCTCTGAAATTCGGTGTACCTTTCAATCATTGGTTTCTTACATTTATCAGTAGCATTTTTCTTTATGATATATGAAAAAATAACACATCTATCAGCATCTTAGAGCAGATGGTGAATAGACATTTGCTTAAAGTAATGTTACTAGACAAATGTTTAAAATTTAAAGAAGCATATTGAGGATATACTCCTAAGTGAAATAAATAAGTCACATGTGTAAATACTGAATAGTTTCTCTGGTGTGAATAAAGTATAATAGTACATAAGATCCTAATGATATAATGGACAATGTGAAATAGGAAGAAAGGGGCTAAAGGTGTAGAGAAAGTGGGAAGGGTAGGGGAAAGCTAATAAGGGAAAAGAAAAAAATATGAGAAAATGAAAAAGTGGAAATTAAGTGTTTGTAAAGGGGAAGGGGAGGAGGGGTGAAGGGAGGGCAGGGACAAGGGGTAAAAATGAGAACCAAGACCTGTCATGTAAAGGTACAGGATCCCAATAATGAATGTAACTGTACTGTATACCTAAAATGTACCAATGAATTCAATGAGGAAAAAAAATTTAAAGAAGCTTATTGTCCTGAGAGTGTGAGTGTTTCAGTAACATGACAGGAATTAGATGTTGGAGTAGGGAACTGCTAAACGATCTAAGAGCTGCCTCCAAGCATGAGAACCTGCCACTTTGAAATACCTTGTGCTTCTTCTTCAATTTATTAAAGTGACAAATTATATTAATCGGATTTTTAAAATGGTAAACCGTATTTGCATTCTTGGAATAAGGCCAAAGTGATTATAGTGTAATGTTAGTTTTACAGACTATTAGATTCAGTTTTTCTCAAATGGAATATTTGTAGAAACATTAAATTCTATGATTGAGATGGATCTGTAATTTTTTCTTGCTAACCTCACACAATGCATTGAACAATATTTCCCACATGTTCTATTGTTTAGAGAGATTGTGTTAGAAATTTCCTGATCATTAGATATTTGGTGAAACACTGATTCTTCCATCTGGTTTTACTGTTTTATCTTGTTTTATTTAAAGAGAGTAAGAGAATTTAACTACCAATTCAATGCCTCACATGTGTTAGGACTATGTAGATTATCTATTTCTTCTCAAGTCATTTTGATTACATATGTTTTTGATTCACATGTTTTATGTTTTAAAATTTATCAGTATAACATTTTACAATATTCTTTCATTATATTTTTATCTCTGCTATAACAAAAATTACACCTATCTCCTTATGAATACTTGTACTTCTTTTTCTTAATAAGTATTATTTATTAGATTTTTTCAAAAGAATTGATTTTTGTCTTTGTTGATCCACTTTAGGGTATCTTTGCTTTCTATTTTAGCCTATCTGCTCTTTTCATATTACATTTTACCTATGTTTGCTTTTGGTTTATTATATTATTCTTTTCCTAACTAGTTACTAATTATATTTGATTAAAATGGATTCTGATTAAAATGAATACTGATTATATTTGATTAAAATGGATTCTGAACCCATTAATCCTCAGCTTTTCCTCTTTTATAATCTAAAAATTTGAAGTGATGAAATTCTACCACATATAGCTTTTGCTGTACTCATAAGACTATGCTGTCCTCATAATTGTGTGCCTCTAGTTGTTTTTTAATATCCATACTGGTTATTCTTCCATCCATTAAAGATCCACTTTTGAAAAGTCCACTTAAGGAAATTTACAAGAGCTGGAGATGAACATCGGTGTAAAATATAACATGGTGAGGACCTGGGTTTGATCCCCAGCACTGACAAAAAAGAAAAAATTTTCCAAATGCATAGAGTGATTTTTAATTATGTTTTCATTACTAATTTGTAGTATAGTTGTGATGTCCTGCATGGAACTGATTTCTTTTAGAAATGTGTTAAGACTTACTTTATGGCCTAGGATGTACTCAGTTTTTATTTGTACTTGAAAATAACATGGACTCTTTAATTATGTGGCCCAGGATTATATATGCATCCAAACACATTGCTCAAATCTTCTTCTCCTTAATGATTTTGTGCCTGCTTAACCTATCTGACCTATCAATCACCAGGAGAGGCCTACAGAGCAGCCCTCCTTCTGCTTTTGGATTTATCTACTTTCTCTTCTTGGACCAGGGTTCTCATAGTGCTAGACCCCAGGGTTACATCTAGGGTTTATGGGCTCCCTTCTTTGATAACTGAACTTTGTATTTAAATAGATAAAAATAAAATTGTGTGTCATTTTGAAATTCTGTGTATAAGAAAAATATTTTTTCTAAGTTTTTTATTAGTATATGGTTATGATACATAGTGTTTACATTAAGCCTGGGAGATTGATACTTATCTCATTTCACATCTAACTCCTTTTTATGCCTTCTGTCTTCCCCAAAGGAAGGAGTAAAGAGAACATTAGAAAATTGAATGACATTCCCTGTTCTTAGATTAGCAGAACTAATATCATCAAAATGGCCATGTTAACAAAAATGATATATAAATTTAATGCAATCCCCCATCAAAATACTATCAAGATTTTTTTCACAGAATTAGAAAAAATAATTCTAAAATATTTTTCTTCTAGAGACAATATTTCATTGTCTTGTTCTTGGGCTCAAACAATCCTCCCATCTCAGCCTTCTGAGTAGTTAGGACTGTAGGCATGCACTGCCGCATCTAGTTTGGATACTTTTAACTCTATACAAATATCTGTATTGTAGTGAACATGTAAGATCTCTAAGGCTCACTTTCTCATTAGAAAAAGGAGTCATAGGGCCGGAGATTTAGCTCAGTGGTTCAGCCACCTGCCTCGCAAGTGCAAGGTCCCAAGTTTGATCATTGGTACAAAAATAAAAAAAGACAAATGAAGTCATATCCGGGCTGGAGTTTCCTAGGAAATGACACAGAGTCAGAAATTTGCTTGTAGGAGTTAATGGAGAACTTTAAATGGCCTTAGCAAGGGATCTGTGCTATACATGCTTCACACCCTGCCACCACACCTACCTAGGGCCTAGTTAGTGCATTTCTGTTTGCATTCAGGATAGTTGTAACATATTAGGTGTAATTATGAATTTGCTATTGTATTCAGAGATTAAATATGGCTTAAGGATATGTGTCTAGCTGTGAAGTTGACAAGGGGTGGATTGTGATAGTTAATTGTGATTTTCTGCTCGACTTAAGTGAGAATTGCCTGGAAGATTAGTAAAGCTCTGGCTGTGTCTGAGGATGATTGACATGAAGGCCGCACATTGAGGAGGGAAGACCCAAATTGAGGAGGGAAGACCTGCCCTGGAAGTGGGTAGCACCAACAAATAGGGTTGTAGCCTGGACAGAAAAAAAAGAAAAGGAAGTCTTCCTTTTTTCTTCTTCTGAGTTCTAGTCTTTTCCATTACCTTTGGATGTTTGTCTCAGTTCCTTCAGGCTTCCAGGGAAGACTCTTCAGCCTTCCAATGCAGAATTTTCTTTTTTTTTTTTTTCTGAGAGAGACATACATCAGACTCTGCAGTGAGCTCCAGGCCTTTGATCTTGGACTGCATCCTCTAGTTTTCCAGTGCACAGCAGTTTTACATCCTTCCACTCCTGATTCTGCAGGCAGCCATTGTAAGCCACTTAGTAAATCCTTTATATAATGATATATATTTTAATATTAAATATCTTCCTGTAGTGAACTCTAACTAATAGAGATTTTGATACTACTGTCACATGTAATAAATGTGACCTTTCAGTCAGGTGGTAAATGCCAACAAGAATGTGACATCAGGCCTGGGGCCCCTTGGGCACCTGGTAAAAGCTACTCTTGAGTCCTCTAAAAACTTTCAGTTCATCCACTGAACAACAAAGGTGAAACAAAGACAGCAGGTGATATGGAGAATGATTTCAAAGACTTTTTTTTTTTTGTACCTGGGATCAAACTCAGGACCTTGTGCTTGCAAGGCAGACAATGGAACCAGTGAGCGCCAAATCCCAGGCCCTCGAAGACTCTTAATGACCTTCTAAAAGGGCACTTTTGCTCACAGAATGGAGGGTATACAGCTCTTATGAGACAGAGAAGAAGCCAACCTCTCAAATCATAGACCAACAGCCAGAAAAATATAAAGGGGCTGACTTTAGTTGGGCACTCCCTGATGGAACACAAATACATACTTCATTACTACCACACAGGATTACATACAAGGAGAGAGGGATCCAACTGCAGTCCCAGATTCTGGCTCTTTTCCTCACTCCTCTCATTTATTAGAATATCCCTTCTATCTTTGGATACCATGTGCTAAAGTCTTGGTCATTAGCTTGTGGCACTATTAGGAGGTGGTGGAACCTTCAGGAACCTGACCTCAAGGAAGAAAGTTAGATATTGGAAGTTACATTCTTGAAGGGAATATTGGGACCCATGCCTCTTCCTGTCCTTTGCTTTCTGGCTTCCTTGAGGTAAACAGACCTATTTACCCTATGTCCCTGCCTTCACTTTCTGTACCACCACAGGCCCAAAGCAACAAGGCCAAGAAGCAATGGCCTGAAACTCCTAAAACCATAGCCAAAATAACTCTTCTCTTCTTATAAGTTGATTATCTTGGCTATTTTGTCACAATAACAGAGCGCTAATATGATCCCTTTCCTCATCCATCACCTGTCACCCAATACCCCTGCTGGTTCACGAGCACCTGTTGTGTGCTTGAGTGGACAGGGATCTGAAAACAAAAGGCTTAGGTGGCTGGAAAACATCCAAGGGTAGTTTTTCATTGCTGTGTTCATTTGGTTTAGACTTGAGATATTATTCTATTGTTTGAGGACATATGTTTTCACGCCTCTCTTATTCATTTTTGCTTCTCTAGATATCTAGACCTTAATAGATAGTGTTTACCTTTAGATTTTCCTTGAGCAGTCCACCCAAGAGACTGGTACCTGTCTGTACATCCACTCCATAAGTGTCAGAGAGGACAGTGTTGCTCTGAATGAGCACTAGGTGAGGTTGCCTTCAGTTTGGGTGCTATGCAGTGTAAGCATTATTAGTTTCCAGAAAATCCTACATCACACTTGAAGAAGAAGAATGCTCACTTTGTAGACTGTGTTTAGGGATTGAGGCCAATCAGCAGATGATAGAGTCACAGAGCTCAGGCCTTGCTCCTTCATTGCTTGAAATAGGAGAAGAAATTGACTTCTTGCTTAAATTATTTTGTATCTCTCACGTCCATATAGTTACTTTTTTCTAATGATTCTAAATCATTCACCTTTACTGCAATAAACCACCTAAATATCTGGCTTCAATTATGGTTCTGCTACCTCTTATGACCCATCTTTTAGAGTCTAGGGTGGTAAGTCCCATTTCAATTTGATCTCCATTGCTCACTTAGCTTCCAGCTCCCCAACTAACTCAATCTACCCTCAATTTCTTCCAGAAAGACTGTGATCTTCCCTGCTACTCTCTCCAAACCATATGAAGGCTTTTAATTTCAGATATGTCCCAAAACAATGCACATGTAAGATCTTCTCTGCTCTCATTTGTTTCCCTGCTTTTATACAAGCACAGTTCTTCTCTACCCACCCAAACAACTCTGTCCCAATCAGAGGAGTCCACATTTATCTCTGCCTGTACCTAAGCAAATTCTCTGTTGAAGAATACTTCATCCCCAGTCCATGATGTTTTAATTTTTATAAATATCTTTAACAAAAGGTATTGGAGGGGTCTGCCTAGAAAGGGGGCGGCAAGGGCTAACAAAAGAATGGCAGTAGAGACTTGCATAATTTCATTTTACACGGGGGCTGGGAGGTCATTGACTCAGAGTGGGCAGAGACAAAGACTCTCTGAGCTTGTCACTATTTATTGGGTACACACAGTAATTGGAAGGAGTATTGGGTAATAATCCTATGTGGATGAGGACCTTAGGTTGATGAGGATTTTAAGTTGATGAAGTTGGTGAGACGAGCAAAGCCTTCTTACAATATAGGACAAGATAGCAAGCTAATAAGGAATCTGTCCTTCCTCCAAGTAAAATCTTTCTCTTTTTTATCATTATTATTTTCTTCTCAAAGAACCAAGATGTCTTCAGCAGATGTAATCTTGCCCTTGAGTGTCATAGCCTCATTAGATCATTGGAGCCTCAATTTGTGACCAGAGCAAAATGGAGTTATGTTTCTGCATGCCATAGCTGGCTTGCAGGCAAGAAGACTTTGGGCCTTAGACAGTCTTAATCATAATTTAATTATGAAATGATTCTTCTCCAAAATCATATACAATGGATCTCAATAAAAAGGAGTTTAAGTTAACATATACAATAAATAAATAAACTATACTCTGTCTTGGGCCCCTACATTTCTGAAAGTTAATACAATTAGACACAACTAGCATATGTATTACTACTATTAATATGTATAAATGAAATCTCATTATCCTCATCTTTTGGACCTCTAGCTCACAGAACATAAGGAATTTGCCTTGGTTCACAGAGTTAGTGTTTAAACCAGGATTCAAACCCAGATTCTGTTTAGTTCCCAAACTTGGTATTACAGTTTTGATATGGTTTGTGGCCTGGGGGTTCCTGTGCTGCGGGCCTGGGCCCAGTGTGGCAGTTTGAGTTGGTGGAATCTTTAAGAGGTAGGATTTAGTGGAAGGTAATTAAGCAGGGGTGCCATCTTCAGAATAGATGAATGCAGGTTCCCTGGGACTGAGTTGATTTTCACAGGATAGGTTATGATAAGCATGCCTGGAACATTCAGTGAGACCTCCTGCATTCACTACTCAACACTCTTGCACACATGGCCATCTTGTGCTACTATACCCTGTGAAGCCCTCACCAAAGGCAAGCAGATGCTGGCACCATGCTCTTGGACTACCAGAACTGTGAGCTAAATAAGCTTTTCTTTACAAAGCACTCGGACTCAGGTAATTTTTTATAACAACAAAACAGACCTATGCATTTTCACTCTTTTTGCCGTATATTACTATTTCAAAGATTTTAGGGTAAATCTCTTAGTAGCTCTGAAATTTAGTTCCCTCAATGTCTTATTAAAAGGATATAGGGTTAAGTTCCCTCAAAGTAGTTTCCATGTTAATTCTAAGAAGAGAAGAAGGAAAGGGACTAGGAGGAAGGAGAGTGGGAACAGAAGGACGTTAAGTACTATAAGCGTCCTATCTTAGTATTTGTGACTCTACTAACATGTATTATTTACAAGATAACCAGATTCCCCTTTAGAACTATTCCTCATCATGTTCTGCAGATAAATAAGAATTTCTCTTGGTGTTTAAGAGAAATCTAAGCATCTGGGGTGTGAGCAAGCCTGTTTTACAGGACATGTACTTCAGAACAATTTATGCAACTTTCAATTATTATTTTCAAATACAAAATGGCACAGTTTCATTATTCTGTACATTAAGTTTGAAAACACTATGGATTCAAACCTATTAGACAGAAGAAGTAAAAACTTACCACCAAAAATGAACAAAAAATAGAAAATAACTCTTTAGAAACACACCTGTGGCCTTAATTTAGCTATTTCCTAACAGTCACAGCAGAGTAGCCAGCCTCATGAGGGATTATAAGGCATGGAGATTTTCTAAATAAAAGGCTCAGGAACCAAATCAGAGTAAGAATTACAAATGGCTTACAAAAGGCAGCTTCCCAGATTAAGCAACAATTTTTCACTTGTTTACAAAATGTGAGAAGAAATAGGGGCCTCTAGTTGGTCTCTACTGGCCACACATACATAAATACACACACATGCACACCACACATCATTGCTGTCATCAGTATAATTTCTAAAAACTGAAAAGGCTAGAAATAAAATTAATCTTGGAGAAATAGCAACCAGTAGAATTCACTTTAAATGCAAAGGAGCAGCAAAATTTATTGACTGGATTTAAACAATGGCGGCATTGTATATTCATGGTAAGATGGTCAAACAAAACAAGAAAAGTGCTATTAGCCCAAGCTTCTTACATTCATTAAAAGAGTGACTATCAAAAACAGTAACATGCACAATGATAATATGCACAAAATGTAATTATATCAACAAATATACAAAATACCCAAAATAAAATATTTACAGTTTAAAAATATAAACATTGATTCATCTATCCCATTAAACCACTGGAGCAGAGAAAGGAGAAAAGATCCTATTGCTATTTAGAATCTTTTTAAAACAAGTTTTGAAAACATAGAATTAATTCTAGGAGATCATTTTTGATGTTTTTCAGGGGTTTAACCTTCTATTACAAAAATAATATCTATAAACCTACTAACAATTTTCTTCCTGTGCACAAAAATAATAAGCCAAAAGCTTGTCCTCAATGACATGCCTGACTTTCAGAAAAACTAATTATAGAAATGGAATTTTTCATTTGGGTTGTCTTTGTTGCTATTTTCAAATAACCTGCAGTCCCTTATATTACACAGAAATACTTCATATAAATAACTTGGGCAACACCTGAAGTTCATAATGAACCCAACAGGTAGCTGGTGACAAGTGAAAAGGACAGGAATTTTACTTTGCCTATAATTCCAAGACCATCCCTGATATTCTTGATAAATCTACGGCTATTAGATCCTTTATGTTCAGTTACATTTATCCTGGAAGCAATAATGTGCTAAATAGTTCTTTGTTAGAGTTTCTTTTTTTGTTTAGAAATAAATGCGTTATGGAGAAATATATGTTTGTTGCAAAGATATGTGAGGAGTTTTGCTGATTTTTTTTCAGGCTACCTGAGACCATTTCAATGACATGTTAACAAATATTTGTTTTGTATCTAGTCTATTTCCCTATGCCATTGGACCAGCTATTTTTAGTATTTCTTGTTTAGTTTATTAAAAGTCTGAAAGTGCCTGAGAAAGAAGAATGGATCTCAAATAATAGGAACCAATGCTACATGTTATTAGAAATGTATCTTCTCACATAGAACAGAAAGTTACTCTATTCAGTTATTGAATGGTTTCTGAAAATCACCCCAGTTTACAATTTAATAAAATAAACACTGCTATTGAATTTTTCTGCTGATTCTCATTAAAATTAGATCTAAAATTCAGAAAAAGTTTGACCAAGTGTAGGTAGCCTATATGTCAATAAAATAATCTCGTTAGTTGGGACAGCAATGCAAATTCAAAATGATTTTCTTTAAATACTGAGGCATCTTAATAGAGTCAGTAAAGTACATGTTGTAACCTATTGGATTCACAATCAAAATTACATTGCTGGTTATATTACTGACAAAACATTCATCAGATTATGAAATCTGTATACAGTATGTAGGTCTAAAATAATTTATGAACATGGCTCAAAATTTTGAAAGGCCTAAGTGATCAAAAAAAATCCTGCTGCCGGGCATGGTGGTGCACGCCTGTAATCCCAGCACTCGGGAGGCTGAGGCAGGAGGATCGCTGTGAGTTCAAGACCAGCCTGGGCTACATAGAGTTCCAGG
>NW_022900950.1:28862611-28870587 GCF_012274545.1 Fukomys damarensis
TAAAATAATTTATGAACATGGCTCAAAATTTTGAAAGGCCTAAGTGATCAAAAAAAATCCTGCTGCCGGGCATGGTGGTGCACGCCTGTAATCCCAGCACTCGGGAGGCTGAGGCAGGAGGATCGCTGTGAGTTCAAGACCAGCCTGGGCTACATAGTGAGTTCCAGGTCATAGTGAAACCCTGTCTCAAAAAACAAAAAACAACAACAACAACAAAAATCCCACTAGACTTCAAGATCTACCTTTAGACTTGTAAGTAATTTAGATTATTTAAAGGCCATCATGTGCTTTTTTATTTTAAAAAGTTCACTTTTAACCAGAGTTATCATCATTTTCATAGTGTTCACCATCATAAAAATCTAGTTGGACTCTTGCTGTCCAGAACTTTGATTAGTTTCTTACTTAAAACAAGTAATACAAAAATTGAATGTTATGGCTAAAGCAGATTCATCATCACAGCAGTACAGCATACAGGGAGATTTCTGGTTTCTGCCTAGTTACTTATTAAACTGATAGCTTTGGCTGAGGTAATGTTCTGCCTTTCTAAGCATCATTTTCTTCCTCTGAAGAATGGAGCCACTACATACGTAATATGGTTCTTGTGAACAATAATGAAAACAGTATAAAATGAAGTGCAAAACATCATCCCTGCTACTGCAGTAAACACAGAGCTTATTCTAATTATTAGAATCAAATATAAAATACTCACATTCATGATGACTGACCAAGAATGTGTTCAATAGCTGTTAGTTGAATTAATGACTGAATTGGAAAACAAAGGCCAGGATTCAATAGCTATAGATGGAATATAGGATGCACCACTTCTCAAAGAGAGAAATGCTAATTTTTGGAGTTCAGAATCATTTTAAGACAAAGGAAAATCCAATTGGCTACCATATAAGCAAACGACACAGGTAACAGATGTTGGTGAAGGTGCGAAGAAACTGGAGCCCTTGTATACTGTTGGTGGGAATGTAGAATGGTGCAGCCTCTAGAAATCAGGACTCAGCATCCTAAATAAATAAAAAATAAGGAGCTGGGGATTTAGTTCAGCAGTTTGGTGGCCTGCCTTGCAAGTGCAAAGACCCGAGTTCAATCCCTGGTACCAAAACAAAACAAAGCAAAACTGTCCAGTGGTCCCATTTCTGGGCATTTATCCAAAAGAATTGAAATCAAGATCTTGAAGAGATATCTCCCCTCCTTTGTTCACTGTAGCATTATTCATAATAGCCAAGATATAGAAACAATCTGTATGACTGCCCACAGAGTAACTGATTGAAGAAATGTGGTATACAATGGAATACTATTCAGTCTTTAAGAAGCCAGCCTTGCAGTATGTAACCACATTGGTGAGCTTGAAGGGCATTATGCTCGGTGGAACGAGTCAGCCACACAAGGACAAATATTGCATGGTTCATGGAAGGGTAGAGAAATGATTCAGGGAGCTGAGGGAGGGGGAATGATGAGGGAGGAGTCCCTGGTGAATGGGGGTAAAGTTTTAATTATGCCGAGATGAATAAATTCTAGAGATCTGCAGTGAATTTGCAGCTAACAACATTGTTGTACACTTAAAAATCCATCAAGAGTATAGATTTCATGCTAAATAGTGTCTTACTATGATTTTAAAAAAGAAAAACAAATGATTCAACAACAGGCATGGAACAAGCATGGCCAGGATCTAGACTGGGTTTAAGGTAGGAAAACAAGTTAAATGTGCTTGGAATGACTGAAATCCTATCAGGGAAGATGTATCACCATGACAACAGAAGAGATTTCTGTCTGTACTTTCCATGTTAATCCCCAGAAAGAGGACTACAGAAGGAGGGGCTACTCCCAAAAGAAGGTCAACTGTCAGCCTACTGACTCTAGAAGAGCAACAGTTTCCCTGTGAGTCTACGTGAGCACCAACCATCCTCTTACGCATCAAACTAATTTCAGCTACGTGGTCATGGGTTAGCTTTTCCTAGGGACAGTGAACTGCTAATGATGGCAGCATCGCTGATCTCTTAAAATACCGTATGACAGTAAGGAATTTATAGACTTTTCCAGAGACTAGGAAAAGAGTGAGACACAGAGAGTCAGAGATGACAGACAGATGTGATAGGAGGTTAGAAAACAAAAAGGATGAATTAAATATGTCACACTAGGGAAATAATGTCGCATCCCCCTATGGCTGGTAAAAGAACTAAATAAATACTGATAAATCTTCTAGCTGTGCCCAATGCATAGGTAGCATTCAACAAGTTTAACTGCTGTTAAATTATTAACTGTAGGGGAATTTGTGTAGCTTCATTCACCACCCTTTGTTTCACTCCACAAACTATAAGCAACAAATACCAAAAAAAAGTTAAAGTAGGTAAAATAAAAGTGATTTTAATGAATATTGAGAAAATCCAGTTACAGAATAGCTATATGTGAGCCCCACATTGAATGGGTTTTTATTAAGTATTAAACACAGCGTGTGTCCCATAAATATGTGTTGCACTGAATTCAAGTAAACATCAGTCAAAAACATTTCAGCGCTGGCGATTTCATGGCTATTTTAATCTTTCTATTTCAGTTCAAGGAGGACCTCTTTTCTATTATCATGAAACTAGACTTCTGAATCACCTTTTAAAAACATTATCTGCAGGGAGATAATCACGTTCCTTATAAGTGGCTATTGTTGAAACAAACTGTCTCCTTTAAGCCATTATCACAGCGGCAAGGCTTCTGAGAAGCCATCCGTGAGAGCCATCACAAAACCTTCAGAGCGAGTCAAGGGTGCAAAATCAATGACTGTGTCTGGGGAGAAGCCATACAACATATTATGCTGACAGTGGCGGTCCCCTTCTTTTCATGAAGTCAGTGTGTGACTTTTGCTTTCCCATTCTCGTTGTCTAAGATACAGGCCTGCCCTACTAGTCCTTTGGTCTCAAACTATTTTATAAATATTTTTGTGTAAAGAATCAAAAATTTCTAAGGCTTAGTAATACATTCTTTCCTTGGTCTGCCTAGAGGAGGGAATGGGTTTAGCAGAGGCGTGTGGGTTTCTCTTACTCCATACTGATTCTTTAACTGGCCATCTTGATGGTAAGAAAAGGCAAGTGGGGTGCTTTTTTTCTTAATAGTTTCTTTTTTTAGTGCTGGGAATTGAACCCAGGGTATCACACAAACACAAGGCAAGCACTCTATCACTGAACCACATCCTCAGTTCAATAGTCTCAAATTCTTGAATTTCTTAACAGTAGAAGGGGGAGCAGAGTAAATGTGAAAGTCCTAGGACATGTCTCAGTAGAAACCAAGTATGGCAGAGCCAAGTCCTTGTATTCATACTTCAAGAGAAAACCTTAGAGTGACTAACAAGCAAGGGTGCATTCCAGCATGCTACTGTGGTCCAAACATGCTAACTCCGTGTCAAGTGTCCCGTTTCTGCTGTCTGAGGGCACTGAACGACTATGGTGAAAATACAGAGGCAAAAAGTTTCAGGAGTCAATCTCTTTACACAAAGCTCACAGTAAACAGTGGCCTTTGAAATTTGACCTGATGATCATTATTATTTAATAAAAACTTTTAGGTCATTCAAAGAAACCTTAACACCTGTGATAGTCCTCTTTCCTTGATAATTGTATCGGCAAAAGGCTATCTTCATATTCCTTTAGATATCTAACAACTAATGATAAAACCTTTAATCTGGCAGTTCATTACCTTCTTAGATTAAGCACTTTGTATTTAAATAGGCAGATAATTTGAGAAAAATGTATCTAAAGAAAGTCCTTAATGTTCGATATTCTATTGTTTTTATTAAGTGAAATGATGAAAGTTTATGTCCTCTTGCGATTGTTTAAAATGTTATAATAAATAAAATTTCTCCCACTTGGTGCTAATGAAGAATAAAAGCACCATCATCAAAAGATGTTTCAAGAAGCACATATGTGTAATGCAGATGTTAAAGTCAGGCTGTCTTTGTGGAGAAGTATTAAACTAATAACTTCCAATCCAACAATTGACTGGTTTTTCCCCCTGTGATCTGGCCAGCTCTTTAGCCAGAGGGCATTAATCCACCAAGTATTTCAGATTCACACATATGAGGAATACATACATAACCCTTCAGTTAAACAGTCAGCAATTACAGGCCCGCGTATGATCCTCCTAAGGTTATTAGAGAGTGCATTAATAAAAACCGGCATGCACATCAAAGCAAATTCTAGAAGCCATCTCCATAAACACAAATGAGACAAAGTAGCTCTTAGTAGATGACGGCAACTACACGTTTTTTTTTTCTGGTTAGAAAAACTTGACCACCAGTCACTCTTCCCACCACTGCAGTGAGATCCCACCAAGTGAGGAGGCCATTTAATGTATTGCCTGAATCCTTCATTTGACTGGTGTGGGTGCAATTCTTAGAGACATTTGGAAAATCATTAAAATGTGGAAAAAAGAAAGAAAACAAATTTTAAATCTTTCATGATTACTTAACTGACAGAAGAAATTAAACTTTACTAATAGTTTCCCTTACTTGCAAAGAGAAGACTACAAAGTAGTATAAATGCAGAAATAAGTGCCCAAATTATGAAAGCAAAAATAGTTTCTCCCAGTGCTTTAGAAATAGATTGCCTTTACTAAGATAATATTAACATCAGTTGTTCAGGTGTTCAGTTGTTCAGGTTGGACAAATGAACAAATATAAACTCAGCAATGGAGTCATGCAGTGAAGAATGCAATCTGTGCAGGAAAATACACGAGAAGAATCCTTTGTTGTACAGCTAGAAATAAAATTTATGTTCTCTCTAATGTGCTGTAGTTTGAGTCTGAATTGTACTATCAAATTCAAATTTCTTTGTCAAAAGCAGAAATAATTTTCAAAGTATTTCTAAATCTAAATAATTCTAGATGGTTTTTGTTTGTTAGTTTGTATCCAATTGAGAACATGAGCACGTGTGAGATGCTTGAATGAATTTCTAGTAGTGTGTTCAGAATGATGAAGGCTATGTCTGCAGTAGGGCCTCCTGTATAGACAGGAAATTAACTATTTGAAATAACATTAAAGATCTGAGACAATGTAATAAAAACCATTAAATTGACTCATAAAAAAATTCAGCAAACCTATACCTCCTCTTCTAATTGAATCATTGCAAACTTAGAAGGAAGAACAAACTGCTTTATGTTACTGGCTCAAATTTGTTTCCCCGTGATGCCCATTTATTTTGTTACTCTCTTCATATTATTAAAATAGGTTTGCATTTTTTTTACTTGCCTTTACAAAACAAAAAATAAGCTAAAAAACAAAACAGCAGTTCATTATTTAGTAATCTCTCTGGGAAACGAGAGGCACCCAAGTGTTTATGTCATTTATGTATGTTTGGTATCACTGGAGTATGTGTGATCTTCCTGCTATGACAAATTACCTCCAAGTAGGAGCTCTGGCCTTTTGATCAGATACACTAGGGTGCATTTCAAAAAGGATATTAATTTAATCTTTAGATACTAATAACATTTGAGGAACTGCTTCACTTTAGGCATTCAAACTACCAAGATATGTAATAACTCTTTCTGAAATGAAAGTTTCAGCTGAAATATTAGAAAGGTACATATAATTGAAACCACTTCTTTAAAAAACCTTAGTATAGTGCATTCATGATACATAAGCTTGTCAATATATTCTGAACACACATCTCAGCCATAAGTCCATGAAGCAAAATTTAAATGACAGGAAAAACTGTGTTTTTCTATTGCTTTTCACTATGTGCTCCTCATATTGGACCACTGAAGAATGGTTGGATTCACAATCTTGTAACCAAGATTCTGAAAACCATGGTTTAGGGTAAGAAACTGAATCTTAACCAGAACTGCCTTAACCATTCTTCTGGGACAGCCACACAATAGTTTTTTTTTTTTTTTTTTAAGAACTAGGGACTTCATATAAACCAGAACCAAAACTAGCATTGCTTCAGGTTATAGCACATAAATGAACCTTGACGGTTTGGGGACTGTCATCATATCTAGCTATAAGACCAGATTTTAAATTCTAGGTTATTGACAGAGTATAAAATGTTAACAGTGGGATAAACTGTAAAATATGTATTATCTACACATGAGAAGGTTACAGTTTATAAATGCTAAAATATTGTATCTATTGGCATTTAGTGAAATCATCCCCTGATCCTGATTTCTGCACTGGATGGGGTTGGGGGATCAAAAACAAACAAACAAAAAACAGAAAATCTATTCTGCCAACCTTTTATTTCTCCCCAAAAGATCTCAGTCAGTGAAACTAAAATACTCCGCTATTTTCCTAGGAGTAAACCTTTACCTATTTGCATACATAACAACTGAAATTAGGGAACTTTTCTGCCAACCCATGATGCCCTCATTGGGTTTCTACCTGCCTCTTTCAGCTTTGTAGGTGGTTTCCACACAGTGATACAACAAAGGGTCTTTTTTTTTTTTTTTCCTGGAAAGAAAAAGGAAGGAAGGGAAGGAAGGGAAGGGTTCTTCCTCCAGTCTGCAGTGATCTCTCCAGGCCCTCTGACTCTAGCACAGCCTAGTACCCTGGCATGACTCTTACTTAGGTTTGGTTGTCTTGTTTTCTGCAAAGGCAAGTGAAGGTGACTTCCAAGTGTTCAGTGCATTAAAGGAAAAATAAAGAAAAAAGATTTTTAAAAAGGTAAAAAGAGGAAAAAAAGTGCTCAAAAATAATTCTCAGGGACTTATCTTGAGAGGAGAATTCCAGGTGGCTCATCCCCCTCTCTGACACGTGTATCCTGTCCCTGTTCCCAGCCCAAAGACCTCCGAGGTCCAGGTTTAGGAGCAGGGGTGGTCCTAAATCACTTTCTTTAGGAGAAGCAAACTTCCGTCAGTGGTTTCCAGGAAAAGCTGTATTCCTGGGGCGTGCCACCCATCCACCTTGGCCTGGAGACCTCACAATTTTTTGGCACTGTCATGCAATGCTGCTGCCCGGAGGGTGGTACCAGCCAAGCCCCGGTTACTGACCCTGCGGACCAGCACCTTGGAGACTGGGATTTTTGTTCTGCGCAACTCACTCTTGGCTGGTTGCTGGTGCACCACGGGGTGGCTGGCTGGAAGGTTGGAGAGATGCTTGATGCTAATAGGGATCTTGGAGTCCTTCAGTAAGCTGCTTGGCGTTCGCAGTGGACAGGTGATGGTGCCTGGAGATACCGGCTTCAACCGGGACGAGGAGGCCGGCTCCTCGCTGGCAGGAGGGACGACAGGGCTAGCATCCGGGTCCGTGTAAAGGTCGTAGAGCGCGTCGCCGCTGTCGCTGTCCCGGGGGATGCCCGCCTTCTTCCCGCTGTCTTCCTCTGGGCCAGGCGTGGTGGAGTCCCAGTAGCCCTCATCACTGTTGGGGACGCCTTCTTGAGGCTCCTTCTCCGAGTGCTTGGGCTGCTCCTTCGGTTGCAGCTCGGTAGGGACCCTGCTGAGCCTCCTGCGCTTAACCGAGGACACGTCCTTGGCCACCTCCACACATCGGGGGTCTTGGGAGGTCTCCGGCAGCACCTTCGTTTCCTGGACCATGGCCGCCTTTGCCGCCGCCTCTTGGGGCCCTTGCTCTTGGTCCTCCGTCTGGGACAGCATGTCCCAGAATTCCTGGAGATAGGTGTCGTCCACCCCATCCGGGCTGGCCATCTCCTCCCCTCCTCCTTGGTAAGCCACCACGCCTCCGGGGGTCTTTTTAGACTGTGCTGACTTGCCTGGCCCGGGGGCATGCTTGTCACAGCTGGGACCTGCCTCTTCCTCGGGGTCTGCAATAATATCTCCGCAGCCTGTAAGAGAGTCAAAGCTTTTCAGTGAAGTCACGTCAGAAAACATCAAACAAATACGATCGGCCGACGGGTCTGAGGGTGGATCGACAGAGGAAGGGTCGGGGACGGCGGAAGCCCGGCCGCTGCCGCCCTCGGAGTCGACCAGGGGGACGGTCTTTCGCGTAACGTCACCTGTCCTGGAAGCGTCCTCGGCCACCACAGCGTGCGCCTCGC
>NW_022900950.1:28871088-28871320 GCF_012274545.1 Fukomys damarensis
TCTCCCGCCCCGCGCGGCTCCTCCTTCCTGCCACCCTCCAGCACCACCACCTCGGCCAGCCCGTCGTGGGTCCTGCTCCTCACCATCCCCGTCGTCGGAGCCGAGCTCTTCCCATCCCCTTTGTTTTTGATCCCAAAAATGCTGGGCATGGTGCCACCCGATTTCCTCTTCTTGAATAATTTGAAAGCAGCTTTATTAATCTTCCCCGACGGCGGCGGCTCGGCGGCCGGCG
>NW_022900950.1:28871411-28873050 GCF_012274545.1 Fukomys damarensis
CAGCCCCGCCGCCGCTGCCGCCGCTGCTCTTGCCCGTCTCCATGGAGACCGAGCGGATCCGCGCTGTCGTCAGCCGCGGGCTCGCGCCAGGCCACTGTCATCCGCGCTCTAAATCAACCTGAGCCGCTGTTGCCGCTGCGCTCTGCTGCTGCAAAAGAACGCACATAAAAGACCATCTCCCCTCCCTCGAAGGGCTTATATAATACCCTAACCCACTTCCATTCCGCCTGACTCCGCTCTGCACAGCGCTTTTGGTTTTCAAAATTTCTTTTTATTCCCCTCCTTTGTAGCAAAAGACTGCAACGTAGCCTCCTGCCAATGGCAGAAATTCAAGTCGCAATTATGGAATTCAAATTCCATCAATTCACTCACCTCCAGATTCCTCCTCTCTGCTTGCTTTTTCTGGACGCCCAATCGTGGATCGCCAAATGCCCACAGATAGGAAAACGCCATTCAGCCCAACACAAGTGCTCAATCCTTGTATCATCTTATCCTGATCTCCCTGCATCCTCCTGTCTGCAAGTCCTTTTTGTCTGCCCTCCACTTTTGGACAAGCCTAGAAGGCACTTAGCATATCTGTTTTCACCGGTGTCTGGTCCAGGACTGACCTTCAGTTTGAAGCAGCATTCCTGTTATTGTTATCTGATTCTTCTCATAAAAACATAGTGGATCACCAGTACCAATTAGCAACTTCTAGGAACGAAAGTGCCACAGCTCTGTGGGTGGAAGCTGACTGGTCCTTTGGGCAACCCTAGCCTTTACTTCAGACTCCAGCAACCAGGAGCTAAAGTCCCAGAAGTCTCTGCCCAGGCCATCTTGGTCAGAATAGATGAGCTGATGGGGAACACTGCTTGGGAATCTCAGATCCACTCCACAGGTGGGCCTTGGTGCCCCAGGGTTGCCCTCTTCTTTTCCACTGGGGTACTGGTTTTTCCCAGTCCCTGCTGCTGCCTGGACAGTGGACTCCCCTGAGGTTGACAGCTTCCTTCTCCCACTGGGCAGCAAAAGCATGACAGCAAAAGTCCTTGAGTGCCTGGGTGACTGTAGCTGCTGTAATCCACCTGGTGTGAAAAAAAGGAAAATCTCTTCCTTGGCAACAGCCCGATCTCCAGGATCTTTTCTGTGCTGATTTGAAGACGGCTGATGTTATCATACCTTGATTTCTGTTTTTGTGTTCCTGCTGAGGGCCTATCACTAAAAATAGAAGGAACTTGGAGAAGCATGTGTATAATTTATATGTTGTATATTCTTTAATATTATTTCTTAAATACTAATTACACAAAATATTTGTATATACATAAATAGTCCTTTCCTACTCACTGTGAATTTTTCTTGTGTTCTTTTATTCCTGGTACTGGGGATAGAACCCAGGCCTTGCACATGCTAGGCAAGTGCCCTACTACTTGGCTATACTCCCGGACCTTGAGCTTCATTTTATTATGTGTTGCTTTCATTATGCTAAGAAATCCCAGTCTCCACACATTCAAGTGGGAGTTTTGCTGGTAACAGATGTTGGCAATTGTGGTTCTATAGACATGAAATATACTTGGTTTACATTTATGCCTTGGGTTAGTTGTGACATGTTGCATATATATATATATGTATGTATGTGTGTATATATCTATATATATCTATCTAT
>NW_022900950.1:28873069-28894146 GCF_012274545.1 Fukomys damarensis
TTGTGTATATATATATATATATATATATATATATATATATATATATATATATATATATATATATAAAATCATGGTTAATAAAACAAAGAATCAATGAGGTTTTTAATTCCAGAATTCCAATCCCATCAGCTCTTTCCTGATATTAACATGCATCTCTTCCTTGAACAGGACACAAAGCTGAGACAGAGAGGCATTTCCCAATTTTAACAGCCTGACCTATTGATGAATCAGAGTCCTAATGGCTCCACAGAGAGACCAGGAATGAGGAACTAAAAAGAGAAACTCATTTGTTACTTCTTCACAACTTTCAGAGGACAAATAGAACACACACGCACACACGCACACACACGCACACACACACCAGTTGTTTCAATATGTGGGTTACTACATAAGTGTGTCAGTTTATAACTGGGATCAGGGAAGAATAAATTAGTCTATTAAAAAATCTCTGTTTCTCCATCCCTGATCCTGAGAATTGGAGGAAGGTGGCCTGCTTACTCAGTGGGGAACTCTAACCTACCAGGACAGGCCAAACACCACCCTAATTTACATGAGAATCCTTGAGCCTCCTGGGAGAAAGTTGGCAGAAGCTTTTTGGAAGGATGTCACCCCTTGGGGACAATCACACTGAGGCAAAGAGAAAGGGAAAAAGTGGCCTTCAATCTAGGGAAGGGGCTTAGTGAGGAATCCTGTGCCCTGAGGCAGAAGGAAACCAGCAACTGGCCCAGAACCCTGTCAGGGTCCTGGGAGAGGTGAGCTGGAGAGGCTGTGGTAGAGCAGACACTCCCATCTCTTCTACCTAATGTGCTCATTCTGGGACTGCTGGAGAGAAGTCATCAGCTAATAAGGAACTTACCAGAAGAAGCACACAGGTAAGGAGAAAGGGTGAGGAGCAGCAGGATTTGATGATTTGGATCACAGTCAGACTGATGGGTGGCAGACTAAAGTCAAAGGCATTGCTGGGAATCATCAACAAGATTCATCCATACCTGAAATAGCTCTTCACAGTCAAGGCTGAAGGAAGCAGAGATCACACTGGGACAAAATGGAAATTTCTCTTTTCTGAAAGACAGACAAGATAGTGAAGATAATTTTACCAGAGGCACTCCAGTTTTTATGAAATCTTTTATTCTTTCTCCCACACAGCCTTAATTTAGAAAGTGGAAGAAAATGAAAGTAGGAAGAATAGAGAATGCAGCTGAGGGAAAATATTTTGGGCCAAAGTTGTTCTGAAACAGTACAGTACTTCACAAATGTAAACAGCAACTACATTTGGCTGAAAGACACATATGAGCCTTTCTTTTGTGGGGGCAGAAGAAAATGTTTGTTGTTGAGTGGAGGCTTTTGTCTCTGGGCAGCCAGCCTCTCTGGAAGATGTCACTAAAACAAGAAAGAAGGTAAGGGAAAAAACAAAGAGGGATGTTTGAGAGCTTAGCAACATCATTTCCTGTTTAGGGTGTCTTCTCTCTGCTGAGCACTTGCCTCCTAAGCTTGAACAGTGAATTTTGTATCTTAGGTGAAAGGGCCTGGGTGAGGGGCAGCCCTTGGTGGTGTTCTCTGCTAGCTGTGCGGGTATCTCCAAATTACAGCATTCCCCACTAAAAAGATCTCTGGCTTCACTCTAAATTTGCCTGGGGTTTTTGAAGGGATACTGTTTAGTCAGGGGTTTGGAAATGACACCTGAGTGGAGACCAGTGCCACCCACCTGAAGACCGTGCTGCCAGTCTGAACCCTGGCCCAGTCTGAAGTGTACAGCTCCCTGATCCTGTCCACTTCCTCCTGTGATTTTCCTCCAAAGTGAGCTCCACAGCAGAGATGCCAGTGAGGCTCTGCAAATGTCAAGCCCAACAGTAAAGGCACAGGATCACCAGCTTGATCATCCCCCTGCCATCACCTCTCCAGTGTTCAAAGCCTGTCCTTGCTCTCCCACAAGCTTAAACCAATGTGAAGTGCCCAGTACCAGAAGGAAGCTCCTTGCAGGGAGCCCAGTCCAGAAAGAGATGCAGCTGGTGCTTTCCTGTGCCCTCCTGGCCTAGGAAGATGAGGCTGCTGACCAGGGCAGGCAGGATGGAGACTGGAGACATCTGAGCACAGGGAGTCCTTAGCCAGGCTAACATTCTTATATTCTCTTTAAGCACACTTAATTCCTGGTTTTTCCCAAATATCACCTTTCACTGTGGGTTTATAGCTTCTCTGTGTGCAGGTTTATTCAGGGAAGAAATTCATTTCTAATTTATAACATGCATTGAAAAGCCCAGCACAACTCATAATTTTCTATGTTAACCTCAGGGCACACTTAAGGCTGCAAAGCAGAAAGAGCTCATCTCAGGAGGAGGTGGAAGCCCCCATGGGCTCTAAGAGCCAACAGAAGCTTGGGGAGTGAGCAGTTCTGGTTCATCAGCTGTCTCCTGGATCCAGTCCCCCAGATCTGTACCTGTTTCCCACGTACACAGAGCAGATGAAAGCAAAGTGTGCACTTCTGCATAACACTGGTGGGCCCAAGGAGCTTCAGGCCAGGCAGTAGCTGACAGCGCTGGCCTTTGGGAGAGCAGTAGTGTGTCCAGTCCTGCAGCTGTCCTAACAACTACCACAAACCAGGTCACTTAAAGCAACAGAAATTTTGTCTCATAGTTCTGTTGGCTGGAAGTTCCAGATCAAGGTGGCAACAACTGGTTGCTAGCTTCTGGTTGCTGCCAACCATCCTTGGTATCCCTTGGCTATAAGACACATAATTCCTTTGATGATCCTGCCTCCATCATCATAAGATGATGCCTTGCATTTCTGTCTGTGACACTACCCCTCTTCTTACGAGGAAACCAGCAATATTGGATGTAGGGCCTGCCCTTTGCTGGTATAATCTCACCTTACCTTATATCTTAATTACACTTGCAAAGACCGTATTTAAAAATAAGGTCCTATTCACAGGTGCCAGCCTTTAAGACTCCATGTAGCCTTTGAAATATAATTCAACCCATATCAAGCATTGTTACTAGCAATGCTGACAGTTATTACCTCACTCCTTCAGCATAGTCACCAATACCCTTGGCACAGACTCTACAGGTTTTGGGCTCAGGCTTTGGTGCCTTCAAAGGCACCAGCAGGTGTGGGCCATTGGCAGATCTCAGGATCATGATGACCCTGCTAGGGTTGCTAGCAATGTGGGACAGTACCATTGTCAGCCAGAGTAAATAAGAGAGAAAACAGTATCAGCCAAGAGCAGATGTTGGCATACAATGCAACACTCAGATGTCCTTTCCCCAGGACTGTCTGGGAGAAATATAAGAGGGGCATCATGGAGAAGGCAAAACAAGAGAAACTCTGTCTGGTCCTCCCACGGCACCTAAGCTGGAGTAGCCCGAGAAACACCTTGGCTCACACCATCACAGCATTCTGCTCCTTCCAATCACTCACTCCTTTTGCTCCTGCTCTGCTATCTTGCTGGAGTCACTCTTAAAGGATATTGTCTCCGACTGCACAGCAGGATGGAATCTCTTCAGTTGTCAACACCAAGGCAGATACAGGGAAGACAAAATGGGGCAGAATGAGGTCAGATCGCAGCGGGTGTACAGACAGGATGCCAGGGCTGGGGTGGATGAAAGCAATGCTACCAGGCAGCTAGACCAAGAGTGGGAGTCATCTAATAGAAGAGGGCCCCCACTGAGAAAGAGGAGGCAAGGCCTGGGAATCTGAGCCTGAGGCTGGAAGGGGCTGCAGAACCATCTGCATCACAATGGAGCATCCATCAAAAGCCCTAGCAACTGCCCTTCTGGGGTACCTTTGCTGTCTTAAGGGAAACTCTGCTCTGCCTTCCCTTCTGGATGCAGTCAGCATCACACACTGGCCTTGGTGCAGTCCACTCAGCAGATGGGCAGTGTGCACAAAGCACCTGGGCCAGCTAAGGTGTGTCCTCTCTACCCGTGTTCCTCATCCCCCATTCCCAGCCACAGAGTAAGCATGACAATCCTGAGACCCTTCTGGAAACACTCACCCCTTTTCCTAGCCATTTCCACTTCTGTTTAAGAGACAGGAGAAAGTTCTCATGCCACACTGGGTAGGCACTGCCCCTCATCATATTCTGTCTCTTCCATGATGGCCCTGGAGACATCCACAAGAGTTTCAGGCAGTAGCAGTGACTCTCTACTCTCAAGTTTCTAAGCTCACGGGGAGCAGGGGCCTCCTCCTCAGTCCTTCACAGATAACCTTGGTGGAAGGTGCAGAGTATAGTGAGCAGAGCCCCTTCCTAAAGATCAGATTCTCACACTGTCTGGGAAGTAGGTTCACTGTGCACAGGAATCAATTCAGAAAGAACTCTAAACACGTCTCTAGTGCCACTCACCAATATCAGTCCGCTTGCATGTGCATGGTAAGACAGAAAACTTAACACAATGCTCCAACAATCCTGAACATGTTCCCCAAACATGTCATTTTCTTTCTGCTTATGTATACACTGCAGCTATACCTGGGATACTGTTGTCCACCTATGCAACTAATGAACTGTGCATGCTCTGTGTAATGGCTGCAACACCAGGTCTTCTGTGCCTCTCAGATTTTCATGTTATGTCACTTGAAATGGTCAGACCATTTTCTACATAGTGTCAATCGTCATCGTGCCCCAGAACACACTTCCCACTAATTGGCTCCGACTTCTAGGGAAAAGAGATTGTGAGGAGAGTGAATGTGTGCAAAGTGGCTGAGTGGCTGCTGAGTGTCTCCATCACTTCCAACAGAAACTAATGACTTAGCTTCTGGGGCCGTATCTCCCCAGATCTTTTGAGTCAAGGTGGGTTACCTTCATTGGTAGTTAGTGTATTACTTGGGATTGTGCTAGCCAGACCCCAAAACATGATGAGTTGACTAAAAGAAGTCTATTTCTTACTGTTTTAGTCCATCTGGACTGCAAGGACAGAACTGTAGACTGGGTGGCAAGGAAATGTTCAAATGAGAAAGGGAATAAAGGAGAGGAGACGGGGAAGGGAAGGAAGGGAATAGGAATATAAGAATGGAAGGAAAACAATATAAACAAAGTTTTGTAAAGGGAGAAGGTAAGAAGGATTAAAGGAAAGGGGAGGGAATGGGGAAAAAGAATTAAGATACGTTATGTACAGGTACAAATTCCCTATGATGAATGTGATCTTTATGTATGCCAAAAGGGTACCAATAGAATAAATTTTTTTAAAAGTCCAAGATCAAGGTACTTAGGAATTGTGGTCTGGTGAGGGTTTGGCTTTATGCTTCATAGATGGCATCTTCTAAATGACTTTACATGGTACATGCTCCCTTGGGCCTACTTTATAAAAGCTCTAATCCTATTCATGAGGGCTGCATCCTCATGACCTAATCATCTTCTTGCCTATCTCTTAATACCATCACCTTAGGTGTTAAGACTTCAACATATGGATTTCAGGAGGGAACATTCAGACCACAGGTCTCACCTACCAGTCCTAGGTACATAGTGAAGTCAGGGGGATGGATCTCTTTCATGAAGCCATTCAGGGTCCCAGGTTTTACCCCTGTGTGTCTCCCTTGGGATCTTGTTGCCATCTACGTCTAGCCAGTGGAAGGAGAAAGAGATGTGGAAGAAGAAGACCTATTTCTTAAAAGCTTTGACTCAGACATGGTATGAACCAGTGTGCCTCACACATTCACATCAGCAAGAGAGAGTGGGAAATATGTTCCAACCATGTGCCTGGCCACATTCCTATTTCTACAGGAGAGAACAGCTTAGAGCAGACAACTAGCAGAATCTGCTGTGTTCCTGCACACAGCTATGCTGGGGAGGGATACCTCCCACCTCCTCTGTGGGCTTCCTCCTTTCCAAGACAATGTATTAACTCTCAGGACACGCATGCTCCAATGTATACCTCCCGCCAAAATCTAGGGAAAACCTGAGCCACCTGCTCTTAGCTCTTGAATAAGTCCTCTAAACTTCTTCACCTGCTCTTAGTTACTTGTTATTCTAGACTTAACCAGCTTCACCTGTTTGTAGTCACTTGCTAAACCCTCTGATGAGCAGATAATGATGGCAACAGTTGCTCAAGCTTGGGAAGGCTGCCTCGAGGACTATTCTCTGGGTGAATAAGCTCTTTCTTTTTTGCAATACTCTTCCTTTCAGTGATGGGCATACTGCACAATGAGCAAACAGGCCTTTTGGGTACACCATTGTCAGCTCTCCTCTACCCTTTGGCTTTCTCCTTAGAGGAGCATATCTTGGGTTAAAGCAAATGCTTTAGTAACTGATAGAATAAACTAAATGCCTAACTAGTAATGCCAGGTCCAGAGTATCTTAGGAGGGCTTCCAAGTTATCCATTCAATTCAGTGAGCATTTCTGAGTGTCTGTTGTGTCTTGAATGCTTCCGTGAATGCACCATGATGACTGTCCTTGTCAGTGACCAGGAGACATGTCCATGGGAAGCCCTTCACCTCAAGAAGATGCCTTTGTTCCTTTCCAGGTGCTACACTACTTGGATGTTTTGGGGGGGGGTTTCCCCTTTAGGAAAAATAAATCTGTTTCCCTCCATGATGGGTTAATCCTCAAATGGCCAGGCTTACTTCTGTCCCAGATCCTAACCACCTATTGGGTATTCTTCATGGGCTTTAGGTTAACACCCTGATCTGGCTTCATGAAGCTTTCATTTATGATTCACATGCAGTCCACCCCAGCAAAATTACACATATCAAAACACAGAAATTTCAGCAGATATATTTGTTCTGGGATGTTTCATAGACTTGCTCCAGTGAGCTCATTAGCCCAAGCTAATTATGTCACTCTCTCTCTCTCTCTCTCTCTCTCTCTCTCCTCCCCCTAGCAAGGAGCAGGATCATGTGATCTACTCCTAGCAGGTCTCATTTCCTGTATGTTTGGGAAACAATGACTGAAATTATCCCTAAGAAAGAGGGCTGTGCTTTCTAAACATGTTTATTTCTTTCACTTAGCAGAAGACTGAAGCTTGAACAGGAAGTTTCTAGGTCAGCTTTGCTCTAATAAAAACCAGTCTAGCCAAAAAGAACAGCAAAGCTATGGCCTGGGCTCTTTGAAGTGTCTAGTCTGATTACCCAATTATTACCGCTCAGATTAGGAAGGGATTAACCCCCGAGGTCAGACAGATGGGGAACACTATTAAAATACCCCATGTGGGGCTTCAGAGTGAGTAGCAGTGACCACCTGTCCCCATTTCTTGCGTCGGTCTGTCCTCATTTAGAGGACGGAGATCATTGTCTTTGATGCAAGTCTGGAGAAACTGAATAGCACAGGAAGCAGGCAGGGCCCACCCCTTTTGGCCCCAAAGTCCTGCCCTCCTGGTTTTTTGTTCTTATCTTATGCCCTGCCCTATATTGACATGGTAATGAAACTTTGGGCTGAATTACAAGTAATCTCGGTTTATCTCCCAAGGCCCTTGGAAATGGGTATAGGGATACTTTATGAGACCTTACAGTCAGGAGGGTTTCATTTCCAGATCTTATTTTCTTCGGGACTTTTGAAGAACAGACCAGGGCCTCCCGCCTTGAGCCTCTACCACATCAGAGTTACTTCTTTATGTTCTCAGAAGCTAGAGAGGAGGGAGGGGCTGGACTTCTGTGTTTCTCTGCATGTTTGGAGGTTGGGGCCATCTGTGTCACACTGCTCAGAAGGGAGGCCTGGTACTGTGGTCCTCGAATTCCAGTTTTGAATTTACAGATGGAAATGTAACATAGAAATCCTTTAAATTATTGATAAGTCACGTGGTTCTACTTCTTCAAGTCCTTTATCTTCAAGAAGTGGTAATGCTGACTTCAAAAGAATCTTCAGGAACATTAATGATGGATGAGAAAACATTAGGCTACATAAAATATGTGGGGTAATCTCAAAATTAGAATGCTTTAGCTGGAGGAATTCTTTGCTATATATCTAACTGAAGCCAATTTGAGAGAAGTGCATTGGGCACACAGTGCGGGCTCCTTCAGACATAGCCACAGCCCCAAGGAAACATAGAATCCCAAAACTGAGTCAAGAGTCCCCAAATTCTACAAATCAGACACCCATTCATGGGTGGCAATGCTTTCAGAAAAGAGGACTTCTCCACTTTACTCAATATCTGAACAATTTCACTGTAAACTTTTAAAAGACAGAGCTGATTAAAAAAGTCTTTAGCTTCTATCTCTTAATCCTAGTTCACAATTTCTGTGGGTCAGATGCTATTCAAAATGATGCTTATTCCATCTGTCTTAGTTACTTTTCTCTTGCTGCTGAAAAAAATACCCAACACCCAAAGTTAAAGGAGGAAAGGTTTATTTACCTCAGTTTGTAGATGTTTCAGTCCATAATCAACTAGCTCCAAGGTAAGGTGGCATGACAGACAGGCTCTGCAGAGGAGAAACCATTCATGGTTGGCAGAAGGCAGCAAAGCAAGCTAGAGGGATGTCCATAGCTCTTTCTATCCCTTCAATCCAGACTAAATAGGGTGACTGGCACTCACACCCTTAATCCTAGTGCTCTTGAGCCTAGTATTGCACCATGAATCAATCCTAGCATCACATACTCTAAATTCAGCCACTTCTGAAAAAGCCCCAGCATGAGGCTTTAAGAGGGATACCTAAACACAACCAAAACACCATCCCTTAATCCCCACAGGAAGCACATGAGGCTAAGCCTACCCATTTTACAGATCTAGAGATGGGCATAAAGAAGTTAAATTATCTATTTGCTAAAGATCAAATTGCTAGTAAGTAGTAAAGCACCCTAGCTCTACCGTCTACCTTTGTAATCAGTTTTGATTATGCAGTCTGACCTTACATGCCTCTCTAAAACTTAGTGACTTAACATAACTATTATATTGTTCACAGTTTTGTGGGTCAGATACTTTGGTAGGCTCAGGTGTGTGGATCTGTATTACAAAGAATCAGCTGAGGTCTCATGATGGCAGCCAGTCTCTCAGGACTGGAGGTCCTGCATAGTTTCACTCACGTATTTGAAACCTCTCAGCAAGGTCTCTGGGGAGTTTCCATGTGACTCTTTTTTTTTTTTTTTTTTTTTTTTTTTTTTTGTACCAGGGATTGAACTTGGGTCCCTGCATTTGCCAGGCAGGCCACCGAACCGCTGAGCTAAATCTCCGGCCCTCCGTGTGACTCTTTCCAAAGAATCAAGTTTCTTTTTATACAGCTTGGCCTCCAAAACAGGCACTCCAATCAGCAAACCAAGATGGTGCATATGCGTTGAGACTCCCAACCTTGGGAGTCATTTAGCATCACAAATACCAATTACTATAGATCAAAATAAATCATGAGACCAGCCCATATTCAAGGGGAGGCTATCAAACCCCTCCTCTTTACTGAAGAAGGGCAAAGTCATAGGCAAAAAGAGCATATGAAGTGGGCACCGTGGTTGTGGCCATCTGTGGAAACATCACCATCAACTGTGATAGCACCATAGTGCCTCTCTAGAAAATTAGTTCAGCACATTTCCAAATGACACCTCTCCAGATATCTGAAACTAGCTCTCAAGTATCTCTGAGACTTTTGTTTCTCTCATTAGCCTCTTCCTTCAATCGTTCCTTATAAAATGTAGAACCACACTATCCTACTCTTCCAACATGCCCCGTAACTGAATGTCATACTCCAAGGGCTGCCTGGGATACTACAGAACGAAAGGACCATTATTTCCCATCTTGCAGAGATGGACAGAGACTCAATAGGATTTTTTTCTTTCCCACATAACATCACATAGAAATTTTATCACCTAAAATTTGTACCTCCCTCCCTGCATTTATGTAACTTTGTGGAGAGATCCAAGTTAAATTCAATTTTGTGAAATTTAATCTAGCTTTCTTCATTTTCTATTGCTCTAACAAGGTACCGGAAGGACCAGGTAATTTATAAAGAATAGAAGTTTATTTAGTTTGTGCTTTTAGAGGCTGAGAAGTTAGTAAGCGTAGTGCTGGCCTCTGCTGGGCTTCTGGTGAGGGCCTTCTTGATGCATCATAACTTTGCAGAGGACACAGCATGGTAAGATAGAATGAACATGCCAGCTCAGGTTCTCTTCTTCTAATACAGGCACTAATGCTATCATGGGGGCCATTCTTTCATATTCTTGTAATATCCCAATTATCTCCCAAAGGCTCCACCATATAAAGCATCAACATATGAATTCAAGGATTAAGTTTTCAACACATGACTTTTGGAAGGATGTATTCAAATAATTCTTTTTTACTAATTCCATCCTCCACTGTATCCATAGCGAGCTCCAGTCAAACCAACTCTTGTCTCATGACTCAACCTCTTCTTTCTACTGCTATTCCAGTGCCTGTAAAATTATTGCCCCACAGAGATACAAGAACAAAGCTCTGGTGCACATCACTGAACACCTCTCTCAGTGTTAAAATTCATCCATCAAGCTGAAACTTTTGGAAACTGATAGAATAGAGTTTCTCGGGAAGTTCTGGATTCACCAACTGTCTGCACACCTAACTCACACATTTTCACCTTGTCTCAGAATCATCATGAGAACTGTAGCCAGAACCAAGATCAGGTGCCAGGAACTCCTGCTGTCTGCATTGCCTTGTGTGCCAAACCCACATTCCTGGCAGAGAAAGAAATGAGATCCATCCAGAGGTTCTCACTGAGCTCTTGTTGACTCCTGATTATAAGAGGCCCCTCCTCAATCATCCTGCTAAGCACTCTGTGCTAGAACCCCCTGTCATGCAACTTCTGACTCAGTACTGCTCACTCCTTTCCAGCCTTCTCCTAGACTATCTCAGTAGTACATTACTAAACCAATCATCTCATCCTTTTGACCCTGATCCTCTCATAAGTCTGGATCAGCATAAATAAAGTCAGAGTGGCAGGGCCTACCCATACTTTCAACAAGCATAAGCTCCTGCTCCCTTCTGGAGTATCACACAGAAAGCCTAAGAAAAGCATAGATCTTTCTCTAGCCACTTATGGTAGCTCCAGGAGGAGACCATACTAGAAATAGTCATGTGAAACAATACAATCATTGCCTTAAGGGGAAAGTGAGACACTGCAGGGCTTGTGGAGTAGCTTATTTCCACTAGGCAGCTCACAAAAGGCTTCATGGAGGCTGTGGTATATGGAGTGGATCCTAAATTGCTGAGGGTGCTAGCAACTATACAGAGAAGTGGTCCTCACACACTGCAGCCTATCAAGCTGTAAATTCACGGATGTTCTTGACCACAACTAGGTGATCAGATAGCAAACTCCTTCAAATGTGCTTGTGCCATGTGACCTTATAATACTAAAGTGCAAAGAAATAATCCAAATGCAAACTTGTTCAAAGCATTATTTAAATGATACTGGTGTTCCGTGGAACCCTGAGCAACCATCAGAATATTGAACATCAGCCTCATACCAATTGAGGGGCACAAGGGGCCCTCCCTGTGGTCTCCCAGATATCTGATTAACATGCCCTAATTTTCTCCCTTCCAGTTTCTGAAAATGCAAATCTTTCCTTTTAATTTTGTAGATCATCGAGGTTTTCTCTTTCTGGCTATGTCCTGCTGTGGGCTATTTCAGTGAAGCTTCTGTTTGCCTCAAGTATTTCATGATTTTGAGTGGTTTATTGTGGTTATGAGGATCTGCAGAGAGCCTGGGATTAAGCACCTTGGATCCATCTCTTATCCCTGGAGCAAATGACAAATTATTGCCCATGCTTCTCTTCAGGCAAGTTTTTCCCTAAAAGGAATTCTATATCAGCTGCTAATAATATGCACTTTCTTCTCATATTATTGTTTGAAGAATTCTTTTGTGACATGGGAAAATACTTATGATAACATGAGCTAAGCCACAAAAAAAAAAAAAAAGCAAGACACAGGCTATACCCAATATAGTCTCAATCATATAAAACAATATGCATCAAAACAAATTTAATCAAAGGTAGCAGCAACTAGTTCTGCAAATAGGTTTCTGGGTGATTTTTGTTGTCCTGTATATATATTGCTATTTCTCAAGTCCTCAGAGATAATGCAAATATTTGGAGACCAGATACCTGAGAGAATGGTATTATCATCCAGAAAAATTAAAAAGTCAAGAATTGGGCATCAGCCAGTGTGCAAAATGTAAATATGAGTTTCCTTCCCTCCCAAAGTGCAGACATGGTCCTTCCACTGGGTGTTCTGTCCTCCTGCTGACTGGTGGCCTCTAAGCAGAATCCTGACAGTTTAACTATTTTGAAAAGGCAGATAGATCTAGCTTTCTGATTTCTTGTCTTCCTACCAGACTACTTCCATAACACTCCAAAGGTATGTCCAGAAGTGCAGGGAAGTCCTGGCTGGTCAGTGAGTCAGGATGATATTGCTGGGGGGTGTATGCAAGGCACTCCTGCTAGTTTGGCATGCTAGGAGCATTTGGCAGCTTACCTCCAGCAAGGTGTAGTTTGAAATGCAGCTTAGAATTTAGGCAGGTTCCCTTCTTTTCTCAGGCTAGAAGAGCTAATGGAATCAACTAGGTAAATTGGTTTAACTTACTATCTCTGTTAAATATTTAACTTCTGCCTGATCCAAAGCCATCACCCTAGATGTAAACAAGAAGGTATGCAGCTGACAAGCTTGAATTCATGAAAATACAAAAGGAGTGTTAATTTTCTATCTGAAGCAGTTTTCTTAGACATGCCTTGGAGTCACATCCAAATGTTAGTGCACTGGGTGTCTCAGAAGCACACCAGCTATTCACAGATCTCAAGGCAGACACAGAGCTTGCAGGTGGGTTGTACTTGAATATGCTTCTTTTTCTTTTCCTCCTCCCTCTAGAAATATGAAGCATTAGAAAAAAATATTTTCCCTATTAATGATGTACAAGAAATTTCTCCTCTAAATCAACGTGAGAGGTTGGTTCTCTGTGCATATTGGGATGAAGTTCTTCCTGCACCTGTGCAAATGAAGTTGTTGTCATTCTTATGAATTGAGTTACCTTCATTGATGTGTGTGACACTGTATCTACACCAATACAACTCCTCCAGTCCTCTCATTCTATGCACAGAAGGCTGGAGACGTAGATCCTGGCACATGTCTTATTCCTCCCCACTTTGCTCTCAGGCAGAAAGAAAGCACAAGGAAAGGAGGCAAAAATTTTTGTTCTTATAGTGATCAAGGAAAAATTTCCAAGAGGAAAGAGCCATAGATTCACTTAGACATGCAGCCCCAGGGAGGAAGAGGAAGAAAGAGCCAAACAGAGCCAGAGGACCTGAGGGTACAGAGACAAGCTATGCAAAAGAAGAGACAAGGAGTAAGAGAGAGAGAAGCAGAGTAGGACCCAGCGTGCATCATCTTCACCTCCTTCCTATTTGTTCCTATATAAGTACACTCCAGGTGGGAACCAGGTACCAGCAGCGTGGTGATTTAGGAAACACTTTAGCTCCTCCATCAGCAGCAATCCCAATTTTTATACACTCTAATTAAAACACAGTATACTTATGGTAGTGTGCAAATACAGTGCCAGAACAAGCCTAATTTACTTTCCAACCAGATTATCTGAGCCCTTCCTCTACAGAGATCCTAAAAGGCTCTAAACAGGCCATGAGAACTGACTTACCTTTGAAGAATGTCCCTTGGATGCCATGTGAGACTGGATTGTGGCATGGGAGGGCTCGTGGACGTTTGGAGTACAGTGATGGCAACAGAGGCAATGGTGTGTACATGGACCAAGTTCTCAGACCTCACGCTGAAGTGATCCCTCGTTAAGTTAGCATCAAACATGATGTTGACAGAGCAACTTAATAGAGTTGAACATGACACTGTGACAACTACTTCCATGTTTGTTCAAAACTGTTTTCTGAGCTCAGTAAAGCAAAATAAGATACACACTCTAAACAGGCACTGTAATCCAGCTACTCAGGAGGACCAAGAGTTTGAGTTGAGCCTGGACCACAAAACAAGACACCATCAAGAAAGAAAGAAAGAAAGAAAGAAAGAAAGAAAGAAAGAAAGAAAGAAAGAAAGAAAGAAAGAAGAAAAGAAAAGAAGGAAGGAGGGAAGGAAGGGAGGGAGGGAGGGAGAGAGAGAAGGCTTATAAGTAATTTACAAGATCAAGAATGGCAAGTTCTGCCTATGACATGGGCTGAGTGCCATCTGAGAGATACATCTCAAAGGGATTCAGCCCCCTCAATGAGAGAAAGTGACTAATGGCTGGAGTGACCTACAATTGCTTCTACAGACCGAGTCCTCTACTCTGACCTTTGAAAGAAGAGCAAGGTGTTGGTGAGAAAATGTGGAGAGGAGGCCTTCAGGCCCATTAATGGTGTGTAGGACAGGGCAGGACAGAAGGTTGACAGGGCCAGGAAAGTATAAGGTGTGCTTCGAAGTTATTGGGGGTGAGCTGGAGGTTAAGAGTCAAACAAAGGAGTAATTTCTGGAAGGGAAAGCTTGAAAGTAGATCAAGATTAATGCAGAGAAAGTTCTAAATGCTAAAGTATAGGGAAATTCTGTGGATGGAGGGAAATTTTGAAGGTTTTTGAGTTTGGCACTTAAGATGGATTACAATTATCTCTGTTTAGATGGATTGAACAAGGCAAAACTGGAGATAAGCCATCCATCTAGCCCTGGACAAGAAGAGAAACTAGATTTGAGAAGTTTCACAGCTATAGGGGCACATTATCATTATCCGGTTGAACATGAATGGTGAGGGGAAGAGAGGAGGGAACTAAAGGATTCTCAGGTTTAATGACTAGGACAGCTAGGAGTTGCCTTTTTTTGTTGTTTTTTTGTAATTGAATTTCTGGTGCATCAGGCACTTGAGAGTTGTGGTACTCAAAGGCATCTAGAGTTAGGCCACTAATTCTCAGAAGACCAGGGCTGAGATATCTTCTCCTTAGAGACAGTACTCAAAGCAATGGAGAGCATGAAATTGCTGAGAATAATGAAGAAACAAGATGAAAGAGAGAAAGAGAGCAAAGGGCTTGGAGAAAGCCCACAACAAAGGGGCTAAGAAAAAAGGCGAAGTAGGATCACTGTCAAGAGAGTAGGTTGATACCACTGCTATGTTGATCTTTAACCTGTTTAGAACTCCATGCCACTCTGACATTCATAGCTGGCTTGTGAATATTCTACTCTTGATTTGCTTGTCTGAGTATTCTGTCTCTGTTCATTGCACACAATAATATAATAGAATTTTCTGTTGCTGAAAAAGTCCTTTGACAAAATTTCTTTCATAGAATTAGGTTTATGAACTTGTTGATTGTCAAGTGTTTTGAGAGGCAGTTGATGGAACCACTGAACTAAATCCCTAGCCTGATTGTCAAGTGTTTTATCAAACCATATAGCTCTGCACTTTTAGGTTTCCACAACTCTAAGTATGTCTTCCTCAGTATCTCAAAGACATTTAATGATATTCAGAACCTAGGCTAATACACCTCTCAGTGTTCTTTGGTTGGTGATAATACATTTCCTTTTATGAGTAGCTATTTATACAGGTAATATTGTTTCATATCTATATATATCCAGATATGTTAAAAAGCCTGCATCTGACAAATAACTGACTTGTGCATGCAATTATATACAAAAACGATGGTTCAGCTGGTCATTATGATTCAGCTGACAAAGACCGGTGGGCTCTGTGGCATGCAACATCGAGTTGCACAGAGCCCAAGCTGGGCTCATGTCCTGCTGTCGTGTTTTGAAATTCTTAATACTCTTTGTACAAGGGGCCTTGCATTTTTATTTCACACTTGACACCATAAGGTACATAGCCAATCCCACTACAGAGCTTAACACACATCCAAGTAATAGTAGGGAAGGTCAGCAAGGTCCCTCCAGGAAATAATGTTTGAAGTGGCTGCCTAAGTCAACACAAGCTGGGACTGCAGGATGTGGGCCTCTGGGCTCCCCACAGCCCTGTGCTAAGACCAGATTGGGGAGGGTCAGGGCACAGGGCACAATGCTGGCAGCTCTGCCTTTGAGCATGTGTCTGGACAACAGCTGCTCACCCTGCTTAGCCCAAGAATTTAGCTGCAAAAATCTAATTTGGAGCTCCCTAATTAAGCTAATGAAGTCCAATCATCTTAAGCTGTTCTTGGTCTAGCTCTCTATATAATCCTAGAATAATAAATAATTGTGACTTTATGGCATATGTCTCCTTTTGTATTGTGATATGTAGGCAAGCAATATCTTCATATGATTTTTTTAAAACTTGGGAAAGGAACTGATTTTTGGCCTAACTCAATGTTTGAAATGAAGCAAAATTGTAACACCTCTAAAATAAATCAATCACACTCCTATTTTACAACCCTAAACTGATGGCCATAAACAAGTCTATTTTCCTTATTCCTGGAAGGTGCTATTTGATCTTCAGATTTTCTTGTTTTAAAGAACACTTATAAATAACAAATGCTGGTACACAGATGTTTCCTGAAACAAGCTGTGTTTGATGAAATCACACCAAGTTTTATCTCTTTTATTTGGCCTGGAATTCTATAAATTAGCAAAATTCTCTAATTAATCTTTAAGATATACCAAAGTATTTCCCTCTGACATACACATATCTTCATAACATTGAAAAAAAACTGTCTAAAGAGATCACTATATCTGACCTTTCCATCTTTCTTCCAATCAAGATGTCTTTCAGGGAATATTGCCATCTTCTTCTCAAATAACTGAAAATATTACAAATTCCCTTTGGAATTTGTTGTTTTATTTACTGAATTATCTGTTCTCCCTTTCAGATCATTTTGTTTCCACCTTCCCTCTTAAAATTTATTTTCTAAGCATTATTAGAAAATGCAGGGGCCATTTACAGTATTCCAGTTAGATAATAATAGCAGCTAATATTTAACATTTATAAAATTTTTGTTTTTGTTTTTGTTTTTTTTGTTTTTTGAGACAGGGTCTCACTATGTAGTTGAGACTGACCTGGAATTCACTATGTAGCCCAGGCTGGTCTCCATTTATAAAAATTTTAACAGAATGGTACCTGGAATTTTGTTTTTGTCTCATGGTTCTGAGGATGAAACCCTGGTCTTGTATATGCTGGGCAAGTGCTCTGCTATTAGGGCAGAGCACAGCAGCTCAATGCTGTAGCCAAGTGTTACAGCTCAGTATCGCTGCTAACTGCCACAGCTCTGAGGCACAGCTAAGCTTTACAGCTCCGTGTGGCAGCTCTGGGCAGATCTTGCAAATCAAAGACTCAGGAATCCAATGGTCATTTGAAGGGGTGGAGAAAAAAAAAAACGTTTGTTATGCCAGCCAGCTCCCGGCAGGCTCAGAGGAGTCAGAGTCATCTACCAGAAATGACAGCCTCCATTTACCTATCTACTGGATAAGTAAGCATACTCTATGAGGCAGGGAGACAGAATTATAGAACAGTCCTGAAGTTAAGGGGCAGAGTTAGAGTTACAGAACATTCCTGAAATGCATGCCTTGTGAACATGCTCACTGAAGTAGGGGGGCAGAGTTACAGAACATTCCCAAAGCATAGGGCCAGAGTTACAGAACATTACTGAGAAGGGTGGAGTTTAAGGGAACCTTCTTGTGAAGGGGCAGAGCTTAACAGAACATTTCTGAAAGGTCACACAGTTCAAACAGCCCCAAACCATTTTGATACATTGGGCAGGAGCCCAGCAACACAAAATTACATTTGCAAAACAAAACATTCTGTGGGGGAAAAAAAATGGAGGCAAGGCATGGCCTGTCTTATTGTATAACACTTCTCTATCACTACCACTGAGCTGTATCTTTAGCTCCAAAGAATTTGGAATTTAGATCTTTTCTGAAGCAAGCTTTATGCAGTCAGATTCTTTCTTGGAATTCTGGACAGTGGCTCCCAGTCAACCCTGTGATCACAAAGCAACTGATAATCTCCAGTGTGCACTATGCTACTGAGCTTGGGTATTCAGTTGATTAGGTGGCTTGAGTGCATTTTCAAACTGTGACAGAAATGCTCAGTTGATGGTGGGCTTATCAGGGTGTAGCCCATGGTAAGTCAAGAAGGATCTGTACTCATATGCCCATTTGTGAGGCCTTGGTCTGAAAAGCCACACACCTTTTGTTGACCCTTCAGTACACACTCCATGAACATGGAGGTAGAATGAGTCACCTCCTCATGTAATGTGCTCAAAACTAACTTCTTGAGGTTATGAATCCTTCAGGACTCCAAGGTGGCCAGCTCTAAGGGCTAACTCAAAGGAAGGTGGTCTCTAAGGAGGATCTTCCAGAACCCCCATGGGGGACAAAAGATAACCTTAACTGAGTTGTCTACATGATGCTCTGGGAGAGACTCTGGGAGTGCCATTTTCCTCCTCTCCCTTTCTCTCTCCCCCCATTCCACAGTCTTTTCCAGTGACACTTGACTTAGCAGCAAGTGTCAACAACCACGGCTCCATCAATCTCCACTCAAGCCTCCCTTGGGCCACTCAGAAGGCTTTTCTGTTGGTGCCCAAGCAGCTAAGAAGAGTGTTGGACCATCTCCTTCTCTGTACCTACTCTCTCACATCTGGAGCAGGTGATTAAAGAAGACTTGTTTGAGGGAGTACATTTTGTTTCAAGACAGACACTGCAGCCTCTCTCCAGAGAAGGCTCTGCACATTTAGGTGGAAGACAATAGAATGGAAGAAAATGAAAAGTTTTTGTGAAGCCTACAAAGGAATCCTACAAGGGCCGGGTTTGTAGCTCAGTGGTGCTGCTCCTGCCTGGCAAGTACAAGGTTGAGTTCAATCCCTAGTATCAGAAAAAAAAAAAAAATCACAAAGGAATCCAAGGAACTAGAAAGAACAGAGAAAGATAAACAATTTTTCTTTTGTTTTTATTTTGTGTATTACTTGTTGAACAGTTCCTTGTATATGACCCTTTGGGCATGTACTCAGGGCCCACGATGAAGCCTATGGCAAAGCCCAAATGTGAAATGAGACTCATTGTCAACCACAGATGTGCTGCTGGGGGCTGGGTGGGTCACAGTGGAGGAGGGAGATGCGTCAGCCTGTACAACAATGCAAAGCTGTGTGTGCTGTTTACCTCAATTTCACAATGGTCCAGATAGAAGGCTTTTCACTGGAGGCTTGAAACCCTCAATAGAATAGTGTAGATTCAAGGGAGAGAAGAGGTAAAAGCAGTTGTGTTTGGGAGATGAAGTGGGTTTGAGTTCAAAGAGAGACATAGTACTTTACTATGTCAGCGTCATTGGTTGAGCCAGGGATAAGTGATTGCTTTCTGACCCTTGATACATGCCAGAGTCTTCTGCAGACAACAGATGTGAAATCATTTAAATATTTAAGCTGATTTAGGATTTATATTGGCTTAGTTTGTGCGTCTCTAGAATAATATTTTTTACTTCTGTTTTAATGTTGAGGTTGAAATGGAAACAGTTATGAAAACAAGCATGAATTTAATTTCCCCATAGTCTCTCAGTAGGAATATGACATCAACGTTAGACTTCAGGGTGAAGAGCTCTTAGACTCTACAAGAAAACTAGATGTCAGGCATTATACTTGTGGAATTAACATATGAATATCCTACTAAATTTGCTAGGAATTTCCTAGCAAAACAAGCATTCCACTTCATTTTGATTTCCTATTTAGTTGTCTGCATTCAAGGTTGAACTGTAAATTCCTGAAGAAGAATTGAATCTGTTTTCCTTATGTGTTGCACAGGGCAAGCAATTGCAGAGCATCCCCTCAATATTTATTGAATATCTAAGCATAGGAATGAGCACAGTTCATAGGAGGCAGGGTCCCTGCCCTTAAATTATGCAATCTGATTAAGGAGACAAGTATAGTTTTAAAAATGTTTATATAAGACTAACTAAATTAATTGACAGATAGAAGATGCCATGTCTATTAACTTATTCAGTAAACACAGTTGTGCTTTAGTATCTGAGGAATTGTTGTCAGCACCCTCTTTATGTATCAAAATCAGTGGATGCTAAAGTCTCCTATAAAATGGCATAGTATTTACATAAAACCTATGTGCATCCTCCCTTACATTATTTCCAAGTGAGTTATAATATGTAATATGATGCAAATGTTGTATAGTCTTTCTGCTATATTGTTGAAAAATAATAATCAGAAAAAGGGCTGTACAAGTTCAGTATAGATATAATTGAAAAATTAATTTCCTATCTGCAGAATTCATAGATGCAGAACACACAGGTACAGAGGACTAACTGTGCTTATTGAGAGCCATTAAAAGCAAAGCACTTTTGTTGGTGCTGGGAGTAGAAAAGCAATAAAAAGAGAGAGTCTGCCTGCCTCTGCGGAGCTTCTATTCTGGCTAAGATGAGCAAGGAGGAAACAACTAAGGAAGACCTAACATGTTGCACTGTGCCACATGAAAAAAAGAAACCAAGGAAGGGAGAAGGTACTGGATAAGAAATGGGAAGGGTGCTGTTTCATGGAGAGAGTCAGATAAGGTGCATTTTGACTGTGGGTAGTCAGGGGATAGTCAAGGAAGGTGAATGCACTGGAGGTGGCCACAAAGGGAAAAGAATTTTAGGGTGGGGGGAGGGAATTCTCTTTCCAGTTTCCACAGCTTCTCTCCCCATGGAAAGGGGGGCTGTGGAGGGCACCCTAGATGAAACAAGGCCAGGCAGGAGAAGAAGATGGAAGTCCCTGGTGGGGTTTGCCTTCCTCTAGGTCCCCCAATCTGTCTCCATCTTTTCCCAGGATCTCAATCTCAGCAGTGGCAGGTCTGCCCTTCTCATGTCTTTCACAGCCCCTGTTAAAGAAAAAATAGACCAATAAAGCAGAAAAGAGAACCCAAAGATAAACCCACATAAATATAGTCAACCAATATTTGACAAAAGAGCAAAGGCCACACAATGAAAATAAAGATATTGTTTCAACAACTGGTGCTGAGACAAGTGGACATCCACAAGGGGGAAAAAAATCTTAGCACAAATGCTGTCTTTCACCCCCAAAAAATTCATAATGGACCATTTAAAGTAAAATGCAAAAATTATGAAAATCCTACAAGAGGAGAAATCTAGGTGAACTTAGGTATTGTGATGGCTTTAAAAATACAATACCAGCAGGGTGTGGTGACATACACCTATAATTGCAGCACTTGGGAGGCTGAGGAAGGAGGAAAACTATGAGTTCAAAATCAGCCTGGACTACATACTGAGTTAAAAGGGAGCCTGAACTACATAAAAAAAAAAAAAAAAAAAA